>NW_028263382.1:26338712-26638712 GCF_051168715.1 Poecilia mexicana | reverse complement strand
TCCTTTGAGTGCAAGTGTTATATGTCATTGATATACCATTGATTTCATTTTTGGCCACTCTGATTTTAACAACACTTTCACTGTTGTTACTTTCCTGTTCTCGTCACGCTCCGATCTTGACCAGGACTCACTTTTAAGAGATTTTAGATCTGGATCAGCAGCTGCTCTCTGCCCAGTGAAAGGTGTTTGAGCTCAGCAGGCCGGATGGGCCGTCTCAGTCTGGATGTGAAATCGGATGGTGAAAACAAAAATGCTTAGAGTCTCCGGCGAAAACCTGGATTTGACTAACAAAACAATGTGCAAATCCTTTAGTGCAGATTTGCTTGCTGCTGATAGGTTGTGATTGTTGACAGTCGTCTTTTCCAAACACTGTGACATGACGCGCTTTCCACAAAATCACAGACAGCTTTCAGGACTTGTTGGGGAAGGCAAGTCCTTGTTTCAGGAAATCAAGTGCAGAGTTGCGTTTCCAGCACACGTTTTGTAATGTTTTACATAATTTAGCTCTCTCGTGCCAAGCGTGGACACACGTCTAGAGGTCTCTGTGCCTGTTTGTGCGTGTAAATCTTTTCCAGTTGCACTCGTCACTCTGCAAAGCCTGATTCTACACGTACAAGCAACAGTAACCTTTTCCAGACAGACCTGAGCTGGTGATTAACACCCGCTGGTTTGGCTCATAGCGCAACAGATGCTGGAACGGGAAGGGGAGAGAGAAGCAAAATGTCTGATTCAGTCCCGTGGGATGTTTTCACACTAAATTTATTACAGCAAATTTTTGTCTTGACATGTACCGGAAGGCTAAACGCTGCGTCCTTATATGTTGCTCTTAGTGAACACAGCAAGAGCAAACCACAAAACCATGAAACGACAGTGTGTTTCCGGCTTATCCTTGCATGTGTAAAGCACGTTCTCCGAGGGCAGATATCGAGCTGTGCCAGCGTTGTCACCATACTGATACAGAACGGTGAAGGAAAGAAAGCAGGGAGAAGAGAGTAAATGGTGTCTGTTTTCACCATAATGTTGGCAGGGAAGAATAGTAATTGCATGATCAGAGAGAAGATTGATCATATCCAGTTTTTCTATTGGCTCTCTACCGTGAACGGTGTTTTCAGATCTCGTATTTAGACTTCAGGTTTCAGCAGATCCTCGTTTACTTTGTGGAAACTAGGAGACGTCTTGTCGAGCAGTTGGGGAAGATTTATTTCGAAGTCAAACTTCACATCCAGGGACGTTGCGTTCAAGGACGTGGTAAAACGGAGCTGTGGCGATAGTGGTTGGCATAAAGCTGCTGTGTGTCTGAGATCGGTTCAACTTCTCAGGCTTGTCTCCGTATATTACCCACCACCTCTGTTAGATTTATAGCCTATTGTGCCATTACAGTAGTTGGCTCGGCTAAAGTGTCATTGAGCAGTAAAAGTGTGAGGTGATGAATTTTATTACTTCAGAGGATCTGTGAAAAATGCACTTAATTTGTTTGTTCCCAGAAGAAGCCTTTGATTTATTTATTTTTTTGTACTCAAGTCACTGACGTATTTAAAAATGCATTACCAGATATATATGTATGTGTGGTCACCGCTTGTTACATTTTTCAAATGCTTTAATAAAAGTCGATATCGATAAGCAGTAGATCACTGAAGAGGGTCTTTAAAGCAAGATCGCTCTGACCAATTTAGACGTTACAAAGTTCTCAGCTTTTGTGTTTTATATGAAATTAAAGCAAACATCAGAAGTTACAAGCTTGTTGATTAAACAAAAGAAACAAATATTCCCTCTACTTGGTTTCCATTGCTTCCAATAAATGTTACCATGAGAACCATAAATCTCCCATAAATCAGTAATCAATACCAGGATCGGTGAAAGAATGTTTAAAGATCTTTCTTTTTCTAGCACCATTAAATGAAAAAACATGTCAAATGTAGCATTGATCGCCTTATTTCTTTAACTAATTCACAAAAAGTTTCCATTAGTGTATATGTATATTTAACTTACTCAGACATACTGCATTGACCGCTGCGTATGTAAGATAAAACGTCAGGAAGGCTCGTATTGATCCATAAACTAAATAACTACTCCACTCCGCTGGAAAGGGAAAGTATTACACTGATAAGAGTAGCTTTAATACCTCCATTTTGCTGCACTGCTATTTCAGAATGAGCATTCACAGACGGCGCAACTTCTGAAGTGCATTACTTCAGCTATTTATAGGTTTTACTTGGATATGGAAATGATCTGGCAGAGTCCAGACATGGCCTCTGCGGATCCTTCTGACCGTGAAAAGGCGTCTGTGGTGAACCCTGGAAGAGATTTATGAGAACTGGAAATGGACAAATCGATAGAGATTCTGAGGAAGCCTTTCTTATTCGTAACCTAGCCTCGTTTTTTTTTTTTTTTACTACCAACTCACGTAAAAGTAGTTAGTTTGTTATTCCTTGTTCAGAAAGGAAACGATGTGCAGCTTCCTGCTACAGCTCCTTTCACCATTGTTATGATCTTTATACTCCAGATGTTAATGATGTATGTTTGAGTTTTACCTTCTAAATAAAGACAAAAAAAAAAGGCCTTCCAGTGATTTGGGGTAAAAAATGAAGACAGCAAACCAAATCCAAAAGTACTCTGGGGAAATGTCCGCTGAGAACAAGATGAGAAAAACCTGGAGAGCAAAGCTGCCTGGGAAAAGAAAAAGCCAGAGATCCAAAACCCTTTCTGCAATTAACAACCTACTTGCTAGAGGTTCTGCTTATAGAGCCAACTTTACGTTGTTTATACAAATTAGCGTTTGTTTCCTTGTTAACTAGAGCACATATATTCCTTATTACAAAAGGCCACGAGCCACAAAAAGTCCCGTAGCAGTGACTGACGACCCCTCCCAAAAAAAAACGCAAGTGGGAATAAGTAGTCACTGGATGACGGCGCCCGCAGCCAGTTGGATCCGGATCAAGCGAAAGAAACTTCTCCAAATCCCCAAAAGGTCAAAGATGATTCAAGACTGAAACGTTGATTCTTGCCAAAAAGAGTGAAAATGACTCAGGTTTTTTTTTTATTGCCACAGATGTGGAACAAAAATAAAAATGACTGTGATGTTATCAAGTGGTGATGCAGAGAACTTACTAATCTCAGCGGTGAAGGTGCTGGGGGATCTACCATGTCTTTGGGTTGAAAAATGTTAGAAGTTGGCAGGAAATTTGACAACATGACTTGGTGCCAAATGTAATTGGGAAGACATTATTGACATTACTGTAACTCCAACTATAGAGTCTTCAAAAAGGCAAACACAAAAAATATATATAACTTAAATAAGAAGAAATTTCATTCACTTCAGTTAAATACTAATTAAGTAATCGACATTTAGATCTTAATACAAACTGTTCACATTCAGAAGTAATATAAAATAAACATTAGCTAAAATGGACAATGATGAGGATTTTAATGTTTAGCTAATTATTCCTAAGGTACAAAATTCAAGTGTTATTGTATGACATGTTCTTGTGTTTTTCCATTTTGTTTAATAATGCCTGGTTGTTATTTATTCAAGCGAATGCAGTATTTGCAAGGAATACTCTGATTGGATGAACAAGGCCTGTCTGGTTGGCTGGTGGTGTGTTTTTTTCTTTTAGTACAGACACAGAGTCGAGCGCAACCCGTAAACTAGAGATGGGCGGATCGATGCAAAATACCGACGATATCGATACCATATCGGTTTTAGAACGATACAAAGATTATTTCTTGTTGACAAAGAAATATGTGCTCACAACAATCTCCCTGCTCAGGCTGGTGGGAAAAACATTACATCATCTGCAGAAAGCTCCTCTTATAGTCGCACTTTCAGAGTTTTGATTATGTGGTTTTGTGGTGTGGCTGAACATTAGTCCAGTATTATCCCACAGTGAGGCAGCAAGTTGGATGACTTGGTATTTTTGTGTTTTTATGAACCTCTTTAAGCACTTTGAGCCTTCTTGTTGCTGACATGTGCTATAAATAAGCTTGATTGATTGATTGATTGATTGATTGAGCCATCATTGAGGAATCATATAAATGCCAGTACAAATTGTCCACTTTGATTGAAAGCTACATAAATTCAGAGGTTTCCAATCAGGCGCTGAGACGGCACCATTTATGTATTTTTTTTATGTCACTTATTTGTCCCGTTGTCTTTTAATGCTGCCCATGATGCACATTTTGAACATTTCTAAATTAACTTACCCAGTTTTATGCTCCTTTGGACGGGAGTGTGATGTTTTTTTTTAATGACTGTATATCATTAATCTTGACATTTTGCTCTTACTGTAAAGTATTTTACTCTCATTTTTCATTCTGTTTTACACAAATTCAATCTTGTGCAGTTCTAATTTCTTTGATTGCCACTTTCTATCCTATATAGAATCTCGTCTTTACAGTACTACGACGGGTCGTGATTTCCTTTAATGGCCCCATAGGACCTGCGGTGCATTGGTTGCACCGGAGCATCCGCATTGATGCAAAGCTAATTTTAGCTCTCAGAAGAGGAATCACAATGGAAATCGAATCCAGAGGTGGGGAATATCCCTCGACCTTTGCATGGGCCGTCGGTATCGGATGTCTCTGCGTGCCGTGGAAGTGGTGTGGCATAATTGTAGAAAGACACACGCTGCGACTGCTTTGTGTTCCCGTCTGGTTTTATGCTCCAGGTGCTGCTGAGACTTTAGCGCTCCGTCCAGGCTTCCCAGGAAAGATGATGCTCTGCAATCAGCAGCTCGCTTTGTGAAGGGGAACAATAAGAGTTGTTTTTTTTCTTTTTAATGGAGAGAGACACAATCCTAAATGTTTGTGCGTGCGTGTGTGTGTGTGTGTGTGTGTGCGTGTGTGTGTGTGTGTGTGTGTGTGTGTGTTCCCGTTCACGCTCACGTTTATCGTATGTTTTGGTTGTCGTCAGGTTACCGTCCTGCCAGTTTTATTGTTCACAATCTATTTAGTTTGCTGCCCCTCCTCCACTTGTTGCTGACTGAAACAAGGGTACAGTGCTTTTTTCTTGCATGCAACAAAGACAAACGAGGTGAAGCGGACGGCGTTCAGATGATTACGACTCGTATTTTTTGCTAGCAGCTACCAAGATCCTCCAGGCTGCACCTTTAAAGTCCTGACCTGCTTTGCAACTCATTAACCTTTTTTTTTTAATGTTGCCTCTTGTGCAAAATGCAAATCACAGCAAATCCAAAACATACATAAAAATAAATGAAGCTCAAACTTTGGAACATGCTGAGTTTGATCACACTCCTCCCTGAGTTCACAACTTTGGGTCATTTTCCAGGTTTTGAGTAATTTCTAGTGAAAACATTGATTACAGTGGAGAGAGCAGGAGGTCAATCATTTCCCATGTTTTTCATTAGTATTCACAGTCTCATGAATAACCTCCTTGTCCCCCCTAAAACAGAAGTTTTCCACATATTTTACTCTTGTTGCATCATAAAAGCCTTTAAAAATATATCAAAGATCGCAGGGAAGAAAAGAAAAACAAACGTTTATTTTCCAGAACAAGCCACAAGCCTGTTTAATGATTGTGCTAAATCTTCATCCTCTGATGTTTCTGCTGACACGATGATTCCAAAAAGAAACTTTGCAAAGTGGTGGTTTGAGCCAGGCTATTATTGTCTGGTAATAATAAACATTTGAGAAGAAAATTTAGATATTTCAACAACCGAGGCAGAGTTTGAAAACTCCAGTTGTTCTTGCACACGGCTTAAGTTTTACTTTGTGCAAAATTTGATCTGCATTTCGTAAAAAACAAGCATTGGCTAAGATTTAATGTGGTCCCATTAAACTCGTGTAGTATATGCATCATTCTGTGAATATAATGGCCATGCTGTCCACCGTACATGTTTTTTGATTATCCCAATAAAAAGAAAGTAAATAAAAAAACAAATTTTCCCAAGAAATACAGACAGGCATTTCATAAAACAGCTGCTCAGTGTATCAAATTCTGTAATCACTCCGATGATGTATTTTTTTGATAAGTTATGACGTTATTACAGATCCTGTGGAAACTTCTGTCAAGGTGTTACATGAGGACATCATAATATTTCTGTTTGGTGCTTATTTTCACTAAGAATATTGTGAGGAAAAGTGGTCACCGCGTTTTAAAACGGGTAAAACACATCTCCCATTTAAATAGTTGCTTTCAGTTTTATCTCAGATTATTTAGTAGGAACTGCCTGCTGCTCTTCTGTACAATATTGGTAAGGTTTTGGTGTAACGTGTAACGGCGTTTCTGCACAGCTCCTTGGATCAAAGCTTGCCGATCAGATTTAGCTCTGCACTTCAACTAGGCCATTTCAGGACCTTGGTGCTTCATATTCAGCCGTTTTGCTTCAGATTTTTTTCTTGTTTAAACTGCAGTTGCACTGATAGCTGGACGTAAGTCAGATTTATTTTTTTTAAAAATTTGGGTAAACAGAGGGATTCATGTCTGACTGTAACCTGCTGACAGACCTGTGCTAGGCAAGGCAAGGCAAGTTTATTTAAACATCACCATTCATACACAAAGCGAAGCGCCGTACAAAGGAAAGACGGAAAGAAGTAAGAGCATAAAAGTGTTGCATGAAAGAAAACAATACATGTTAAAGTCCAGATATTAAACTAATAATTAGTTGGATTCTTTGATCAAAAGCTGGTGTAAACAAGATGAATTAAGGGGACTAACAGTTTCTGCACACAACAAACCAACATTTTCAAAGTGTATGAAACATGTTCACCTCGGAGATGTTTGGTCCGAGCAGCTGGATGACGTGTAATTGTTTTCAGGGTGGCGGTTAAGGGGTTAAATGAACTGCAGTTGGCTCTGTTGCATAAGGAAGGATGCTTGTTTTGTTTGGGTGCTTTTCAAAGCTCATCTGAACTCTCGTGTGATCGTCCTGGTGTGAAAACACGCCTATGTCAACTCTGCCTTTCAGTTTTACAAAAAGCGGCTAATGCGCCGACAGCTTCACGACTGACTGGGAAATCCCCTTAATAGCCCCTTCCAATTACAGTTCTGTTTTTGTTTTTGAAGTCCTCTTTTAAATTTTAAAATTGCGTTATTGTCCTGCATTTATTTCTTTTCGGTCTGTTGTGAAGCACTTCGTGCAGCATGAGTTGTTGGAGATGGGGCGTGTAAACTTTCCCTGGAGCTTCTTCTCCCATGTGTAGACTATAATTACAAATAAGCACATTATCACTCCCCTGGGCAATTGCAGTGAATTATTTCTCTTAATGAAAATGCAGGGCATCAATTGAAATATAAATGCTCTTAAAACGGGTGTGTGCGTGTCATAAAGGTTGTTGTAAATGGCCCATCGGGTTTTATACTACCCTGATCCTCGCAGGGTTGTAGCTCATCACTAAAAACCACAAACACATTCTCAGACTTAAGGGCAATTTAGAGAAACCCATTAAGTTAACAAGCTTTTTTATTTATTTATTTTTTAACTGTGGGAGGAAGTCAGAGTTGAGATAACTCACGCCTGCACGTGGGAAACAAAGGGAGAATCCTGCAAAAACACAGCACCATTCGCAGCAAGACAACAGCTGCACACTGTGTCAGGGTGCAGCTCTGAACAGTTGCAGCACATGTATGTTTTTTTGTTTTTTTTGCAGCCATGTACTGCTTTCACCTGCAAGTTATTAGCAGCCGTCTACGTTTGGAGTTTCGGTTTGCCGTGATGTGTGCCAGATCTTGTTCATCCTGTCATTCAGCAGCTTCCTCGCTTGCACACCATTACATTAATTGCGCTCCACACCCAAGGATAGTGTCTCAATCCAAGGGCTGCGACCCTTTTGTTGTGTCACTCTGCAGTGAGGGGAAGGAGATCACATTGCACACTCAAAATGCACCGGAGCAATTTAAAGAGCAGAACATTTGAACGCCTGTGTGTGTCAATATTATCGTATTGCATAGTTGGAGATTTTAAATCGTCTACACATTGTTCAATTAAATGTTAAAATAATGCTGTAAAAAGCTTTTCTTCGCCTCGATGACACGAAATCACACAATAGATTAGGAACAACCTTAAGAACAAACAGGATAAAAAAAAAATGAGGGGGGAAACCACTAAACGTCAAGTAATCCATCTCTTTGAACATGATGATTTTAAAAAGAACCTCAATATTAGACAAACATTTTCAATACACGGCAAAAAATACAAGATCTTTCCAAGTGTTCTTGATATGGTTTATTGTGCAAAATATCTCAGTATACTTGAAATAAGAAAAAAAACTAACTTCTCAGCAAGATATATGAAGATATATAATATATATTCAAGTCAAAATTGATGGAAATGTTCTGGTTCCACTTGCAGATTATGACAAAAAAAATGTCTTTTTATAAGTGGAGTAATCTGCCAGCTGGTCTAGTTCTTTTTT
Source organism: Poecilia mexicana (assembly GCF_051168715.1). Taxonomy (NCBI): domain Eukaryota; kingdom Metazoa; phylum Chordata; class Actinopteri; order Cyprinodontiformes; family Poeciliidae; genus Poecilia; species Poecilia mexicana. The sequence goes on along the minus strand of NW_028263382.1, from coordinate 26,630,342 downwards.
AAAATAAAAAAATGAGGAATTATTAATTTAGAACAAGCAAAGATTACTTGTATGTTAGTTTTGCCTTCTTTTAATTGTACCAGAAAAAAAAAATTGTAAGATTTTGTGTTTTTGCAGTCAAATCTCTCCACATCAATATTTCCTTGAAAAATGAAATATTAATAGAGGATCTGAAACGGTTTTTAAACTGCTGAATGAAAATGTAAGCTTAATCCAGTTAGCCGTCAGCGGTAATTGTTACACCTTTGGAAATTACATGACAGCTGGATGTGTGATGTCGTGCTTGTTTTGTGCTCCACCTTAGCAGCAGCAGAAGATTTACGAGCTCATATAAGTTGGCTGAGAGACGGCAGTGAAATACAATCCCTCACGACAAACACAGCATATATGAGGCAGAGCGTGGTGATCGTCTGTGCAGGTGCTGGAGAGCAAATAAAAAGGAAATCAGATGACTCTCTAAAGAAATGAAACCAAGATATTAAAAAAAATAATAAATCGAAAAAATCATGTATGTCTTTAGAAAAAGATCATTTTGTCACTAAGATGGAAAAAAGTGCTGCATCTTCTTTGGTTCTTTACCACTAATGACGCAACAGTTCAAAAAAAAAAAAAAAAGAAAGAAAGGAAGAAGGATGTTTGCACTCCAGCAATAAATATCGCCCCTTGTTCTTCAAGTTCAGAGGGCTGAGTTAGGGAAGAACTTAAGGCGTCTTATCTGAATGGTGTCGTTGTTCAATATTTATTTATTCTTTTGGGGGCGGAGAACTTCGCAATTTTTCCAAAACGTTTGCGCTCGGCACATGGAGCGCGTTCTTCCTTCACAGAGCCTGAGCGACATGCAGACAACAGGGATTTAACAGCATCCACAAGATGATTGTTACCAGAAAAGGGCTACGTCGCGTTCTGGGATTTTAAGGAGCAGTGCACACAAAATGTTTACTAAAAGCAATGAGAAGAAGTTTCCACTGACTTTTCGTTGCTCTGAGCGACCTTTGACCTCTGCTAAAACTATGTCAGATGCAATAGCTGGTCTCTTGATACGTTGTTAGGAATCACCTTCTAGGATTTGTCCCACCGGGCTTTTAGTTGTGGTCTTGATACAATGGTGTGAATTATTGACAAAGATATGCATTTAATCTGCATGGGGGCCAGTAAACAAGACACGTATCCAGAGGAAATATCGGTGGCAAACACCTCAGAGATCACAGGTACCACAGTAGACAGAGTAAACCTACATTAAATCTGTGATTCAATCCCCAAAACGCATCTGGAAGCTACATGTATCTTTCTTAAACTATGAAAAATAACATGTTTATTTGACAAATGCCCACACTAAATATGTTGAAGGGAAAAATCATTGCAGGTTCTGATTGGACTGTAAAGAGTTAAAATGTTAAAGCACATATATCGCGTCTTGCTGTTTTAAGCGCGTATGCTGAGTCGTCAAATTCATTTCCCTCATTTCTTCTGTTGCCTCATAAATGAGCCAGTCAGAGTGCATTTTCTCTGAACGTTGCTGTTCAGTGACGGCCTGTACTTGTACTTTACGAAGCGTAGAGGATCCAAAACGCTACATTCAGTCATTCACCCATTCACATACACACACACACGCGCACACACACGCGCACACACACGCGCGCACACCCGTTCATACGCAGATTAGTATTAGAGAGATTTTGATTAAAATATGGTTGGAATTTCACAGAACAAAATCTGTGCCGTGTTTTGTGGAAAAATCTGTTAAAATGAATCCCATTACTTGTTGAAAAGGGGCGCTGAGACCTCCATTTTTCAGTCTCCAGTTTGTTTTATACATTTTTTTTAAATTTTCCTCTGGAAGACACAACATTTCTTGTGATTTTTTTAAAAGTATTCGTAAACAGCCGTTATCCAGGTTGATAATTGTTTGCTTTGTCATCTTTTATTGGCCTTCTTCGCTCATTTTCAGTTCGGTTCACCATCAGTTTCAGCATTTCTTAGTTATGTGTTTCGTGACAAAAGATTCTCAGCGGTGCACTGACTTCCTTAATTTTAGGAGATAACCATCGTCTGATTCTCACCAATCTTATGCCCAGATCTCCTGCGGAGGTCTAAAAATAACCGCCGTCTTCTTCTGATTTCCCGTGAGAAAAGTTTGACTGGCAGACCGGCACACCAGGTCATGTCTGCAGTTATCAGTAAGTCGCTCCACTGTTGCCAACGCACAGACTTTCTCGCTATCTTTAGCGATATTGCAAACAAAACAAATCAGTGTCAACCAAACTCGGAATCGGCGTTTCAGGATCTTTCAATGATTGCAATCGGCCAGAAAACTGCAATCGGTGCACGTCTTTAAAGGCAGTGTAAACACAAAAACAGTCATGAGAGACACTGGGGAATGTTATCAGGAGCTCTTTAAAAGATTTACAAGAAAGTCTGAGAAGGGAACAAAAGGACCTTTACCTTTTTACTCATTTGTCGTCACCAACCTTCACATGCTGATGAACAGAGGAGCTTTAGAATAACGTGAAAATGTGCCAAGAGTCTCGTTTTAAACTGCAACTAAAAGATATAAGAAGACGGCAACATTTTTCCCTTTGCTTTGTTCCATAACTTTATGTATCAATACTCTGTTAGATGAGAGCAACATTGATGCGGTTTGTGTGTCTACTTGTTGCTTTTGAGCACAGATGTGTTGCTATTAGAGTAATCCATCTTTGTTATTGTGTGCTGTTTGCTTCTGATGCTGTTTGGTGCTGCTCCCCAGCTGATGCCCCCCCCACCTCCCGGTCACTGAGCCTGCGACACAAATCTGTGGATCAGAACGCCGAGAAAAACTCAATTAGATTCTAACCTGAAATCAAACTTCATGTCGAATTAGGCTAGGTGTAATCTCCTTTAAGAAACCAAACAAAACAAAGCTACTGGAGCGTCGTCACCGGTCTCGAGACAAAACCGTTTTGAAGCCGAAAGTTTGACATTTGTTTATTTGACTGCACTTGTGACGAGTTGGTGCATCTGCAGGAGAGTCCGCAGAAGCTACATGCACAGATTTGTTGTTTGTTCTCGGACGTCTCTGCTTGTTTTTGAAGGCAGTGTTGGATCAGAGTGGCCACAACGCTGTGCGTCGGATCACTTTTCAAGTCTATTTCAGCACTTTTTGACTCCCACTCGCCATGAGTCAGAGAATCATTTAACAAATTTGTTCTTATAATGACAAGAATAATTGCGTAGAAAGTTTGAAATACAAAAACAGAGCCAAAACATTAGACTAATAAAAACCCTGCACTAGTTTTAGTAGAAGTGTCCACTTCTGCAACCAGATTCCTGCTACTTTCCACTTCGATATTTTACTTTTGCAACACATTCAGTTAAGTTGTATGAAGACATGCCGAACCAGAAGCTAATAAATATTGAGAATATTCAAACACGGGTCAAGAGGCATTTAATATGCACTGTCCTGAGCTTGGTGAACACAGTTGATGTAGAGATTATAGAGCTTTTCTGATCGTATCGCCCCTCTTGCATGCTGAGCACAAAAATTAGCACAAATGTTATCACGTCCTCACCAGTCGCCCGCTGTCGTCATCTGGGATGGAAATGATGGATAAATGCACCAAAATAGGAGCTGCTTCAAGCGCATGTTATTTATTGCCAGTGAAAACAAAGGACACAGTTTGTAATGTTCAAATATGTGCAGCTTCTGGCAGAGAAGAAGACAAAGTGCACACATGGCAGACTTCCAGGTGGCTTTCCGTGGGAATGTGCATCTCAACCAGAAAAGTAATCATTTTTTGAGTCATTTCCAGCAGTAATATTAAACAAACAGACCGTCCGGCATTAAAGACCCGTTCTTTGTGCTGGTCAGATAGTCTCGGTTTGTGTTCGCCAAGAAGATTTTCGTCACGTCTGTCACTGATTTTTAAGTTTTGCCCCTGCATGCGGACATTTCAGCATGATCCGGGAGGAACACCAGCGCTCTTTTGCAAGACATTTCGCAACTCGTTCAACTCATTTTTCTAGCTACTTATTGGCACACACCTCCATCAAGAGCTGGGCATTCGCTCTTCGACATTAGCTTCCCCTTTTTTTTCTTTTTGTGCAGCTTCTTGTTTTTGTTTTAATTTCGTCAGCAGTTTCTTTTCCAGCTACCGAGGTGGAAAGTCACTAATGGACTTTTAAATGGTGTCATTCCCTTGATGGGACTTGTCTGAAGATAACCACAGGCTGTCTTTAAAGCATTTTCTCTCCTCTCTTTGCATGCTGCACTCATACATGCAGTGTGATGGGTGCAAATAAACAGATAAAGCTATCGTGACAGGAAAAAAAAAAGTGATTCAGAAGGGTGGCGAAAACACCCACTCGTTCCTCGTCTCTGCGTTTTTTCCCTCGGCACCTTAAGCATCTCAAACTGTCTTTGTGGTTGTGAAAATTCCCCTCCAGAGTCATCTTTTTAATGTCAGAGTATTATGGCTGCACCAACTGGTGGAAGACATGCTGCAAAAAAAAGAAAAAGGGGAAAAAAAAGCGCCTGACCTGCATGTTTTTGGATAGTTGCTTTTCAAGTAACATGCAAGATGCCTAATGAAGTTATTTTGCTTACAGATTTTGCTAAATTAAAAGGAGATAGAGGCGGTTGTAATTGTGCAAAAGTTATAGCTATTTAGAGGATATGGAAGATCTATTATCAATATTTAAAAATATAAAAAGTATATGTATAAAATGCATATACATACATGCACAGTACAGAAAAGAAAGCAAATATTTGCCCATATGACTCAGCTCACACACAAGTCACTGCTGAACTTCCGCTGGTGGCTGGTTGCTGATGAGGTCGAGCTACAAGCAGCCAGAGTAAATGATGAGGCTGATTATTTAATTTCTCCACATTGACAGCTTGGGTTTAAATTTCGTTGGTACGAACGTGTTGTTTTAAACTTATAACACTTATTTCCCCCCACACTACTGTGTGTGAGTGGCTGCAGTCTAAGTTGATGTTCTGGAGAAATTTAGCCTTTGCTTTACTGTCAAGTGACTTTTTTTTTTTTTTTTTTAAAGATTCACGTTTTCTCAAAGTTCAAAGGTGAACGCATGCATGGAAGCACTTCAGGTTGGGTGATGATAAACTGGAGGCATGGCTGGTCTGCAAGCGTACAGCAGCCTCTGTTTCAACGTGCAACATGTTTCTGCTGCCCGTTAGCACGAACACGCTAACGTTGGCGTCGGATTTGTTTGCCACCACTGGATTCACAACAGGCTTAATTTTTGGCAGAGAAACTGCACCATAAATCTACTTAGTGAGGCTTTATCTACCCATTTATCACCTTTGTAGCAGTTTGCTCATTAATCTCACTATAAAGCACATTAAACATGTCTGTGGAGATATGGAACTTCTTCAGACGCTGAGTATTTCTGTCCAACGTCTCTGGCGGGTCGCGGGTCTGCATCCTGCCTCCTCTCATGCCGCGTGTAATGATGCGGCACTGCAACCGAATCAGGGAGAGTGTAAGAGAGAGAGAGAGGTAGGAAGAGTCCAGCAGGACTGGTGGATGGAGAATAATGGGTCGCAGAATGTCGACATCCATTACGGGGTCTGTTTCCTGAAGCATGCGTATTATCTGCCCCAAATAGCGTCTTGAGTGTCTCTGACAGGATGTGCTCATTTACACCAGGCAAAATGGTTTAGGAAGGTAGGGAAATGTTTGCCTTAATAACCAGTTTGGCTTGAAGAGTGGATTCTACAAACAGATTAGCAATAAAGCGACGACGAATTTCCTGGTTTTCATTCTCTGTAAAAAAAAAAAAAAAAAAAAAAAGCCTAAACCTGCTTTGTGGTCATTAATACACAGCAGCACCTCGCAAAAGCATCCAAAAGCATGTTGCTCCTTCAACATTTCTTTTGTATTCTGTTGTGCTGTGACCAACAATCAATGCATTTGATTTTTTATTTTTCTGACAAAAAAAGAATAAGACACATATCCGCAAAGATGTGAATACGTGCGAAGTAACGCCTTTTTTTTTGTTGCTTGTTTACAAAAAACTCAGAAAAGTACAACATGCTTTTGCATTCTGCCCCATTTGCCCTAACAAGTATATAGATAAAGTGAGGGCTCAGCGATTTGTTTGAGATCACTGACAATGATCAGTTTCTCTGATTTGACCATTTATAGGTAAATGTTTGAGTAAAATGAACATTGTTCTTTTATTCTACAAACTACTGACATCATGTCTCTGAAATTCTAAGCAAAAGTTTAATATTTACTTGCAGAAAATGAGAAATGGTAAAAATAATAAAAGCGATGCAGCGCTTTCAGACCTCAAATAATGCAGAGAAAACAAGTTTATATTCATTTAAATAAAACAGCACCAATGTTTTCACTCAGGAAGAGTTCAGAAATTAATATTTGGTGGAATAACCAAGAGGTTTTCAATGAACTCAAAATAATACGCGGATAAAGTCATAATAATATGAAAATTAAATGGTAATTTTGTGAGAAATCTGATGCGGAAATAAAATTTCATTTTTTCCAGAGCTAAATGTGAGACAATGTTGGGAGAAAAATGAATACTTTTGCATCGTACTGTAACTCTATCATCTTCCTTTAACTCAGAAAAAAGCTTGCAGAAGGTTTGCAACTATGAACTGTTTACACAGTATGAGCACATTTGCTTTTGCAGGCCTAATACATCCTTAAGCATAACAGGAACATTTAAAGTGCACCTGCATGGTCCCCCGTTTCTTTTCTGCTTCTGCTCTCTAAGCGCCCAGTGATGCATTATTATGCTCCTGTTTAAGGAGATCCTGACATGTCATCAGTCTCGGCCCCACAGCCCGCGGTGCTTGGAAAAGAGAGAGCGGCTGGTGATTTGCTCCCGCTCTCCGTGGCGGCTCAGAGTCCGCCGAGAGGACCATAAGAGGCAGGGTGGCACGCAGGAGCCAGAGCCAGGGTGGTAAACGCAGAGCGAGACGCTCACCGCCGAGACGAGGCGCGTGTGTGTTTGAAATGTTTTTGGCAAGGCTGCGTGATGAATTAGGCGGGATGATAACTTTGTGTGGAAATAACAAATCGCTGAACCAGAGCAGCTTCTTGATCAGAAGCCAAGGCTGTAAAGGGATTGCTCGCTATTGTTCCCAAAGACGTCTAAGATATTTCATTTCTCTGATGTTATCAGAGGAGTTTTCTGGTTTTTTTTTTTTTTTTTTAGTCTTAATCAAATCTTTGCGTCATGCCTTAGTCAGTAAAGGATTTATATAAAACATGTCTTTTGAACCTTTTTACTCTGCTGCTGTAGAAGTATCTCATCACTTCCTCTTCACTGCCAAAAAAACCCCACAAAATCTTACCTGGTATTTTTGGTCTGGTTTCTGGTTTTTAGTGCACCTAAAATAAGACAAAACTAATTTACCTTCCAGCAAGATGTAGGAGCTTGTTTTATAAAAAGGTCTAGTTCCACTGGCAGATTATCTCATTTATAACAATACATTTTTTTCTCTTGTCATCAGTTTTTGGCAATATTAAGGAATTATTGACTTAAAACAATCTCAAAAAGTTAGTTCTGTCTCATTTCAAGTATATTCAAGACGTTTGATGCTAGAGACTAGACGAAAGATATTTTGTGAGATTTTGTCTTTTTGCAGTGTTGTTCCTCAAAGCAGGGGTTTTATTTTGGAAATAGTTGTACACAGACAAATATCTCTCAGTCACCCTTGAAGGGAGAGTCTGTAAATCTGGTACAGACTAGTTCTCTGAAAATTTGACTTTCATGTAATTTACCCACTTTTAGGTGGCAGATCAGTTATTCAGCCACACTGTCACAATGAGTAATGATTTTTAATCTCCTTGGATTGTTAATGTGACAAACCACAGAGTGACATAATAACTAGCTGATTGGTTAAATAAACGACTTTATTGCTGTGATAACTTTATTTAATGTTTTATTTTTTCCTTACCTGTTTTCTATCTAGTAGGTGATTTGCAGAATAATTTTATTTCTGATTAATGAAACGCCTCTTGCCTACTGGTGCATTGATTATCTTTTAAAGGAACCGGTTATTTAAATTTCAATCGTTTCAAAGTGCCATAAGTAAAACATCTACTTCCACTTCTCGGTTCCCTCCGATGACTCATGAATTGAAGTGAACTTTTGGAGCCGACGGCAGTGAGGAAGTGGGATTTAAACCGTCTCACAACTACGGACACGAAGAGCTTGATGAATGTGGTGAGCAACGGTGTGCAAAACCAATTGTTGCAACTTCTCTGCAACCACAAACCAAACTACGTTTTATGTTAAAGAACAAAACAAATGTGGGCAGCGGAGGGGGTGGGGGGATGATGCACTTTTTTTTTTCTTTTTACAGCTTTTAGTTTGTATTTCTACCTGTTTGAAGCATCTAAAGGGGATATCGCTTTGCCCGTCTGGTACGTTCCAGGAGGCTGAATGTAATAAAGGCACTCATGTTCAAAAGTAAGAATTGGAAACTCATGTGCCTTCTGCTTTCCAATTTAAAAAATACACACCACTCAGTTTGTAATTGTACATCAAAATAACGGAAAAGCTAAATTGTTTCTTTGTTGAGTTCTTTATCAGAATTGACTTTGGCCCTCAGAATAAATGATATTAAGCACTGAAAAAACCAACTACTTTATTGAATGTCTCAATTTAAACATGCTGGACTTATGCTTTCTTGCGTTCAGTCTTTTATCTCACACTTTTAATTTGCTACATAAATGTTCTTGAAGCTGCAGCAGCTACTTTAATGCACATGCACCTTTAATCGATAACATGCGGCCCAGTTTGACAGAACTTTTATGAATCTGAAACTTGCAAATGGAAGAGCACACAAAAGCATTCGCAAAGAGCTGATTTGATTACGATGTAACTTCCTGGATGGCTAAAGCTCATAAAATTCATAGTGACGGACGCAAGAGGCTTCAGGTAAAACTGGGAGACGCTAACTTGGCTCGGTTTATCGCGGTTTTCCTGGCACTTTGTTTGTTGTGTGGTGCACAACTCGACACCCATACTTCATCTCTCAAGGGTGTTAGGTAATAGCTCTGATGCAATATTGGTTTTGCAACTACAAAAAGTTCCAGAGTGATATGTACTAAAAGCAAATCAACAACATCTGGACATTTGGTTTGTTCCACCCTGCATAGCGAACGCTCTTGCTTTTAATCTGAGGTTGCGGCCAAGAAGACTGAATTAACCAAATCTTTGATTCCAGATGGAGTTTTAGATTAACATACAAAAGAAATTACGTCTGAACTGAACCAAGTTCTGCTTGTTCTAAAGTCATTTTTGAGGTCTTAAAAATGCTGCGTGAGCAAACCCGCGCACTAAAAAAGGCTTCAGGCTCCATTCCTCCTGCATTTCTACCCACACAGCTGAAATCCGGCCTGATCTCCTGCAGGTGTCTCCACGGGTCAATGCAAACCATCCCCTCTGTGTGAAACTGATGCGCGGGGCGGCGAACGCAGTCAGGTCTGCGTCTCGTCCCTCCGGTAGGTTCATTTGTCCTCCGTCTGGTCTCGCTCACTTTGGCCCCTCGCGCATTGTGCTGAGCTTATTAGATTTCAGTCCAGGCCCTAGCAACAAACAAAACATTTACGCCAAGGCGCAGGGGCCTCTCAATCAGCACAGGTCATTAATTAGGCTACTGTTTGTTGGATATTTCATGAAGAAAATGGGAAATTGTTGATAGAGGAGAGAAGCAAGGTGGCGAGCTTCCTGGGCCAGCTGCTGCGTCTCTCTCTCTCTCTCTCTCTGCCTCTCTCTCCCCACGGTGATTCAGCAGCCAGCTGCTGCCTCTTCTGTCTGGGCCGCCTACCTACAGCCTGTCAAACTTCAAATGTAAAACCTCGTAGTTAAGCCTTGCACGCTCATGGTTGTTCACATTCGGGCCACTTTGTTTTTGCGAAACAGAAATCTCACAATGTTTATTTATTAGAGAGCCGCCTGGTGATATTTGATAGTGCTTTGTGGCATCCGAGTTAGAGAAACCACAGCGTGAAGCCGGCACTGTATCTTGCTACAGTGCAGGAAATGCTGCACTGTATTTGTTACAGACGCATCGGCTTCTGCAAACAGTATTGTTGCATTTGTTTAAATTGAAACGTCAAGAAAACTTCAAAACAGTCAACAGCCCCTAGATGCATCGCAAGAGTTTCCACGCCGTGTCGAACGCTCGACACGGCTGACACGAGTTTGAGTCGCGTCCCGTTGACCTTTTGGTCGCATGTCTTCCCCCTCTCTCACAACTCTTTTTCCTTTACTGTCAAGTAAAGGCCATTAAAGCCACAAAAGTTATTAAAAAGCAAAAACAAAAGAACTTCACCAAAGCTTTCTCTCTGACCCGTCTGCTGTGCTTCTACTTGGTTCTCTACGATGCCCTTTGTTCACAGAACAGCTGTTTTTGCTTCAACTACATTACATACATAAAGCCTTTACTAATTACATCATTTATCTACATTATTTATCGATCTAGATTGGTCTCTGGATCAATATTTACTGAAATAGAAAGGTGTCACCATCTTCTGCGAAACACCATACAAACAGACAAAATGTTTTGTCTGTCAGGAAACAACTAACACAGTTGTGGTAAAACAAACCAGTCTGTGGATGCTTCATCACATCCCCAGGCCTGGTACTGCAGTGGCTGCAGTGTGTGGAAATGCGACAACCTTGGTTGTAGCTAAATAGTCTGAGAAGCCGGCGGTAGTCTTCATTGTGAGGCAGGCGTTCAAGGAGAGTTTTCAGTAAAGAAGTTTGTTTATCAGAAACCATTTCCTCAAGTTGCCCTTTTGCACGTTGAAGAAAAATACGACTGTCAGTTTCAGTTGTCCTCCCACTGATGGAAACGCTCTTTAAAAATCAACAACACAGTGGGGAGAAAAAAGCAACACGAGGAAACAAATCAGTGCATTAGCTGGTTTTAAACAAGAGTTGTTTGCAGGGTCTTCTGCTTCATCCGTCACTGATGGAAAAACCTGTAAGGAGTCGTTATGCCTTTGCACGAATCCTCTTGATTCTTAGACGTTTGCGTCATCAAAAAAAGAAGAAGAAGATAGATGTTTTATATTTATTTTATTTTTTTATTTTGACCCATGAAAAGTAAATTCTGTGTCTAATCGCAACCTTCTCTCCTCCTCAGATTGCCGGCTTTATGAATGCCGTTAAGCCGTTCTCCGGAGACGGCGAAAACTTCAGAGCGTTCCGCTTTTACTCTTTAAACCCCATCATGGATCCTTGGGTCTTCATCATTTTCCGCAAGTCGGTGTTTCGTCACCTCTGCTCGCTGCTGTCCTGCCGGTTCGGCAAAGGAGCCATGAAGTCGACGGATCACTGCGCCTTGTCTTTCCCACTCGACCACTCCATACCCCGCAACCCGTGAACACAGGAGCTGCACTTACTGACAAAACTGACTCTGCCACAACCCAGAGCAGACTCGTGAGCTGGGAAGGACGAAGCAGTCCAGGCAGAGAGAGTGAGAGAGAGAGAGAGAGAGAGACTGTCTGGTCTGAAAAGACGATTTAACAAACCTCTGGAGTGAGAAGGATCTTGAATGTACAGCTTGTAGTCAAAGACAGATGATTCTCTGAACGCGTCTGTCGCCGTCGTTCCACCTCAACGCCGCAAAAGGAGTCGTGCCAAAAACCGAAGCCCGGCTGCTTCGATCAGAGCGATCTGATAAACTGTTGTGGATATTTAACATGCATTACTGTATGCTACCACTTTCCTCACAACTATTTTCTGAACACACACACACACACACACACACACACAGTGAAACTTTTGACCTCTACTGTTCACTTGAAGCGTTTGACCTCATACTGTAGCCATGGTCAGGGATGGGTGACTTCAGATCAGCACGTCTAATTAAAATGAGTTGTGTGTAGAAACTGGTGGGGACTCAACACAGAACGAATCAGAACATGTGCAACAAACTCGAGTCATAATACAAAAACCGCAGCCTGAAGTTGCTTTCGTATCAAATTCTGCTCAGTTCGGTTTGTTTTCGATGCGCCGTCTCACTGCACATCAACTCCTATCCAGAAATACACGATTAAATGAATCCAGCCATTTAGGTAGCTTCAAATTACACGTACTAGTAGTATCACCCTAGTTAGGCTGGAGAGCAGCCACATTCAGTTTGTAAAAGATTTTCTGTTTAAAGGAATCATGAGTAGTTTAGAGCAAAACCACTTTAATTCATGTGTGCTTCTTGTTCAGTGTTGTTATCAGTATAGGCTTGTGGAGTCAAGTGTTAGTCTTATATTTCTGCAGGTTCAGGTGGGACTTGTGCCGTTTACAGACATGCAATCAGTAGACCTACTTCTTCCAAGTTTTGATCATGGGTTGTTGCTGATCTAAATGTTTGTTGAATGTCTGTGGTCCATGTAATGCATCTTAAAAGCTCTATAAATCCTGTGTAATCATGGCTGTGTTCATCTCAGAGGGTTGTGAAAGAAATTTCTACCGTTTCAGAACTTCAATTGTTTTTAAATGACTAACAATGGCTAAAATAGTTATTTAATGTAATTTTTTATTTATTTTTTTCCATTAGAATTTCTGTGAGTGATTCAACTTTGTGTCATTTTCATGGATATATGACCTGGGTGACATCAGAAGATGCTCTTCCAACTAAATTTTCTGGAAATCAAGCTGGTCCAGTTATGCAAAGCCATATTCACGGCAATATAAGTTAATCAAATATGATCATGTTCAAGTCCAATAACATGCTAAGCAAACAATTATCAAACAATGTCAGTAAATCTTGCTCTGACTCCTACTAAAACATCGTCCACCTCAGGAAACACAGTACACTCCTCATGTACCTGAGGTAGACGCCGGCCCCCAGCTGATCCCGTCCTGGTTTTAGTCACGTTAGTATTTTCACTTCCTGTTTTAACTATTTGCATCAGCAGGTGTGGAAGACGAGTCGACGCCTGGTAGGCATTTCCTGACATTCGGAGATCAGTACACGTTTTCCTCACTTTGTCTGGTCCTTTTGATTTTACAGAGTTTCTACAGTACAGCAACAAAACCTCTCAGGCTAAATTAGTCAAACGTCCTCTTAAAGACAAGTCTGCGAGCTTGTAGAATTTCTCTGGTGAATGTTAGATTTTAAAGCCTTATGTCTAATTTTAGACTAGATTTTGACTGATGGAGCAACAAAGTCCTGAATCCCAAACTGGCAAGTTTACTTCAAGTATTGGTTAATTCTCAGAAAAAAAAAAAAAAGTGAAAAATTGTTGATATGTTTAGTAAACACTGACCCACCTGCAGAAAATGAATGTAGTAAGAAAATTTAAAGAAAATCTGGTGTATTATGTTTGGTCCTGGGTTTAAACTATGGGTGTTCACTTGATGGCTTGACCGGACCTTAAGCTAACTGTACTAAGTTTTCCTTGGGTGTAAGTGTGTGCTTGCATAGATCCACAGTTGTGCCTCGAGCTTCTTAAGCAGGGACATTAAATAAATTATGCTTGTGCGTTTGATTTTCTAGTTTTACTAAATGTAAGATTCAAACCAAACCAAACATCGTAGTATTCCTTTAATGTCATCTACAGTCCTTTAACAACATTCAAGTATTTTTTTTAGACCCACAGTGGAGTAGAAAGATGCCCCAAGATGACATTTTGTCAGCGTAGTATAACCCGTGTAGTTATTGTATTAAATGCACATGATTTCACTTTTCCTTCTCTCTGTTGCTGATTTCAAAGCTATCAGGAGTGATTTGTGTCGAAAGCTTTCCGCTTTTGGAGACGTCTGCTGCTTCAACGTGCACTGTGAGAGTAAACTGTTAGATTTATGATGACTAATTCTTATTTAAGGTCAGTCACTGTGCTCTTGTTATAAGATCTATTTTTTATGGAATGCAACAGGCATGGTGAGGTGGTTTCATATATATATATAAAAACATTTTTTTTTACATTTTACTGTATACAGTCACCTTTTGCTTATATGCATGACCAGTGCAATTTGTACACGTTTCCTCCTGCACATATTTCTCTGTGAAGTGTAAGTAGTTATTTGAGCTGTAAAAATGGAGTAATGCAATAAAATATTTCCACCATGAATAAAAAATGTGAGGTCTTCTTCAGCAAGAGGTATTAAAGCATACAAATTAAGAGTCGGTGGCATTTTCAGCGGAAATCATTTACGTTCAGAACGCGATGCTGAGTTTGTCTACTGGGAATGTCGCGGTGTTGCCAGAAGCACTTTTATGTTTACAGATTTATAAGGGCTGTAAAGCAATATACCATTTCAATCCAAGTACAACAACTTTACGCTTATTTGACAAGGGCAGCGATGTCTCAGGGATTCTTAGAAAACAGCAAACGCCTCATATGTTGGCATCAGCCAACTTTTCCAAAACTCCACGGAGCCAAAAGAATAAAAATATTGACAGCATCTCCTCTAAATGCATTGTTACAATGAAGCCCATGAAGCTGTAAGGCTGTAGCACCACCTAGTGGTAATCCAAAGCTAAAACTGAAGATAGCGATTGGGTCTCATTCATAACACTGTCCTCTGCAGAATGCGTTCATACTTATGTACTTTCTACATCATAACCACAAACTGCAAAGCATTTTGTTCAATCTGTATGTAAAAGACTAAAGTATCACATAATTATAAAATAGCTGCAAAAAAACCTGTACAATATTTCAAAATCCACCCCGGGGTTTTGAAATACCCAAGAACATATTCCCAGGTATTTCATGACATGGTGATGGCATCACCTTTCATTCTTCAGCAGGGTCAGGATCCTGAAACGGTACAACAATTTTCAGATTTTTGTAAAGTAAAAAATAAAGTTCAGATTTTTTTCCTTTCACTTCACAAAGTTCAACCAAGTTTATGGTTGAATTTCAAATTGAATTGAAGGGGTATGAATATTTGTGCAAGGTACAGTGTGTTGCTTTCTAGAGGCAAAGCTGGTAAAATAAAAAAATTAAAAAGTTGGCAAATTTCCACAAATTTATTTGGCAAACAAACATCACATCAAGGGCTTGAAGCAGAAATACTTCAGCTACATGAGGAAGAGGATGTGGCTCCTGATCTGTGTTTAAACTAGCCGAGTGAAATGACCAAGAGAAACTTATTTGCTTTATTTAACTCTGCAGACCATTTTCTATGACTAAATCGTCATCCGACAGATTAAACTTGGAGCAGCACCGAAAGCTTGACGCTCAAATGCAGCACATGTGCCAGACGTTTAAAACCCTGCTACCATGACAACATATCCTGATAATTAAATCAACACAGCTGAATTTCTACGAGTATCCTCCTGGGTTAAACAGCTTGATGACGACGGCTTCGTAAGGCTGCAGTTTGAGAGAGTACAGATACGTCGAGCCCATGCGGTTCATTCCTGTGCTGGCCACAAACACGCCCTTCTTAGGCAGGCCGGGAGCCCGGGCCGGATCCAGGGAGAGTGGCTCGGCCCACACGTTGAGCAGAACGAGGAACCGCACGCAACCCCAGGAGCGCAGGAAGGCCAGGACGGGACGAGGAGAAACGGAGGAGTTGGAAAGCGAACTCGAGGAAAAGTTGGAGGTGGCGTTGAAGGGGAGGAGCGTCAAGCTGCCGTAGAGAAGAGCTTCTTCTCTGGACTTGGTGTGGCTGAGAGTGGAGAAGAGAGCAACGTCCGAGTGCTTTGACTCTTTGTCCTAAAAGGTGCAGGGCGCAGAAATAAAATGCATTAAAAAAAACAAAAAAAACAGGAGACAGCAAATAGTGAGAATAATCCTTAAGAAATCTGGTCACACATTTATCTCATTACTCTGTGGGCTCATTTCTTTAAATCTGATAAGATTTTACCCAGGTGTGGTCGATCTCTTCCCCGTATCTGAAAGCAGGTGATCCTGGCAGAGTCATCAGCAGCACCAGGAATAGCCTCTTTAGCTCAACAGGCACTTCACCTCCAACCTGCAGATGTTACAAAATATTACTGGAATACATACAACACCACAATGAGTTAGGAGGAATCTAAGTTTTCCAAACGTAACTTACAACCAGATTTAAGGGGTTGAATTTTTGATCATCTCACATGTAAAGATTGTCTGCAATCTTTACAAGTCCAAGAGTCAATTTTTCCATCACTCCAGCTAAAGAAACCCGATTTAAAGATGAATATGTTAAATCCCCTTCTAAAAAAATAAAAAGATTAATAATAATTATAATTATAATAATCTACTATAAGAAATGTTATTTTCAAAGACCCACAATTTTATTTCTGTTTTCAGGTTTTAAAAAGAAGAAAAACTTTTGCAGAGGATGAGTGCATTTATTACCACTGGATTCTGATTCTTGTAAAAAAAAAATGCATTTCTAACCTAATAAGAAAAATATATATAAAATACTTGTACTTTTAGAATCAGTCTGTTGTGGAAATGTAAAAAAATAAAATAAAATAAACATGGCAACTAAATTTCTTTCCAGATTTCAGTTTTTAAGTCTTGTGCGAGTGCAAATAAATTTACAGTTTTAAAGGGGAGGGGAAAAACATTTTGCATTTTTGCAGGACCCAATATAAAGTTGTGATAACATTTCATTTCAAGCATTCAGGCTTGAAAGGAAAGGAAATACCAAAGTTGCAAGTAAATAACTCAAATCTTCCAGCATCCTTAAATACGGCAATTTTATCTTTCCATGTTAAACAATTTGCCCTTCAGTGAATAAGATACATTTCAGTTCTTGCCTTAAAAAGAGGCCAAGTGCCATCTAGGGGCTCCTCCTATTTAATATCTACATAATAAGACTATAAACACATAAGATTAGTTACCATATGCAGATGATGCACAGCTCTATGTTACAATGTCATCAGACCAACACAAAGCTATTTAAGAACAATTCAGTGCCTGTCACCCAGTTCTAAAGTCTTTTCACTGGTTTCCAGTAGCCTGAACATGCACAAAAAAAAAGAATCACACATCCAAGTACATTTTAAAAGTTTTATAAAATCCCTACTGTACACTTGAGATTTAAAAAAAAAAAAGCACACACACGTTCCTAAAGCAAGGGTTAAGACCTTGAAAGACGTTATTCAGCAACTATTTGACTCTGTAATTCTCCAGAGTTTTAGTAGGAAGATATTTATTTCATCCAGGTAATGTGGAGGGGAATAATCTAATCCAATCTGCCTTTTTGGACAGTAGCTTTCCAAACCTGGAGATGGAAACCACTGACCTAGACAAACCAAGTTAGATTAAATAAGCTTGCATAAAAATAATCTTACTGTCCAGCTGGTCCACACGTCTTCCTGTCGTGTTTGCAGCCACGTCTCTACAGCTCCAGCTACTTCCTCAGCAGAGAGAGGCTGCTCCGACTTTGGTAAGATGGACCTTATGACCACATTTACCAACGTGAGGTTCTGAGCCGAGGCATTCAGCGGGCGCAGAACATCTGAGGTCTGTTCTACCAACAAAATCCTGCAGTAAAACATGGACTCGCATATTTATTTGCGCATCTTACAATGCAAAAAGAAAAAAGGAATAAAACTTGGACAGTAAGTTGCACCTTTCCTCCTGCTGAGTGTTAAATTCCTCAAAGACTCTCCTCCACTCCTGCAGAGTCTGATATGTTTAGCACAAAAAACATGAACTCATGAGAATAGCGCTTTTACCAAGATTAAAGACATCAGTAACGCATTTACCTCCACCGAATATGCTGGATCAGAGTCACAGATGACAAATCCGGCCACACCTTGCTCCAACCAGAACCTTAATGCATCCTGGGGAAAATGAAATGCCTGTTAATGAGCACGTTGGTGCGACAAGCTACTGGGTCGTTTTCACTCGTACAGTATCTGAACGGTTCGACGGTTTGTTTCCGGGCATCTCCTCCTGTCCCAGCAGATTCACATCACATATGTTCAACACCACCCTTAGATCTGAAAGACCAAAATTCCCAAACATGATGTTTATGCAGGAAAACTCCAATAAAAATTGAAGTAAAAGTAATTTTGCTTACCTGCTTTGTTGCTCTCTGCAAGCAGATGTTGGATCTGAGCCTTTGTCTCCAGGGCCTCACTGAGGTAAGCTGGAGTTGCCTTTTTATCAAACACACCCTGCAGGATTAGAGCGCCAACTCCCAAAGACCTGAGGTAGGGAAGGCGCTCACACACCGCTTCAGAGAAAATATTAACGTTTAACCAGATGGTAACTGATTTCTTTAAACACAACAACTTTTCTGTCTAAATACACCCTTACAATCTGAATGATGGGCCAGCATCAGCAGTCTTTGTGAATTGTTGGTAGATAAACAGCCTCAGCCAAAACAAAAACATGCCATGCGTTATCTTTTCCATCATGTAGGATACAGTCACCTCGTGCACTGCAAAAAGGGGCACCGTCTGTAACATTTGATATTTTAAATGCTATGTACCAAACCAAAGCTAAAATGCTGAAGCAGAGGAAGGAAGCTCCACATTTAGCAGTATCTTGAAGTAATCATCTTCTGTGTGAAGACTTTATCGGCCTGTATCGTGTCACCGAAGGAACTTTGACCCACTTTTGTAAACAGCAACGCTTTGGTTCTGTAAGATGTCTGAACTGTGACGTTTTGAACAGTTCTGACATGGACCAATTAACATTTCACTAATTTAGGATGTGATTCTTTACTGAACAGTTCTTTTTTTGGACAGTTTGCTTTAGATTGTCTTTGTTGTCCAATCTGACAGCACAGCTCTGCTGGGATTTACTAGAATTTTTTTTTTTACAATTACATAAAACATAATTATGCTGGGTTTTAGGTGTCAAATGCCAAATTAGACAGAACTTGATCATTTTAACACTGAGCTTAAAATATATTACAAAATGTAGGTAGGGAGCAATTGATATTGGGCTTAATTGGGCAAGATAGCAATTTTCTTAGTTTTGTAGATTATCGATTCTGCTAATGCCAAACAGGATTTTGAAACTGATCAAATAAGTTTATGTACAATCCATCCTCTATGTTGGTTTGCCATTACATCTCAAAGACACGTTGGTGCTAAATTTCAACACGATGTCATGGCACAAGTGCTTCAGATAAAACAACTGATTTGTGTCAAATACTGGATCAATAGGAATTTGTCTGCAGTAAGACTGGATGTGATTGTGTGGCATTTCCCCAACAATGGACTGAATAATTCACAGCTCACAGTAGGTATGTAGCATTTGTAGACCTAAACAAACAATATCACTTTAAAATGCAGTAAAATAACCCAAATTATGGATCAACTTATAGCCCTAAATTTAGATTGAAACCTGTGAAAATGTGTGACCCAAACAGAAAATTACTCACAAAAACAGGCAGACATTTTTAAAAAAAGAGAGAAGAAAAGATTGCCACACGACTTTCAGCAAATATTCTTTGATGAATGTCCCACTCTGTGGTTAGAATATGCATTTGTTTAATCAAACCAGCTGATTATGGGGATGGGTAATTATAAACAGGTCCTTTGGCTGATTTTTATTCATTTACTCAAATTTTGAGATTAATATTGATTTAGAGAAAGAAAGGCGACTCAAATGTTTAAGGGGACCATGCAGTTAGTGACAGATTCACAACTGTCAAAAGGAGCCAAACCAGCCACAGCAGACGTGGTGAGAGAAAAACTACTTGCAAAAATACAGCAAACTCTCCACAACTATGCTCAACAGTTCATGAGGCTTTTGTTTATATCCTCAAACATCTTCAGGTTTGATATTGTTCCAGAAGTAGTAGATTGGAATATACATTTGTATTTTTTGATTAAACAATTTTATGAAAATGGTGCTACATAAAACTGCACAAATAAGGAATAAAAACCTTTTTTTTCTTTGGCCATCTAGTAAATTAGGATTTACAAAAAGCTTAACATTTTGTTCTAATCTACTGGATAATTTTTTTTCATAATTTAACACGTTTCAAAATCACACATTTGTCGTCACATTTCCGCTTGTTCTTACCGTTGATGCCCCCTGACCTCTCGTCCTGCACGTGCGGGCTCGGTTCGGGCTGGATCTGGTAGAACAGACTCTTCTGCCACCATTTCAGCGTCGCCGGAAACGGTTTCGGGTTTATGACAACGATGGCGACAGCCAGCATAGTCATCCATGCCAGCCAGAACAGCACCACCAGGTAGCAGCGTACCGCCCTCCAGCCCGGACCCCCGGCGGCGGCCTCCAGCTGCTGCCTGTTCATTGGCTGCCACTGGTGCACCGGCTCCGGGGAGAGCAGAGGGGCTGTTTCCGAGGCGCCTTCGCCGCCCGGCGGCCCGGCGTCCGGCACGCTGCCGTAACCGGCTCCTGCTCCCGCGTTCAGAGGCATGTGGACCCTGCTGCAGGTCAGTAACACACACCAGGATAAAAATCACTGGATGTGATTAAAGGTCAGAGACAGAGCTTCCTGTCCTCTGGTCACATTAACACGATGACGCGCGTCTGATCTGCTCCTAACTTTTACACAGGTGATTTAATCAGTTCATTATTTTGGCTTGTTGCTGGTCACGTGACTCAGACCAGACCTGCTGCCCCATTATGGCAACACTGTGAACGTTTCCACGTAGGTTTCCTCCTACAAAAGTCTCCATATTAAAAAAAACTATGGTGTTATATAAATAATATAAGCTTGCTAAAAGTGCTAGTAATTAAAATATAAATAATAATATTACAAAGCTTTGTTGTAGGTTCTATCTTTTCCTCTATCTCTTTTATTCTATCTCTATCTCTCTAGCCTCTTTTAACTGTGCACATGCTGCAGCTTACACAACCATGTTTATGTGGCAGTCATACATAAACAGACTGAAACTGGTTAGACAAGCCTTGGAGGGAACAGATTGCAGAGAAGAATAAAAAGCTAAACTCGCGCTACAATCTTTGCCTCTCTTGGTTCCATCCATAAGGTGAGTTAAGTGAATGTAACGCTGCATCTGTTCCATTTGTGTGACACGTATGGCTGACCATTTTTCAGCATTAAAGCCTACTTTTATTCATATATAACCAAATCTCATTATTTCTCAAAGTAATTTACACTCAGGGGTTCTGGTCGGGTCCTGAAACTGGTAAACGGACCTAGTGGAGCACAGAGACAGAAATGATAAATATAGATAGTAAATAAAAGTTGAATAGCGTGGTTTTAAAATCATCCAGACTCTCGGAGAACTGTCAGAAATGTGTTACAGCCGTGTTGGGGCCCACACAGTTATGGGAAAGATGCTTACTTTAGAGTTGTCTACCTGACTGTCACTGCCAGTCTGTGGTGATATTGCACTTTTGCACAGTATTCTAGTTCTTGAGATGTATCTATAATTATAATTGACTGTTGCTCCAAAACTTACATAAGAGCATCTGCCTTCTGGCCTCTTTGCTCTGCACGACGACGTTCCTGTCTTAGGAAGTTTCAAAACATTTCACCTCCCCAGGACAGTCCTGTGTTGTTAATATGTATGCTTTTCATCTTTGTATGTTTTTATTCATTTTCCATCTTTTTGTTAAGCATTGCACAGGATTAATAATTGTTACTTTAGTCTAAATACAGTATAGTAACTTGTTTTTAAAACAGACAAAAATAAGTTACCTTTGGTTATTTTTCATGAATGTGTACTGGAAATTATTCATTGACAATCTCTATTCTATTTGAACTTGATTTCTGCTAAAATTAACCAACTTTACTGGGAAAACTGACTGGTAGTTTAGAAATATTTGCCAGTAACACAAATGGTATAAATCAGAAAATACTACAAAGTAGTATAATAGGATTTCTTTCTTAATAAGAAAAATACACATATTGGATCTGCAGGCATTTCCCGAGAGCATTAGCTGGACTTATTCAGTCTTAGTCTTTAAAAACAGCATCTCAGTTCAGCAGAAGGGACATTTAATCTCAAATGTCACACTTGCAAGACTCGGAAATATTAACATTTTTGGTGAGCTGCAACATCAACAAGGTCTGTATTGTCTTATGCTGGAAAACTCAACCAATACTCACTTTTTTTCCTCCAAAAAGCTCCAGGTTTTCCTTCACTTTCCTCCTTTCTGTTGTCCACCAGCGTTCCTGCTATAGCAAAATGTCGGAGTCTAATTATTTTATGATCTGACTTGTCAGGATTTTGTATGGCAAGAGGACGGCCTGTCGAATACAAACTCTGCTCAGTTAATTAATAGAGAGGTGCGAATCGTCCCCACACCACTACAAGACATTCTGAAAACCCCATGACTGCTGAACCTGACAGCTCCCTGAAGTCCATCATAGACTGTAGGTGGCTTTAAATGGACACACTATGTTTTCTAGTGGTGAAATTAGGAAAAAAGCAGAATTTAAAAGAACTTGTTTCCACCATTTGGCTTTCAGCTTTTACATTGTAGTCCAGGCAGTTTCATATGTAGTTAATGTTTAGTGGTTGGCCTCACTGTGGGCAACGACTGGTTTGGGACGTCTAATGATTGAACAGTTCTTCTTCAAGGAGGAATAGTTATACGCCATTACTTTCAGGGATTTTTAAAGCAATGCTTGGCTGCACAAGTTTGCTTTTATTGTGGATGTTTGTAATCTGGGTTATTTATTGAAAAAATAATATATACAGTGGTATGAAAAAGTGTTTGGTCTCTTCCTATTTCCTATTTTCTTTGCATTTTACACTTACACTTATTTAAGTGTTTCAGAACATGAAACCAATTTAAATATCAGTCAAAGGCAAAGTCCAACAACATGAATGTTACATTAACTAGTTACTCTAAACCCTTAAGTGTAAGTGCGTGTTTGTGGATGGATCCTGTGTGAAAACATTCTGTCTCGTAATGGACTGGCAGCCTGTCCGGGATTTGCCCCGCCTCTCGCCCATTGGTTATAGATTGGGAAAAAATTATCACCAACTCAGTATAAGCTTATAAAAATGCAAGCCTAACTAAATTATTCACAGCTTAGGTTTGACAAACATCATTGAAGGGAGTAACGAGGCAGCATATCTATACCCCATCATATATGGTAGCACTTGTTTTGCTGAAAGTCCGACGTCAGGTTGCTGTCTGTTACGGACTTGTTTACACAAAACAAAAAGAACATGTGACCTGCAAAAGCCCTAATTCCTGGAAAGATCCCACAAATGTGACGCTGCCTTTCTCCTCTTGTGTCTCCACCTCTGACTTTCTGCAGTCATGGTTAATGTGTCTTTAACATTTTCTCTCCATTCATTTACCTCTGTTTCTGAAGACTTCAAGATTTCCAGAGATCAGACGAGTAACGTCTGTTTCTTTTCCTGTGTGGTTTGAAAATGAGCCGTGACCCATCATTTGTCATTTCGATCCTCATATGAAGAGTTTCTTATCACTCAGAGATGTGGCGTAATGGGAAGTAGCACATATACAGAGCATTTGGAAAGTATTCCCAGTGTTATTGCCTTATTCCAAATTGTAATATTACATTTCATAACATCCAAGGTTACTGTACACCTAAAGTAAAAACAACAACTAACATCAAATGGTGAATCATATGGAACAGTTGGGCTTTAAATCTGTATTTGGCAGCAAGTCTTTAACAATTATGTTGCTGTCATTTACTTACATTCAATGTTTCGGTGATGTTCTGTTTGGTGCCAGCCATACCCTATAAACTGATGGCCCAAAAAAGTCACACAAAAGATGTGAATGAGGAAAAGTGTAGAAAATTGCTCTCGGGCAGCTAAAGTTTATTTGTAGTTACCCAGATTATAATTGATGACAGTATGAAGTCGAGATAATTCTGGTGCTGAATCGCAGATTACATCATAAAACCCTGCGATTTTGAGGTGCACCTAGTTTTGATTGCCGCCGTACTTATTAAGTTGAGTGTGAGTCTGAAAATCAGAAAACCTTGTTACCATAACGAACTGTGAACACAGAAAAACACAGTATCAAAAACCAACACAGTGATCCATATATTCTTTTAATTGACCGGAAAATAAAAACATGAGGACAAATTCAGGGTGTACATCACAGGAAGCATTGTCCTCTTGGTTAAATGCTCAACTAAAATGTAAAACTTGAAGCCGGTGTTGACTCTGTGGTTATGACATTAGCTTGAATCCTCCTCAGATCCCCCAATGTCCTGCAAAGTTGCAATTCAATGAGTTAGTCCAGTTGGAACGTCTAAATGTTATCAATCATTTCTAAATTGTAAATTGTTCCAATCCTGTAAAAAATTCCCAATATCACTCGTTGATTTTAATCGTTTCTCTAATGCTTGTCAAGGGCGAAAATTCTCACTTTAAATTTTTGGAATTTCATCCCATCTGCTACTCAATATTTTTCATTTTTGACTGGACAAAAAGACAAACATATTGAAAAGCAGTAATTGTGTTCAGCAGTGATGGCTGAATGAAATGCATGAATGTCTCACCATAGGTTCCTGCGTCCTGAGATTCATGATGTGTTTCTGATAAGCTCCTATGATGCAGTCTCTCCTGCGAACACAGAGATGGTTCAGTCCACACATTCCTGCTTTGATCTATTAAAGCTGACGGTGATTATTAATCATAAGTTATTTAACTCACTTGCTGGTGATGCCTCCCCCTGGTGGGAGCCCCGGTATCTCCTCTGCAGCCAGGAACTTGATCACATACAGAAGGTCGGGATCTTCATCTTTGGATCGCATCATCTGAATGATTTCTGCGGAGGCAACAATTTGAGATGAAAAATGCACAGAAGATGAAAGCAGCCTGATAAAACTTAGTGGGAACTTAGTTGGAACTTCTGCAAAGCCATCCAATCACCTCCCACTTTCATGTCAATGTGCTGCTCCAGGTTTGCCTCGCGCTGCAGTGCCTCCTGCGACACCTGGGGGGCGCCTGGGAAGCACACGATGATGATGCTGATGTTATCCAAGCTGCCCTGCAGAGGGAAGCAGAGGATTAATTCAGGTAAGTCCAAAATTATTCATACACCAAGAGGATGTAGAGTTAAATTAGCTTCCTTTCAGCAAAAACGCTCGTCCCTGAGAGGAAATGAGACAAGAGATAATGATGGTAAAAGGTGTTGGCATCGGTTTTGAAAAGTTAAAATTTTGAAGAATTAAATAAACAACATAAAATAAAAATAATCATGATAGCTTTAGTCATTGAACAAGCATTTTAACACATAAACAAGACAAATTTTTTCTATATTTGGTCTTGCTTTACTACGTTCCTGTGGGGTTTTTTGTTGTTTCAAATAACTGTACAAGTCATTTCTAGGTTTTCTATTCACATTAAGATCTTAATAGCTATATTAAATAGCACTTAAATTGTAACTGAAAAGGGTGAAAAACTAGTTGGCACCTTAATAATAATAATAACAATAATAATAATAATAAGAAGAATATAAGTTATTATTATTATTATTATCATTATTATTATCATTATTATTATTAACAGTGGTAAACCTAAAACAAACATTAAATAAAATATGTCAATAATCTTCTAGCTTTGCTACTCATTTAATTAAATATTTCCAGTATTATATTTTAATTACATTCATTTTATCATGTGTTACTTTAACTAAGGGCTGTGTGATAGCTCCAATATTAATCAATCTAATGTGGCAAAAGAATGGATCAATAACTATTTGTAAGCAGGTGGTCAGATCTGAGTAATTTCGGCTATTAATAGTCATTTGTTGCATTTGCAGTTTTTTTTATAATTGGTGATGTTAATAGGCTACGTACGGCATGTAGCTTTTGTAAAATGCATCTTACATCATGACTGTGTTACTGCAGAGCTGTGAGGTCAATCTACTGGAACAGGAAGTGTTGCAGATACACTGAAGCCTTTTCAGGTGAAATAAATAGCAGCACACAGAGGGAAGGATTAAAACTCAGAGGGGGAGTGTCTTCCACTGTTCTGCTGAGCTCTCGTCAACGCGCTCACACTCAGTGTTAATCCCGACCATGTGCAGCTTTTCTTGCTCCAACCTAATGTTTAAGGATCTCTTAGTGCGTCTATATATAAGTCAGGCAAAGCGCTCAGCGGTATTTTTGATCAGCCAGGAGTAGAATCCACTTACGTAACAATCAGGTGCGTCACTGAGAGCCTGCTTAGCTCACCTTTTTGTCAGTGTGAGGCTACTGATTCATAAATCTGCTTGCTGTAGCGTCTAGTGAGACTATAAACAACCGAGTTGAATCTAGTGGAGTCTGGAGAAGTTTTGGCTGTAAGTTCACTTCAGAGCAAAATAATGAAACACACACTTGATTCTAGACTTGCCTGTTGAAATGATCTGTATTATGGTATTGGACTGACAATAATGTAGGACAGTAAAGTCTTTTATTAGTTTTGGTAGTTGCTAAATGATTGCAATAATCTAATAAAAGGGAATGAATGGACAAATGAGTGAAATAATCAAGTCTGCTGTCGTGTGGTTAAATTGGATATTAGAGTTGCGATCTTGAATACTTATTATTTTGCCATTTATTGCTTTGTTGTTATTATTAGCATCAGGACACAGAAAAAAAAACTAGAATTATGTGTGTTTTTAGGTGGGAAAAAGTAAACCATGTTCCTTTCCTTTTATGTAAAACGTACAAAAACAAATGTCAAAATCATTGGCCCTGTAAAATAATCCACAAATAATGAGCCTAATTGGCCCAAACCCAAAAGTCATCACCACACTCTGATGCAAATAAATGTTTACATTTATCAAACTGCTAAGCATTTTATTTAGAGTTTCTCTCTGATAGTGATTTCAGCTTTTCTTTCATATATGTCCTGTTAATTCATAATAACACATGAAAGAAATAAATGTGCTACAGGATATTTGATACAAGAAGCCAACAGGAAATAAAGAATTTGCTAAATTATTCATATTTATTTCTAGATATGTGATTCCTAAACTAGTTGATTTTTCTTCCTTTTATCTACTCCTTTAGAAGCTCCTACTGAAATATCAAATCTACGTCTTAATCACAGATTAAAGATTAATACTGACACCTCTCGGTCCTTGTGTAATTTACGTTGGTCTTACGTCTCACCTTATAGAGGCAGAGGTCAATGACTTGGGTACAGATGTCTCTCAGGTCATCGCACACCTGGAGACGGTTGCGTATGAATGCGCACAGTTCCTCGTTACCGATGGCGTCCCACACGCCGTCGCATGCCAGCACGAGGAACTCGTCTTCGGGTGTCCTTTCCAGTTCATACACTTCCGGTTCCGGTGACACCAGTTGCTCCGTTTGTGGTCTCCAGTCCACTTCCTTGAAGTCAAAGTCTCCCAGTGCTCTGGAAACGGCCAGTGAGCCGTTAATCCTCTGCAGGGTAACCGAGCCGCCGGCGTTCTGGATCCTCTCCTTTTCCCTGGGATTAAACGGCTTGTGGTCCTCTGTGTAGAAGACCACCTGGCCATTGTGGCAGAGGAAGGTGCGCGAGTCCCCGCAGTTGATGAAGTAAATGTAACGTGGAGAAATCATGACAGCCGCTGCGGTAGAGCCGCTTCTGTCCCAGCTATCCTTGCGAGCCATTTTGTGCATGTGGCGATCGATGCCCAGGAATCCCTCACGGATTCCCTCCTTCACCTGGTCAGGGTCCTCGTTTGCTTTGATCCCACCTGTTGAAAACAATATTTGGGAATTCAGATAAATGTATGCACTGTATGTGGGAGTAATGATTAAGTCTAGGGTTCAACAAGACTTTATAATGTCCATTAGTCTACTTTTCGACTGGTTGCTTGGGACCCACTTGTAGGTTTTAAAATATTGTACTGTGAATCTAATGGTGGGTTTTGGTATAAAACAAAGAGTTGATGGAGAAGCACTTGAGGCTCTCCAAGGGCATCTCTCTGTAAGAGATGCCCAAAAGGCATCTCTGTAAGCCCATAAGGCTTACAGAGATGATCTTCTCTGTAAGCCTTTTGGGTTAAGATTTATTCATTCATGGAATCCCCAAAACATGTTTTCAAATTCTTCCAAGATGTCTCAACTCTGTTTTAAACCCTTGCAAATGCCTGTTTTGTTGTTTCTAGTCCGTAAAAACATCCAGTCCCAGTAAACTGTAAGTTTTGCATCAATATTCAACCGTATTGAAGGTATTATCAGCATTAGTTGTGTACCTGTTGTCAGGATGTGATCCAGCAGGTTTCTGGAGCAGTACTGGGCCACTGTGATGCCTGCATGTCCATCAAAAACAGCGAAGTACGCCCAGTCCTCCAGGTCTCCCTTCAGCTGGGGCAAACAGGTGTGGGCATCTTCCATTTGAGCCCTCCAGCCCTGCATGCTGGCCACAGCGTAGTTCAACCCCAAACTAGAACCCCCTTCTGCAACATGTTTCTCCAAGTTGGGGCGGTCCAGGTAGGGGCTTGGCATTGCGTCTTCGTCTTCTAAATTGTCCTCCTCCTCACAGCCTCTTTCCCTGGATCCGGCCTTGAAGAAGAACGTTACCATTTTCTCCGTCTCTTTAACCAGCTGCCGGAGAAAGGAGGGCACCTCCACATTGCTGGCACGCCTGGCCGTCCTCATCACGCAGCGGAGCCTTTGCTCAAGCTTCCTGCTCGACCTGCCGGCGGCCCGTCTCCTCCTGGTGCTCCTCCGCCGGCCGTGTGTTTTCCTCAACAGGTCCAGGGCAACACTTAAGCTGTGCCAGCCCTACCAGATAAACAAATTGCTTTTAATGCAAAAAATAAAAAATAAAAAAACAAAAAATGAGGGTTTTTAATTTAAAAACAAGAGTCCCGTTTGCTCATCCTTAAGCCGACTTGTACAATTTCCAGCGTCTGAGGTCCTTCGGCCCGTCTTAATCTCACTCCTCTCTCCGCCTTGTTCTGACGGTCACTCCTCTATCACTTAATCTGTTTAGTTATCCATCTTCTCTGCCCCACCCACTCATCTCCCTTTCTTTCCTATGAAACTCTGCTGGATAATCACCTGGCCAGTGAGGCACAACAGATGACCAGCATGTGCACGCACACCCCCTGGATTATTAAGAGTACATTTTACGCAATGCAAAGGAATCCCATTATCAGACTCAGCAAAGGGATTGCATGAGTGATTTGTTTTATCTTATTTTGTATTTTACTCACTAAGCACCTTGCTGCTCTGCTTGGGGACATTCTGTTACTGTAAACACGATTCATCTGAAGACGTTTAGGACATTATTGGACATGTGAAGGTTTTATGGTTTAGCAGATGCAGCGGGATTGCTTCTACTGTGAACATTAACATCTGAACTCCACAGCAAAAGAACATATAAAAATGTAACATGTTCAACATGAAGATGTTTTTGATTTATGATGTCTCTTGCGCAATATAAATGATTTGCTGCAGATCTGAAACACAAATGTCTTCCGTTTACCCACTGGCTCTAGTTTAAATACAGACTCTAGGCTTTATATTAGTTTTGATTTCCTGAGGCGCATGGCTCCCGAGGGACTTTGGCCTGCTCTGCTTTTTAGAAACTAAATCAGATCCAGGTTTCTTGGCTGCTCAAAGTTTTAGCTTCCTTAACAGACTTCTGCAGAACTGAGATCTTGACTTTGCCGCATCCACTCCTTGACCTTTTTTTGCTCTTTCTTTAGCCATGTACTTGTTGCTCAGCTGATATGTTTGTGGAGGTCATTGTCATGCTATTGTCACAACCCATCTTTAGTGTTCTGGTTGAGTGACGAAGGATGTTCTTTAAGGTCAGATACGACCTGGTTCTTTGGCTTCTTAATGCAGTGAAGTTATCGTTTATCCCAAGCAGAAAAACTGCCCCACAGCATCTTATCTCCACTCCCATGCTAGACCATAAAGAATGTTTTCTTTGGGTCATAATTAGCATTTCTCTTCCTCTGAACACAGTGGGTCAAGCTGATTCCAAAGATCTTGATTTTGGTCACATTTGACCGCCACGATATCTCAAGACTTTTTCAGAATATTTTAGAGATTATCTTGGGAATTGAAGAGAGGTTTGCAGATAAGCCCTGATCTGGTCATTAACAAACTAGTGTCATGTACTGTAAGCTGATCCCTCCCCGTTTTCATGATTAGCTTGACCCTATGAGGCAACATGTTGACAGGATAGTTGATGACCATCCTGTATTTCTTTCTTATTGAATTACTCTCCCCAGGTTTTTGCTGATGGTCTTGTTCTCTATTCCAGCTTTGGTTGGTCTCTGATGTTCTTTTAACTATTGTTTGGTTTTTCCTGTGGTAGGGATGATGCTGTTAAGGAAGAAATAGATGGATGGATGGATGGATGGATGGATGGATGGATGGATGGATGGATGGATGGATGGATGGATGGATGGATGGATGGATGGATGGATGGATGGATGGATGGATGGATGGATGGAGAGGAAATCATTGCTATGTCGTGTTAACAGTAGACGTGTAGCAGTAATAATGACTCTACTAATTTTGTTTAAAAAATCTGAACAAGTTTGTTTTGTTTTGTTTTTTTCGTACTGAACAAATGTACTTAAATTAAAGGTTGGATGTTTCTGAATTGTCATTGTGACGACTGCAGACTTTTCACACATCTTTATCAGGGCCGTCAAGAAATGTGGAAGGTCCTATGATTAAATGTAATTTAAAAAAAAATAAAACGTACATTACAGTCAAATGCTATAAATTGTCATATTCGAAAACACCTGAATCCAGGAAAATTATATTAACAGACAGTTCTTCATGATATAAATATCACAAACTTTGATATTGTGACAAGAATAAATTTGCATTCTAATTTGCAAATCCTTATGGAAGAGTATATTGTAAATTTTTGTTATTATTGTAAATATTTATTTAATTTATTATAAGTTAAAAAGAAAAGAAAATCTGTGAGATTTAACTGACTTATCTCCTTTCTTCTTTTTCTTTTGTGTATTTTCAGCTCCCGACCTGGTTAAGTGGTGCTAAAGACTTTATGTGACCCTGTTCTCATCCAGTTATAAATACAACTAAACCTTTTATTAACTTACCCTGATCTCTGGCTGCAGGTCGTCGCTTTATTTGTGTTTGTTTTCCTCGAGTAAACACGCACACGGTGATCGCATTTGCACTTTCCCACTGTGACCTCAGTCAGATGCTAAATGACTTCTCTAGTTTGGTGTTTGATTGCCGTGTCTGGTAATGACCATTAATATAAAATAAAACAGCCAAAAATATTTATTCGTGAAGAAAACGTAACATAAAATGGTCACTTATATAAAATATAAACAAAGTATACTAAAGTTTGTGGTTGTCTATGAATACTTCTTTCTTTTAAGTTTTAAAATTCCATTTCACATTTTCCACTTTAACATAAATATAAAAAAGAAACAAGAGAATTATGAACACTTTTCCTGTTATGCGTTTTGCCCTCCCAACTCTTGTACGTTTCTGTCAGGATCAGGTTTATTCTGGCTCTTCACTGCCCCCTACTTAACATCTTTTTCATAGCTATGCTTTAATTTCTTTAATCATTGCATATGACAATCTTTAAGATGAATATGTAACTCACTAAAGCAAACTTTCCTTGCAGGCTTATTTTTGCATTATGATGAAGCCTGCATCATCATCTGCACGTGTGCTGCATTATTAATGACTTAGCCCTCCCTGCCTCCTCCCTGTCTCCTGCTCCTAAAGCTGGAACCACGTGATTAGAAACAGATAGACATGGACTGGCTGTGAATGAAAAGATGACAACAGGCGCTCACGCTCCTCTTCCTTTCCTGTAGCGTACGCTCCTACGGCTGCAGTCGCAGCGACGCAAAATGAGATGACGAGCGGAGGCGGCAGAGGGGAGGATGTTGGAGTGGAGTGAGGCAGGGCGGGGTTGCTGAGTAACAGAGGCAGGAGAGGAAAGAAGCTGCTTTCACAGGAGACGGATGAAGAGGGTGAATCCACGCAACGTGAGTGCCGGCAGTGGATGAGGGAGGGGGGCTTCCAGACTGGATGGGCCCAGCGATGCCTTGATGGAGTATGGGCCAGGTTTTAGGATTCTCCCACTGCCGTAAGTCTTGTTTGTGTTTGTTTCTGTGCATGCTCGCACAGCGGCGATCTCGTAGATGTGCATAACCCGCCTTAGCACCTTTTTCTCACATCATCGTATGCCTTAGCTCATCCCGTCTCCCTGTCTATCCTACTTTTACCTTGAATAAACAGTAAATGGATCGCTGCACTGCAGAGGCACTCTTATTGTTTTCATGTCTCAGTTTGCAGGTTGTGTGCAGAAAGCCTTTGCATGGAGTCATGTTCAGATCGTAAATCATCCCTTCCTGAATGCTTCTGTTGTGCTTTGAATTTGTGCCCCCCAGTCTAATCTAAAGCTAAGTTACAGTAGTCGAGTGTTTTCCTATGCTCACACTATTCTGCTGCACAGAATATGCTGCATTCAGTGCAATGGCTGCCTGCTTGATTTATACATGCTGGCAATCTAATGCAGTGAAAGCCTTTTACTTCTGCCAGAACCACTCAATATTCAATGACCTACAGTATGCACTCAGGAGTGATGAACACACTGTGTTCCCTTAGTCTGATATTTTCTACCAGCATTAATATTTGTTAGCCTTAGCAGCATCTTTTCACATGAAATGCAGGCAAGGAAAGAATTATAGTGCCCTTACAGTTGGTTCTTGTGTGGTGCTGCAGTGTTTATGGGGTTTGTGTGTTCCTGCTCATCTGCAGTACATCTGTGCTGAGCTATATAATGGAACAGTTTATCTCTCTGGATTTGTTTTTATGTCTCAAGACAAGTTTATTTGTGAAGCACATTTCAGTAACAAGGCGGTTCAAACTGCTTCACACCAGAAAAAAAATAAAAATCTTTACAGCAACCAATAACGGAACAGCAATTGGTTACATTACAGTTTGTTAAATGCTAAAATAAAATAAAAAATCATCAAGCAACTATATGTAAAATGTGATTACAGTGGCAGCTCTACTTTAGCCATGATTTAAAAGAACTCAGTGTTTCAGATGTTTTGTAGTTTTCTGCAAGTTTGTTCCAGGTAAAACTGAATGCTGCTTCTCCATGTTTGGTGTTGATACGACAACAAGCCGTTCAGTGATTTATAAACTAGCAACAGTATTTTAAAGTCTATTCTCTGAGCTACAGGGAGTCAGTGTAGGGACTGTAGAACTGGGATGATGTTGCTATATCTTCCTAGTTTTAGTGAAAACAGGATTTTGTTGGAATTGTTCTTTAAGTGATAGAAGGCTGACTTTGTAACCGTTTTTATATGTCTTTGGAGGTTCGGGTCTGAGTCCACCGCTGCTCCCAGATTTTGGGCCTGATCTCTAGTTTCTAGCTGTAATAACTGAAGGTGCTTGTTGATGTAACATGTAACTACTTTCTTCTAGAGGAATATGGCTCTGTGGCATCCACCCCAGACTCAACACCTCCGTGCACCGATGGTAAGAAGCTCTCGCCTCTCCTCTGTACCTCGTTTAGTTTTTATTTACATCTTGGAATAATAATGTCGCAATTACTTTGATAGCAACATCAAAACAAGTTTCATCTGAAAACCTCATGTGTTTCTACCTTTCATCTGTCAGAAAAACAAAAAAAAAAAAAAAACAGAAATGTCTCTTGCTGATCAAATAAACTGCTTAGTGTTAGGACTACTTGAAGACGTCTTCATCATCGTCTTTGTAAATCAATGACTGCTTGTCTTGATTTGTATCCAGGCGGCAACGAGGAGTCAGAGATGTGCGATCTGCAGACAGCCAGAGAGTGGTCCGATGACGACGAAGAAGTGGAGACAGGAGATCCAGACGACGACGAAGGACAAGCTTCCTCCCCGTCCATCTGGGGGACTCCTCGCCAGCACTCCTTCGAGCTGACCTTCTCTTACATCGCCATCGCAGAGGCCGAAGCGGTTGGGAGCTCACGCCACCATCGTGAGCGACGCAGGGGTGTCCCCCGGCTGGGACGCGCTCCTTTGATTCGAACTGACACGTTGGAAATGCTGTTAGACTCCCCTGATGAGGACTGGGAGCCACAGGGGTTTCTCAATCAAGATGAAGAAGAGCCAACATCGGAGACTCGAGCGCGGGAGTCGGAGGAACCACGGACAGCAGGTCCTGTGGGAAGAAGGGAAGGGGAGCAAAGGGAAACTCTTACAGTGCAACCCGCTCCTGGACCTCTGGACTCAGAAAGCGAAAGGACAGATGCGGGAGACGGACGAGAAGAGAGCGCAGGTCAGAGTGGTCAGCGAACCTCTGAGATCCAGCAACGCAGTTTCTCACAGATAGATTATTCCCCCAATTCGTCTTTCAACCTTTTAAAAATTATTAGATTAAATATTTTTGCTTTTGTTGTTGTTTTGAGAAACTCGTTTTGCTTCACAAATGCTGCACATGTTTACTCCTGGCGCTGTCAGCGTTCAGCTCATCCCTGCTGTCTGCAGCCATTAGTATCAAACGTTCGCGAACCCCGAGCTAATTATAAAGTCTGACACTCAGTGACCTTTTTCTTCAAGGGGTTCTTCATTTCATGTGGCACAGATGAGCAGAGTAAGACATCAAGCCATATGTCAGAAAGCCCTCACATGAATTGAATGCTTATTTTTTACATACCAACACACTCACTGGCCACTTTATTAGGCACACCTCACTCCTACGACGTTGGACCCCCTGTTTGCCCTAAGAACCACCTTAATGTTTTATAGATTCAAAAAAGTGTCGGATACCTCAGAGATTTTTGTCCACACTGACATTAATTTCTGTGCTGCAAATCTCTTGCCCCATCCCATCCCAGAGATGCTCGTTTGCATTGAAATCAGTTGAGTGTTTAGAGTAATTTGAAGACGTGTACTTAATAAAGTGGCCGGTGAGTACATATGGTAAGGCATTACATCATCAGACTTGTGAGATTTTCTCGTTACTGGAGCTGATGTCACACAGCAGAAAAGATGATTCTGCAGAGTTTAGGAGACCCAAAGAAAGAGCTGCATTTTTGCAACGGTGCCTGTAATTTATTTACTTTATCACCATGGTGACATCAGCTTCTGTTTCCCGGCAGCAGAGGATTCACCAACCTCGGAGCCCGAGTCTCCCGTCACCTTGGAAACCATTTCAGTCAAGCTGCTCACCTCTGTGCGACCCACAGACCCAGCGCGCTCGTCTGCGGCTTCCGTAGGCCGCAAGTCTCAGGAACAGCTGCTCAGAGATCACTGGTTTTCAGCACCGGACCTGGCAGAGGATCTGACCGTATGCATCCACATAGCAGGTGCAGGATTTCATCGCTACGTTTTACTAACATATTTTTTGTTTTCTGTTTTCATTTCTGCCTCCTCAGATCTTCTGTGTTTTATGCTATTTTTGCTCAGATTCTTCCTCACAGCTCACAAGTCAATGCTTTAATCAGAGATACGCTCAGATTTCCCTCTCAGCATGTACCTTCAGGGGCAGGCAGGCAAGAGATCCTGGCTGTCCACTGTCTCCATAGTAACCAACTCTCTGGAGGTTTCGGGAATGATGGGCTAATTGCAGGGGAAACATTCCAGGCTTTAGCTGACTTTTTCAGGCAGACACACCAATGATACCGCTATCGGTGTGTGTCGTGTGTCTCACAGAAACTAGGGCGCGCGTGTGTGTGTGCGTGTGTGTGTGTGTGTGTGTGTGCAGTTTCTTTGTATGCAGATTCGTTGGCGCTAGTAGGAAGTTCTTGAGTGAGTGAGGCAGAGAAGGGATCATTAGAGATAAGATTCAGTCATCGTGCTTGATGGGTTTTCAAGTGGACTATTGCAGTGGTCAGACAAGGGCTGTGTCTCACTTAGGTGAGGGAGGGATTTAAAGCCTGCTGATAATTTTGTGGTCAGACAGATAACAGACCTAGTGTAGTGTAGTCTTAAATAAATAGGTCACATGCAGAGTGTCAACATGAGAATTGTCCTTCTTTTTATTCTGTTACTTCAGGTACCAAATGCCACATCTGAATAAATGTTTGCAACCATTAAAATTTGACACTGCTGAGTGGGGAAAAAACAAACTTTAATAATAAAAAAAAAGTTTCCCTAGTTTAGAACTTTTAATTTGATCATAAAGTGTTTTTAATTCTGGTTTGCTAAATATACCATGTATATAAATTTAATTAATGGTTGAGTTGAGTATTAGATTTAGATTTAGAGCTAATTCCTTATACAACTGCCTTACTTGAATGGGCCTCCGTGTAATACCAGGAAATCAGGATGCCATAAATTGTTAATTAAAAGCTCCTGCTGTTAGTTATCAATATACATGTAATATGCATTCCTAATTACTTCTTTCAGGTCTCTATTCTCAGCAATTAAACAATGTTTAAGTAAAAAAAATTTCTTTTACATTTTTACAGAAAAAAGTCCCAAAGCAATGTACATGAAATGATTCATTCTAAAATTGAGAATAAAAGTAATAAAATAAACAAATAGCTTAAAATAAAATAAAAAAAATCAGCTTGTTAGAAATGTAAGTCAAAAAAATCAAGCATCACTACTATTTGCAGCAATCCAAATAGATTATGGGACTTTCAAGAACATATTTTGGAAGATTTATTTTTTCTTTTTTCTTTTTTTTAATGCAAATATGTTGGAAGTCTTTTCAGTTTCTCTTGGATGGAAAGAGAAGCAGACTTTGGCTTAAAAAAAACAGAATTAACTCTTCTCTGGTAAATGACAACCAAATGGCCATTATTATTTCTTCTCATTGGACTTTGCTTTAAAAGCTGATCGATTTCAAAACAGTGAAAAGAATTAGCTCCATGTTCTCTGGCAGGGAGGCTTGAATAGTGGAGGGCGATTCTGTGGACCAGCAGATTATTTTGGGCTGTTGGGCCTTTGCAGTGCTGAGTGAGCATTGGACGGCCAAAAACAGCTCAGGGGGGAGAAGGGAGTTGGTTCAGTGGGGGAGACAGAAAGGGAGAGGGAGAGACTGGAACAGTGACCAAACATGGCCAGTAAAGGTGAGACATTTTAAAGAAATTCACAATTTTTTATGCTTGTGTAGCTAAAAAGCATGCTTTGAAGTGTTAAGCCAAAATAAGGAGAACAAAATACATTTGATTTAAGTTAAGAAAGGCAGTTGAAAGAAGCAGAGATCTCTCATCTGTCTTAGATCCGTTTACATTTTGTTTGAAACAGAGTAGAAGACAAGCTACAGGTGTGTTTGACTTTAGGCTGATGAGCTGCTCAGGGTAACTAGCTGGAATCTCTATCAGTGGCTTCAATTCAAAGACGTGTTTGCCATTCAAATGAGTTAAAACGGTGCTGCTACGGTATCAGACAGCTGTCTGCTGGCTGGCTTGATTTTACCGCTTCAGGCTGGACAGCTGGGACATGCACAGACATTTCAGTGGACTAGCAAACAGGCGGGCATGACCTGACCGAGAATAAATGAATGGATGGTTGCTTTGAGTAGACATTGCCTTGAAGTTCATTTTATTTTCACCCAAAGTTAAAAATAAACTCCTTTACTTATGTTCACATTGTTATATTGAGTATTTATTTATTGATTGCTGCCTGGTTGCAATTATTTCCTTTAAATTTGCTTCCTTCAGGCAAGCAGATACAAATGTATATTTACAGTCATATTAAAGATATTAAAATATGAGGCTTGTTTTATCAGATTAAACATTCCTTTTTAAATAATAACCTTTAAGTAGATTTTAAACAGAAGTTTCATTAAGCTCATATTTCTGTGTGAAATGTTATTTTTAATTGGTCCGATGTGATGTTCTAAATCACGTGTCATGTTTTCATTTGCTATGTATATACATATTATTCCTTCCATGTCCCTGTTAATCTACTCATGCATGTTCTTAAGTTACAAACCGTAGGAACGTTTGTTTTTAAGGATCTACACTGCCATCAAAAAGCATCTTCCTCTATTACAGATCTCTTCTGATTTCTGTTACGGTTCAGCCCAAACCAAAATTTCCTCTGTTTTTGGTGAGTCGTTCGGAGGTGGATTTGCCCACTGGTGTCGCAGATGATTGTCAATCTGCATAATCCAGGTGAACCTGAGCTCTTAGGTCACAAATTGATTGCAGGACATTCTTCTACAGGATTCTCTGGTTCCATCGATTACTCAAGATGTTTTTAGCCAGTGATATACAAACCTTTGAGTAATTTTTGGTCAGTGTTGTTTTTGTTATTGGGACTTTCCCATCCTGCCTCCTTCTTAATTATGGAGCATAAATGTTGCAGAAGCAAACAAGGCCTACGGTGCTTTAAATATTGTTCAGGGATTTTTGTGACCTCATGCTTTTTCCATTTTTTGTAGGCTGGCTAGTCCAAGGAAGGTTCACCACTGTTTCATGTTTTCTACGTTTGTGGGTAATGGCTGCCAGCGTGGTTCACTGGAGTCCTAAAACCTTAAAAATAGTCAGTTACTTTGTCTCGTATTCATAAGACTGGGGCATGATGTAGTGATTTCTACATTTTTTGGCCTACTTCATGGTGTTTGGCAGGTGCTATTTCAGTTTTTGTCAAATTCAGCAGTGAGCCACTGGAAAAATGAAATAAACAAATTGTGGTTGATCGCCGTTATGTCATGCGGTTAATTTTTAACATAACATCCAAATGGTCCAGAAAGCACTTATCCCTTTATTGCATGAAAACATATGTAGAAAAGTTCATTTTGTATGTAGTAAAGTTGTTTAATCTGATGTTAAATATTATCACGTTTGAGTAAAAAAGCAAAAGCTTATAGAAGAAATCTGTGAGGGAGACGCAAACTCAAGGAAGAGTACTTTTGAAAATGGGTGAATATAAGATGAAAACAAGCGTCCTTTCATCTCTCACCTACAAACAAATCATTTACCCATGTAATTGCTCTTATTATTATCCAGATATTATAGCATAGGCCTGGTGCAACAGATTCTCTCAGGAGATGTTATTAATTGTGGTCATATAACCACATTTCCTTAAAGTAGACTAGGAGTAAATTGTAGAAAATTGCTGTAATGTATGATCTGTCGATGTAGGTACGAAACATCTCGTATTGTCACGATGAACCATCCCGGAGCAAGTGGCTCCACTTCTTCTCTGAGAAAGTCAGGCACAAAATGACCAAAACTACCAAAGTGGGAAGTTATGAAAGCAAAAAGAGATAAGGAGCCAATAAAAAGTGATGGTTGGTTGACTCTGTTATTTGCTTCTGTATTTTTTAATTATTGTTTCTTTTTGTTCTACTTATGGAAACCTTGATTACCGCAGAGATGCTTCTTTTTAATTGTGCTGCTTCTTCACTAGTACTGGAATATGATACTAGAGATAAATTAGTGCTGCTTGTCGGTGTGTTGAGCATCACCCAGAATGACAGCCAGCAGGACTATTGCAGGGAAGCTGTGGGAATGAATTGTGTACTGAGGTGTTATAAATAACCCACCCACTGACAATGCTCTCTCTTCAAAGAGGCTTCCATGAGTACTTAGCTTTTCCTCCTGTCTGCGTGACAGACACCCAGAAGTCTGTGTTTACACAACGCACTGTTGTTGCTGTTATAATTGGTTGTGTGTGTATATGCATATGGAAAATCCCTGAGTATGTACATTTAAACAGGATGTTTAGTAAATTGGTTAATATCCATGAGTGCATAATCCCTAAACTGCAAGAAACTTTCTGTTTGAATTATTTAGTTCAGAGGTTGGACAAAGAAAACCCTCCCTTACGGGACAGGAAAAGCAGCTAAAGTTCAATGAAAAACTGCAGCAGGCTTTCAGAAAGCCTGAGGAATCATTGATCAAGGTCACTCTTAATTGTTAAATTAAAATCTGCTTTACTGGAAGCAAACGTTAAAGAAGCGAGGCCTGGCTCAACGGCTTCTGCAAAGAACATGGATATAATTGTCTCTAGCAGTGTGAGCGGACCACGGGGTTCAAATCTCAAACAAGACCCCACTTTGTTATATTTAGCCTCCAAGACTAAAACAAGGCGAAATTGGTTTAATGTGAAGTAAACAGAGACCAAAACGTTAAAGTTAAAACTGTATGTATTAGAGATGTCTGATCCAACTGTTCCTGGCAGACAATGAAACCATCAGGGTGCAGATTATCG
The DNA here is from genome assembly GCF_051168715.1 of Poecilia mexicana. Lineage (NCBI taxonomy): Eukaryota > Metazoa > Chordata > Actinopteri > Cyprinodontiformes > Poeciliidae > Poecilia > Poecilia mexicana. The sequence goes on along the minus strand of NW_028263382.1, from coordinate 26,590,464 downwards.
GCCTGACATGTGACAACAGGTGCTGGGAATTTAAATTCCCTTCAACCGCTGGCTTTTTTTTTTTTTGTTGTTCCTCTGAAGGCTAAATTCAGCCAAGGCTTGAGCCTGGAGCTGCTGGGTGCTTTCTCAGGCTTGATGACGAAAATACCTTCTTTTTTTTTTCTAAATGTTTTTCCCTCCTTATTCTTTCTTCTCAGTAATATCTATTCCCTCCTTATTCTTTCTTCTCAGTAATATCTATTTTCCTGCTCATCTGTCTAAAAGTACACCCATTTTAAAACAGAGAAATGAAAGACTAGATAATATTTAGTCATAATTTATAGACAACGTTGGATATTAGGGGTTCTTAGGTTTGGGAATTAATCGAGTACCTGTGTTCCGACTTCATAAATATTTTCAAAATGTAATTTCACTCAAATGTTTGGTCACATTTAGAGTCCTGAACCACTTTTGTCTGTCAACTATCATTTGTTTGACCTGTCTATCAGTAATGGACCTCATCTACTGGAAGGACACAGAGAGAAGTGGCATGGTGCTCACTGCCTTGGTGGTGGGCTTACTGTCCCTGTTCCAGCTCAGCATCATCTCTGTGGTCTCCACCGTCTCCCTGGCTGTCATGTGCTTCACCATCTCTGTGCGCATCTACTACCACTTCCTCCACATCCTCAGCTGGGGGGACGGAGAACATCCTTTCAAGTAAGACGGGTTTCCTTGGATCAAGGCATCAAAGAAACGTCCATGCAGTTTTAATACTCCGATTATTTCCCCGAGTCCTCCACTGGATCAAATATGTAGGCACAAAGGAAACACAGATTCCCTGGAGTTGGACACCTGCTTGTTTTAAATGTGTCGCTGTGTGTAAAACGATGTGCAGAAACTTATTAATGATTTTTATTATTATTATTGCATCTAAAACAGGCAGGATACTGCATGGTAAATATTTTGCTGTCTATATTACTACAACTGAGCTTTGTTAATGAATTAGTTTTACAATAATATTGAGTTGACTGAGGACTCTTTAGACCTATACTGCCTCCTTAACAATTAGCTCAACATATCAGTATTTTAATTATATTTGAGTTGATTTATTGGCTTAATGAGTGTGTGTTTCTGCCAGGTCATACTTGGATCTGGACATCAGTTTAAGTGGAGAGCAGGCTGACATCTACATGCAGAAAGCCATTGTTCTGGCTCTGTCTGCTGTTGATGCCCTGAGGAGGCTGTTTTTTGTAGAAAATCTTTTTGAATCCTTCAAGGTAAGCTAAGCATGCCAATTTAACTACGTTCACTCTATTCGTCTACGTGGTTTTGTTTATCTGCCGTGAGCGATTTTAATGAACCGTGTTGTTTTGCTTTGCTTGGAACCTCCAGGACTCATTAACCCAAACATCTGCATGGCTTCATGCTCTGTCATTTGGCTCTTATTATCAGTCGTGGTCCATCATCACAGCTCCGTGGTTCCCTGGTCACAGCATTGTTACGCAAACTCAAAACAAAGACAGCAGCTGTCACTTTTTATGATATAATCGTTTCAGAAAACAATCCGGCACAATCAAATTAAACAGTATTAGAAGCACGTTGTCTGCACTGCCAGTGCTGAGTCATTATTTTTGTCCCAGCGTCATATATTTACTAGTAAAGTATGGTCTCATAATCTGACTGCCTCTTGTTTACAGCTACTTTAAGATGATAAGCTTTGATTATTCTTTTTAGAATAATTTTGAATGACTAGAGTTAATTTACCGTAACAACTAATAAAAGGTGTAAATTATGAACTTGTTTTGGTTCTGATGTTATTCATAAAGCCTAGTTGTGACTCATGTGTCCCCATCCCCTGTTTTTAGTATTTAGTTTCTGATTGGTATTGTTCTGTACGGGTCTCTTGTTTACTGAATCCATTTGTTTCAGCAAGGGAAGCATGTTGGCGTAACTTCCTTCCTAGTTACTACCTCGTATCTCACTGCCTATCACATTCCTGTCAGGACGATAGGACCGCGAGGTAGCTGAACTTGTAGCCAAACTTGATTGACAACTTCACTTCAGGACCAGCTAACTACCATTAAAGCATACACAAAGCTGGAGCAGGAATAACATAGTGTCCACCTCAAGGCTGAGTTTGTAATGTAACGATTTAATAAGAGAGGAGCAGTGTTGTCTGAGAGTGACAAGTTGGAAACCTCACTTACCGGCACCCTACTCAGGGATTTAAAAGTGCGTGCCATCGTTATAGATCACCATTTTTGACAAAACGATGCACAACATCATCATTCTTATTTTTGCTGACAACTTTAGAAGGCAAATACTTTATTCTGTTGCAGCGAGCTGAGTGGTGACTGTAAAACTAAAATCTGATAACATTCTCCATGTAACCTGTTCATGTTTACACTTACAAAGACACCGCCATTTCACAAAAAGCACGGCATTAAAATGTGGGGTTTTTGCGTGAGAATACTGGTTTTTTTTATTCACACATACAGCTTAAAAAAATGTAATATTGTAGAAGAATTATATATTTTTTTTGCCACATTTCAATAAACAAAAGATATTTATTATATAGATTTATTTCACAAAGGATGAAGTATTTCAAGCTTTTATTTAATGTAATCTTTTAACTACTTTTTTCAGTTTCTGGAAAAAAAGTGTTTTCAGCTGTACATGCTTGTTGAGATGTTTTATCGTCCATACGTTTTCAAACAGAAATTTTAAGAGTGCTGACTCTAAAATGTGACAAAAATTGTCCCTCTTACATTCACCTTAACCGTGGTAGAAAGCGAACACCTCACTTTCTTATTTTAGTCATTAAATTTGGACAGAATAGAAATATTTATAGCAAATGACGATCCCTGGGAGCTGGTTGAGCCCCTTAATCCCTGAACCTCCTAGCCAACTGTGACCCTGCTGGTATGCTAAATGACACACACACCAGTCAGCACACAGAGACCCCCGGGATAAGACCGAGTCTTTTTCCATGTGAGACGGGGGTGTCCCATATCCAACGAACTGGATCCTGTAAGCAAGACCGAGAAACTGTCGGCCATTAGATACTGTGAACTTTATGGAAGATACTGAGACAGGCTAGACGGCAGAAAGATGGATGACGTTCTAAAACTGGAAGTCAAGAATGTTAGCTAAACCTATTTGCACGTCTTTGATGGAAGTTGAATAAAATGTCTTTGTTTATTTACCTTTTTAATTCTGTTTTATCTTTCTTAAATCTCTAGTTCCTGTTTCTGATGTACCTTGTCACATATCTGGGAGGCCTTTGCAACGGCCTTACCATCCTCATCATCAGTAAGAAACTGAAATCCTCACTGGAGACGTAAAACGTATCAATAAACCCTTCGGCTCACACACGAACTCTTTCTTCCTTTCCTCCCAGGTGTGATTGCTCTCTTTTCTTTGCCCCTTTTCTATGAAAGACGGCAGGTAACATTTTTTTATACAACAACGTAAATATTAGTTTCAACACAACAGATTCGTATTTTTTTGTACAAACTGTGATGTTACAGGAGCAAGTGGATGGCTTTATTGGAAAAATTCAGGTCCAAATTGACAGCGTGAAGGACTTGTGAGTATGGCGCCATCTATTGACCCTCAGTGGCTACTAGCACAGCCACACAACTGTTTTCATATGGATGTTGTTCACAGTGAAGCTTAAATACACACTTGTTTTTCAAATTGGGGAGAGGGGGAAGGATTTCCCACAAAACTAGTGGAACGTTTGATGTTTTGCTTTATTTCATTGAATGTTCATAAATAAACCATTAAGGAGACTCGGTGATATTGTCCATACTTACACAAGAGCTAAAGTAGCATTATTGTGTTTTTTTTAAGCAGGCTGTAATTGCAGGAGCACTAACCCCTCCCCTCTCTCTCTCCCTCTCAGTCTGCGAAGACTCGCCCAAGGCGGCGGCCCTCCTCCTGATACGACTCCTGGTGGTGCCAAGCCTAAAACCCAGTAAAATCTGATGGACGACAACTTTAGGAGAAGCTACCAGAGTTGCAGATTGCCACTCAATGTCTTACTCAGCAGTCTGTCCCTTAGACCTCCAGCGGATGGCACTGCAGACACTGGAAACCTGAAGAAAAGAGCAACGAAGTTCTGTGTACTAAGACTGTGTCTCGTTTCTAGAGGTTAGAGGACGGCTCTCAGTTGCTCTTAAGGCGAAGTGAGAGCTAATGGATTCTCGGTGAAAACAATCTGGTAACATCATTTTTGGAAACATAATTTTAGCGTTACAAAGGAGATTCGATGAGCATCTCAGTTAGAGCTGTTGTACTAATGTGCTAAAGAAGGCGAGTGGGAATTTCTCACCCCGACTCGGTCAGTCAGGTGATTTAACGTATATGAGAGGACAAAAACAGGGATCATCATGGCAGCATAAAATGACCACATCTACTTCTTCTTCGTTCAGATACATTTTCATCCTCACAACTGTGTATCTGCATGAATGCCAGTGTATTGTTTTGAATGTGTGCGTCTGCTCTGACAAATTTACTGATTAATTAATCTGTCGGCCCCAATTAAAACAAATTTCTTCTTTATTTTTTTTCTAAAATGTTCTTTTTTGTTGTCACCCCGGCTGTCATTCACTTTCCTTTATGCGTCTGTGACTTCGGCTTTTGCTTTGCCCTTTGTAGGTGCAGCGAGAAAGCAGAGTGATAGATGAGATTTGCAATAATTTTTGCCTAATGCGATGCACCTGAAGTGGAAGCAATGTGCTCGTATGTTTTAGTTGCCGTGTGTCCGTTTAGTGAAAGGTTGAAGATTTTAAACAGTCCTCCCAGTGCTCTTATTGTGCTCTTCTCCAGCTGTTGATGAACTCTGAAAAACTGAGCAAGCGAGATGCAGCAGGTGCCTTTCTGACCGCAGGTCCATGACATCATCACAGTACTTACGGCGACCGCGTCTCTGACCGTCACCTCACACAGAATGCTGTTTTTGTGCAATTACCTTATTATATACACGTCTGTACGCCGGATCTTAAACGAAATTGTAACAAAATCAGTTTCAGGAATCTCAAAAGCATTCAGGATGCTCAGCTATATAAACCCAAACTTTCTTTCAAGCTAATTCTTCAAAGCGTAACGTTACTCCTATGCCTTACTGTTACTCAGCTCATGCATCCGAAAGAGAAGCAAAGACGTGTTAGCAGATGTAAACTCCAGTACGAGTGAGGATTATTACGGCATTATTCCAAAACGTGCTCAATGTGTTACTCTGCAATGGCGTCTGGATGTTTGGTGCCTTGCAAAATCACATATATCCACTGGACCTATTCACATTTTTGCCATGCTGCAATCAGAAACTTTGATGTTTGATTGGGATTTTATGCAATAGACCAACACAGAACAGCTCAAGCTCAGTTTGATTGGATAGAGAATCTGTTTGCTACAGATTCTCTGTTTGCTACAGATTCTCCACTGGATTTATGTTTGAACGTTTTCTGGGCTACTTTTTGATCTGAACCATTGTATTGTGGCTCTGGCTGCATGTTTGGAGTCAGAAGGTGAACATCTGTCCCAGCAGCACAGTGCTTTGCAGTCTAACATGACTTTTACTGAGATTCTTCTGAATTCATCGCTGTTATCAACTCTCAGTAGTTTCCGCCTTAAGGGTGAGGGTAGCAAGGATGACGTTTCCCTTAACAGATTTTCCCACCAGAGCTGAGGTCCAAAGTTATCATGGCTGCTTCTGGTTAATTTTCTCCTTGTCTGACCTGTCAGTGAAAAGTGAACCGCCATGTTTTGGTGGCTTTGCAGTCATGCCATTCTCTTTACATTTTATTTAGTCGCTGAACTAAATAGTGCATCATAAGCTTATCTTGTAAGCTAAACCTGATTAAAGCTCCTCCTCACCTTCGTCCCTGACCCGCCTGCTTTGCTCCTTGGTCTTTATGATGCTGTTTGTTTTCTTTCACAAATTATAGACTGCTTTGCTTTGGTCTGTCACATAAAATCTCAACAAATTACATAAAAAAAGTGTAGTGATAGTGTGATAAAATTCAGCCTCGACCGTATCCCCCCACTATATGCCCCTTTCGCTTTTTAGATGTTAGCATTAAACATGGAGAATAATCAAGAATTGGTTTTCCACTTTGCCTTAGCGTCTTTCCTAACATTTTTCTCTGGATGAATTAATATCAGCTCATGCGCATAAAATTAGTACAAGCCAAGTTTACTGACAATGGTTTTCCTGCAATTATGCCCATAAACATGTTTGTGTTTCTGGGATTAAAATGAGCATTTCTCTAATACGTCCTAGTTCAAGTCACTCGAACTATTCCTACAATTAAAACACTGTCTTCATTTTGTGCTCCGTTATTTGCGTTTCACCCACCGTCTCGACCCCTCTGGATACAGGGTTGCAAATCCGAACCTGAAGTGACATTTAGTCCTTTTAAAAAAACCAATGATGATATGCATTGTAGTTGTACACCAATTATTTTGTATTCTGGATCACCAGACTTTTATCCTTTGAAGAATAAACACGTGAAACTCTCTTTTGTCTGACTTTTTCAGATGTTGCATAAGGGGAAATCCTCAGAGACCGTTAGAAGTGTCACGTAATTGAACAAACCTGCACTTCAGTCAGACCCGTTTTAGCCGAAATACAACAATCTCTCATAACAGTGACAGATTAAAGTAGATTAAATTTGCTGGCGTGGCACTTTTCTTGGACCTCCCAGCTTTTTTTATGTGCAGATACAGAATTCCTGAGGATAAAAGGACCAGTGGCAAAGACCACCCAGAGCAGAACCACATATCCGACTGTGCATGCTGCATTTTGTACATGTTAGAAGAATCCCATAAATACAGATAATTTGATGTGCAAGCATCATTGTAAACACTGAGCCCTATCATATATTGCTCATCCTCACATTATCCTCCTCTTCATATGTGTTGACCAATCAATCTTGTGCTTCTCCGGTTCTAGTTGAACTTCTCGGATTACAAATTGAGACCGGTCAGTTTTAAAACCGGCTTCGTTTTCGTTTATTTAACAGTGAGAAGTCCCAATTATGCTACAAGTGATTTACTTAAACAGGTTCACACAACGCTCCTCTGTCTCTATAGTCTCACATGCATTTTTGGAGCGATGAATGGGAGGATGCAATGTTTGATTCAGAGTCCTATAACTTTTAATCTGAATGGTGAACTAAAAGACCAGCAGGGGTCTTGATGGTTATTTGCCACCAAAACACTGCAGTTTTGTGGCAAATAATCCGACAGAAGAGCTGTAAACCTTTTTTAAAAACTGAACAAAAGGTTACATTTGCACTCGGTATGAATAAAGACTTAACCATAAGTAGGCAAATCGGCCACCCGAAAATATAAAATGTGAATTTGAAAACTGCTAAAAGGGCTATGCACATATTGTATCCGCCAGGTGGCAGCAAAGGTCCAAACGTTTTACTTCTAAACTCAACCTCTCTGCCTGATGAGGTGAAATATGATCACCTGAGCGACATGACAGAAAAGACCCAATCAGAGGGCCGGTCCGTTTAGATCGGTCTATCGGTTAGTCGATAGGCATTTCTTTTTATACAGTCTGAGATGCTTTAAAATAGGTCCGGGAGTCTGAGTCAGGATAAGGTGTCAGTTCATATGGCACGTTGAAAATTAACATCCAGGTGGTTTGTAGCGTGTCGCCGAAGACTAGTCTGGACATGTCCGCTCCAGATAAAAACGGTGACCTCACATCAGCTGTGTCGCTGGCTTGTAGTTTAACCACTTGAGACAAACTACCCAGATAAGTTAGGCAAACTTTTAAAGTGAAAACAAAAAAACATACAAAGGTAAGGTAGGTAGCAGAGCCTGCCTGTGGTATAAGCAAACTAAACTGCTACTTAGAGCCACCAAGATGACAGGGGGGCTCAAAGCCTAAATTTTTAGTGAGTTATGAGATATAATAATAAGACTCTGTGGGCATAAAATATCTTCTGGAAACTGTTCCTTTATTAATTATATAAATAAAGCCAATATTACTCTCAAACAGTGATGTAGACACGTGTTAGAGGAACTCCAAGACAAGTTGTGCAAAAGTAAAAAAAAGAACAAAAGCAAAAACGGGTGGCTTGTGGTTAAAAGTGCTAACTGCAGGTGGGCTCCCAAATGAACTTGTGCTTGGGGCCCCCACCGCGCTGGGCCCGGCCCTGATGGGTGGGATTAGTCAAATTACGCGCCACATAAAGAGCACGCGACCCGCCCTGCTGCTGAGAGCTGCGGAGCGTGAGATTGTTGCGGTGATGGTTCGGCGTCCTGCCGTCTCAGTGGCTCATCTGACAGCGCGCTGGAAGGCTGCAGAGCTTTTGTTGACGCCCTGAGTCCCGATCAGAAGCGACTCCCGGCTCTGTTGTTGCGCGGACAGAAACTGGCTTCCATGCTGTGGGGGGTTTGTCTCGAGCTGTGGATGAGATCGCGGTGAATCGCTGGGACATTGAATGTCACCTGCAGACGCAATGGATTACGGACGGACTATGGCCCCTCCGGTGCCGCCGCACAAACCCCAACCCGCCCGGCCGGGACAGGGGCCGGGGCAGGAGCGGCTGCTGAAGTGCGTCCTCCTCGGGGACGGAGCGGTAGGGAAGACCAGCCTGGTGGTCAGCTACACGACCAATGGATACCCGACCAAATACGTCCCGACTGCTTTTGATAACTTTTCGGGTAAGAGAAAGCTTCATGTTCTTATTTTTGTCCTGGCTCGACTGAAACAGCAATATACGGTTGACGTAGAACCGAACTGACGAAACACTTTAAAATATTTAATTTTACACCTTTAAAGTAAAGTCAGCTTCATTGGCTCTTCTTGTTTGAGTGCACAGATTCTCTTCCAACCCCACCCAAAATTCTCCTGTTTCCTCATATTCTTCCTTGGCATGATGGATGTCTTTGCTGTTCCTGTTATCTGTCCTCCATTGGAGGTAAAAAAAAAAAAAACTCAAGAGGCATCCTCCCTGATGTGGCCAGGTTTCCATTTGGCACGCCTCCATTTTCCAGGCTGACTGAACTAGCCCCTGCAGGCATTGTTTGTGCTTGGAAACATTTGTCCTAAACCTGAAATCAGTGTTGTCATGGAAACCAACCTTTTTTTTCTTCTCATCCTTTTGCTTTCTGACAATCACATCATCAAGGTGTGGGACCTGGAAAAGATTATTATTATTATTATTATTATTGTTACTGCAAATTGCAGAGAACACACCGTCTCTGCAGTGGAACATGGTGGTGGCAGCACCATGCTGTGGAGATGCTTTTCCAGTGCTGGGACAGACAGTCTGTGTCGATGAGATGTAGGGCAGTTGTGGAAGGAGGCCTACATGGAGAGGTTAATTTTCCAGCTGGGTAATGATGATCCTAAACATACAGCCTAGTCAAAGTCCACACTTAAATTCACTTGTAAAAAAAAAAAAAAAAAAATCTTCCCAAAAGTTCTTAATTCATCCTGACTGAGCTTTACCTACATGCAAAAGAGGCTGTGGGAATTGATTCAGTCTTGATGTGCAAAGCTGGTTGATGTGTACCCCAAAAATATTTGCTGCTGCAGATGCATTAAAGTAGTACTTAAGTTATATACACTGAAATTTGTGTATATAAATTTAATGAGACAATGTAAAAAGTTCATCCACTTTTTTTTTTTTTTTACCAAAAATAATGAAGTTTCTGCAAAACAGCTATTCCGAGTACTTTTTTTCTTCTTCTTCTTCTTCCTCCCTCCAAACCCAGTTTATTCTCGGAGCAAGGAGATAAATTAACAACTTGGCTCTAACCAAGCCCATAAAAATCACTGAGTGAGAACACACACCGCCCTTAGACAAGTGCTGGCTCAAGCCCGCCTCAGAGAACAGAAAGTGTCTCTGGTTCAGGGGTTTTGAATTGCACAACTCTGCCTATTGTTGGCGGCCTTGACCCGGGAGCCCTCTTCTCTACACTGGAATGGGCACATCTGTTGCAAAGGCTCTGAGGCAGAGATTGTCTTTCGCCTTTTAACTGACAAGAGAGCGATTGTGTTGTCGGGGGGCCCTTAGCAGTGATGTCACTTCCCCAGCGCCCAGAATCAGCACGCACGCACGCACGCCGCCTTGGAAAACTGACTTTCTGAGCAGTTACGCAACGCCACAGGTGGGAGAGACGCAGCGCAAGAGGCTGACGAGGGGGAGTTTTTTTTTTTTTTCTCCAGAAAATCAAGAGTATCATGTGTTGGATATTAGGAAATGATTACCCAGTGGGACTCCCTCCCTCGTTTTCCTTCTTTCATGTCTGCCAACTGTTTTCTCTTCACTTCTGTGAAAGCTGCGATAGCTGGATAGCTGCCCCCGTGCATTAAATGTTTCAGCAAAACCTTTTTTTTTTTTGTTTTGATCAAGTGGCATGACCGACCACACATACTGCAGGCGTGCTGGAAACGTTTCCATGTGCCCGCTGCTTTGCTTTGTGTTCAGTCGGCTGAAAAGAACAAAAAGATCCTGTAATGAAACTGGCTGTGAGGTGACTCACCCACTTCTTTTTTTTTTTTTTTTCCCCAAATCTGAAAATTAGGCCTATTTAAAGAGAGAGTTACTGGATAAGCAAAATCTACTTTGTTGTTTTTTGTACTCACCCTAAGTTAGTGTACCGTAGAGAGGCTACTGCAAAGAACAAGGCTCACTGGGGTTGTTCGCTCTGTTGTGCAAATAATTTTCCCTACTTTTGGCTTCCGTTGGACTATCCCCATATAAATCTATTTGAAAATATGATCACATGCATGTGCTGTACTGTTTAGGAGTACAGTTCTTCTTCCCAAGTGCAATAATCATGTGTATGTTTGCATTACAGACCTCTAACTGTACGGGTTACCAGATATATTGCCAGAAAGGCTGATTACATTATAAATACAGCTGCTTTCATCAATCTTCCAATAAATATCACCAGATACTGTCAAGAAATTTGAACTCAATATTATTGACCCTAGAACAAACCCTTACTGCATTTAAGGTTGTAATTCTGTATGCATTGTGCGTCTTTAGCTTTACGTTTTGACGTTTGTGTCTTTCCGTCTACAGCTGTGGTTCAGGTGGACGGGAGCCCAGTGAGACTACAGCTGTGTGACACTGCAGGACAGGTGAGAACTGTTCACCCACAGGTGCATTTGGCATCATCTTTCATAAGGCATAACCCCACAAGCGTTTAAGTGTTACCAATGAATAGCATATTGGTTAGCTGTTTCCATTTGATGTATCTTTGTCTCCCTTGATTAAAACAAATGAAAGTTTTTATCATCTGAAACACTACAGTTTGTTTTGCAAATCATCGCCTAGTTGCTCCAACCACTTAAGCTATTAATATTAACTTTAGATAAAGGCACTTGACACCATGTCGTGAAGTAAGCAGCTCTTATTTTGAAGTATGAGAGGAAGCACTTCTTGTTTGAGTTGTTTCATTGACCCAGTTAGCTGACTTTTCGTCATTCAGGCTGACAACACTTTCTTACGTTAGCACTGAAAAAAGTGCTTCACGCCCACGAAACTGTGCGACTTGGGAAAAGAAGTGAAACATCGACAGAGTAAGAGACAAAATTATAACGGTTAGTGCGTAACATCAGAATACAGCGACTGGCTAGCTGTCAGCATCTAATGGCAGACGTCTGTATGCGTTACACACCTCGCTATTTCAGTTCTATAAGAAATCTTCTAGACCGCACTTCATTACATCTCGTTCAAAATCAAAAGTAGTAAACTTCAAATGAAAGTTCACGATATCAGAATTTGAGGAAAACACCCGTTTCCCAAAGATACTCGAGCCTATTGGAAGTAAAAACGCGCTGTTTTGGAAATATTCCAAGCAAGAAAGGTTCAATGGGAATGATTGGCCTTAATGGGTATTGGCTGGAAATATAAGCATTATTTATTTTTTTTCATTTACAAAAAATAATAATTAGTCCTTTGTTTGGGCTCATAATACGTGGTTTCAGTGATTCCAGAACTGACCTTAACATGGGATGCAGGAGTGCACAGTATATGTAGGAGGCGTGGCCTTGCTATCAATAAGCTGTTCACTGTTTGCATGTGACTGGGGATTAGCATAGATATACTGAGAAGTTCTTCAAATATGGTTGTCTAAGTCAAGATTACGCTAAACTATATTTTCCCCTAACTATATTTAAAATTTCCGTTGAGGAACAATGTTGACATATTTAATCCCTTTCTCCCTTTAATTAGCTGCACATTGTACAAGTTTTTTTTTAAAGTAAATTTTATACAAGTTTCCTAGATTTCTGAGCCTTGGTCAAACATGGGTTTTAGAGATTCTTTAATGTCTAATGTGAAACCTACATTGAACCACAAATGGAGAATTTTTAGTCTCCAAAAGAGTACTGTGAAATTTTCATCCCATTTTGTTTTAATCTCGTAAACTAGGTGTGAATATTGGAATACATTTTTAATCTCCAAATTTCAAAGCTTCACCTCAAATCTTTGTGATATTTTGACTCTACATACAAGTGGTCTGAAACTGATCAAACGGGTCAAAGCTTTAGCATGCAAACAGAGCATCTGGTCTGCACGCTGCATTTAGTCTTAATGGATTAAGCTCAATCTGAGAGAGTTTTTGCCTTTTCCAGCTTTCACGTGTCAGGATTTGCCGTTTTAAATCGGACATATTCACGTGTAGCAAAGATGTCATCTTGTTGGATTTCCACTAACACTCAAACTTAACTTTCGCCATTTTCTGCAAACAAGAGCAGTGTTTGTCATGTATTTATTGCAGTTGTCCATTTCTCTAACGGACACAATAGGGAAACGATTTGCCAGGTAAATGTATTCATTATTTATGTGTTAATCCAGTATTATTCTCATGGCGGATGCTAGGGGGTTACTTTATAATCCAGCTCAGTAGTGCAGCACCCTGCTGTGGAAGCAGCATGTTTGACATTCAAAAAAAAAGCCACAAAGGCGCCCCCAGTTCTATCCCGCATCATAAAGGGTTTTGACTTTTGGAACAGCGCCTTTCGACAAACCCCAAATATGTGTAAAACCTCACGGCTCGGTGCAAGCTGTACTCCGTGTTACCACCTCACACCCATGCGAACAAGCTTGGGCAAACACGGCTAGATTAAAATCGTCCCGACAGTTGCTGAACTGATGCAATAGGGGAGAATGAGCCAGAAAGAACAGAGATGAAAGGGGGAGCCAGGGTGATGATCATAGCTGCTCCACACTCTGTGACGTAGATGTTTGTGCAGATTGACCCACATCTTTACCACGTCTTGCTTGTTTGCTGCTTCACTCTGTTCAGCTTTGAAATGCTGAGATTTTCAGATCGGAGAGAGTGCGTTTTAGACTTTAGAGGTCCGAGCGTTAGTCCAGGGAAGGCGAGGGTTAAACCCCGAAGGAGGAAGCGGTTTTGCTTCAGGTTTCTGCCAACTTTAATCTGCCAGCTCAAGGCTGTGGGAGGGCCGTGTCTGTCAAAGCGGAGTGGCTCCAATGTGTTAATGTAAGAGATTTACTGCAGATGTGTTAAATGAATGGGTACGACTTGTCTGTACTGTAAATTACCACATTATAAACACTGTTCAGACAGTCTGTTTTAGCACAGCCATTGGCACAATTCCTTATCCTCTGTACTGTGTGTGGTCAGAATAGGGGCGACAAAAAACTTCAGTCATAGGTATTTTAATTCTCTCTGTAAACTTTTAACTAACCCTTTCAAATATATTTTTTATATAAAATCTTTAAAGAAAATTAGCACTTATAGTAACAAAAAAAAAAACTGAAATTCTGTCTGTTTGCAGATGAGAGGGTTTGATGCAGCGTCACTGTGGAATTAGTTACATTTTAACCATAAGCGCGTTTAAAAACGGAAATAGACCTTTAGTCCGACCACAATTGGCAGCTACACAGCAAATGCTAGCTTTAGACCCGGTAGCGGTTCCTGGTTAGCCTGTGGTGACCGCTCTTTAACACCATTTGCAAATGTTATGTACCTTTTCCCTCACTTTGTCACAGTAAGAACCCAAAATGCTGTCGGACAAATAATATAAAAAGTGGTGAATCTTTTTAGTTTCACAAATTAAGGTGTTATGAATATGTTAGGTTTAGTCAGTCTATGTCTGACTGGTCCGTAAATTAGTTTTCTCAATCTAACGCCGTGGTTTTTATTTGTACAAATGGAGAGAATGTTTCATGAGTTTCCGTTTTTAATAAATCTCAGTTTTTTTTAAAAAAAGTTCCAAAACAGTACATATTCTTTCGAAAATTACTAAAGCAACTGCTAACGTTAGCTTCCTTAGCGGTTTACGATTAGCTAGTTATGCTAGCAAGAACTACTTCCTTTCTTTCTTCAAAATAAGAGCATACAAAAGCTTAGATTCATTTCACCAGACTAAAATGCATGTTTATTGCACATGTGGACTTCTTGCTCTGACGAGAAATATTTTTATTTCACGTTGAGATCTCGTCACGCCCCCAAACATTCCTCATTTCCTCTTTCTCTTGTGTCCAACAGGATGAGTTTGACAAACTCCGCCACTTCTGCTACAGTCGCACCGACGCCCTGCTGCTCTGCTTCAGCGTGGTCAGCCCCGCTTCATTCCAGAACGTGTGGGAGAAGTGGGTCCCCGAAATCCGCCGCCGCTGCCCCCTCACCCCGATCCTCCTGGTAGGCACGCAGTGCGACCTGCGGCAGGACGTCAAGGTGCTGATCGAGCTGGCGCGGCGGAGAGAGAGGCCCGTGGCGGAAGAGGACGCCAGAGCGCTCGCAGAAAAAATGGGCGCCGTCACGTACGTGGAGTGCTCGGCGCTGACTCAGAAGAACCTGAAGGAGGTGTTCGACGCGGCGATCTCTGTGGGGCTGCGGCACTCCGACAGGAGGGCGCGCCGGGAGAGGAAGGTCCGCAGCACCGCCGATAAAATGAAGATGCTGTCCAAGTCGTGGTGGAAGAAGTACGTGTGCGTCCAGTAGGAAGGGCGAGTGATGGAGGGTTTTTTTTTTTTTTTTTGTGGAACTGACACGAAACTGGATCTGCTGTGGTGTCTAGAGAGAGACTGTTGAATGTAAGGACGATCCGAATGGACGGAGCGGACGGTGCTGAGCTGAACTCTGTAGGTTGCAGATGGTTTCATTTCGCCGAGGAAAAAAAAACCCAAAAACTAAAAATAACCAGCAGTCAACCAAAAGCAACAGTGCCAACATCACATGGATTTTGTATACTGGACTTATTCAAAGAAATGTGACTTGGAGGGAAGCTAATGATTAGCTGGCGATGATAATTATGCTCCTCATTTTATTTTTATTTTTTTCTTTAATTTAGATCCTTTTTTGTGAGATTATTTGTGTTTTTATGCTTGTCCACCCTGTTTCAGACACCATGGCTTTTTACCGGATGATTTCCAAATGACCATAAAACAAGAAGTTAAATGGGTCAGTGTGAACTGTTTAGATAATGGAACCAAGTAAAAAAAATAATGCAGTTATTTAGTCTGGTAAATCACAAACAAGTCAGTTTGTTTTCCTTCAAATTTCCAGATGGCTAATATGTTTCCGATTACAATCAAACTTATTAATGCATTTTATAAAAAATGACAGATTTTTTAAAAATTCATTTTATACTACAAATTTAACACAGTTATAATTTAAGATGTTGATGCAGACATAATGTCTTTTTTTAAGAGATCTGCAGTGTAAACTTTGTACGTTAATGCCTCAAGAAATCAAAATTACAAACTTATTTAAAATCTAACCAGTGACGGTTATCCAGGCAACATGGTGCAACAGATGAGACTCAGTTTAGATCTTTGAAAGCTTCAGTTCTGTAAACTGGCTGAAAAAGTTTATCGAGCTTTTTTTTTTTTTTTTAATGTATTTCGTTCCTGTTACTACACAACTGCAGAAATTTATAGGTAATTTGCACTTGCATACAATTCACAAAGATGACCGATATCCAGCCATGCGGTGGTCTGGAGACCAGTCGTTGGATGCAGTTTCAAGAACGGAGTCATGTTCGCTGCAAAGCGAGTCCAAGTTAGAAGATCACTGCGTGTTTTCATTGTAAGCTAAATCTCAGAAAGATCAGCGTGAAGCTGCTTCCTCTTTCGTAACCGAATAAATGAGGTAAAATGACCAAAGAGACTGATTCTTGGTTCGCTTCTTATTTTTCAGAAGCCCATCCGATCTGTTGTGTCTATTTATCTGTTCCCTCCAGGCAAAAAACGACAACTGAACGACCTCGGCACACGAAAACCTTACATCTTTGAGAATGTTGCATAGAAAATATTTGCCATGTGTGTAATGCCATCGTGATAAATCTGTGTGGATGTATACAGCAAGTGACTCATTCGCAGGCCGTACTGTACGACTCTACATGGAATGAGCTCCTGTCTGATACTAGAGAGGTTAAAGCTGGATGAGCGGAACTAAATAAAATGTGAAATATATCACCTTGTTAGGTTTTCTTTCTTTTTTGCTTCTCTATTGGAAGTGTCCTCGCAGGAGTTGATGGCTGGGCGTATTGCTCTCTGCTAAAGCAAATGTTTGAAGAGGGTTAAATGAATAGATGTTTATTCCGATGTTTTAAGGTTGCCGTGGCAACATGCGGTGCAGAACCTGCTCAAGGTCACGTTATGTTTGAAACGTGTGTGTAAAGGTAAGCTAATAAATTATGTAGAAATGAGACTAAAAACCTCGGTGGGTAAATATCGACATCTTGTCTCTGACAAACATGAGTAAGATGAACTGCGTGTGCTAATCAGAACAACACTAACGCGTGATTTTTAATTTTAAATTTTTTTTTTTTTTGTTGCTGGAAAAGGCGAGCGAATACACACTTTTAATTTTTTTTATAGATTAATGGTAACGCTTCAGATACCACCAGCACACACCTGAAACATGTATTTATCCCAACGCTCTGCTGTAATCCCAAAAAAGGAAGACATCCACTCAGTAGTGTTGTTGATTGTTTTGCCAGAAGAAATTCTTGATCTCAGTGGTGACTTCCTGGTTAAATAAAATAAAAAGAAATGACATGCGGAGTAAGAGCCTAGTTTTTCATTAAGCTGGGGCCTTCTGTGCGGCTTAGTCTCTCTCCTCCCCGTTGGACAACAAACAAACAAAAAAACTTTAAATCCAGCTGGCGCCAACACTGGACCCATTTCAACAAACAGCCTCCCAGGCTTCAACTTTAACCTTAGAAGCCTCACTGCATTCCTGCCTGACCTGGATTTAATGTGTTTGTAAAGCCGTGTAGCACAAAGACATCTGGATTATTTTTGGTCTTGCCGATTTACATCTGTGCTGAGAATGTGGTTTATTTAAATCTAGTAACCCAGATAACTTTGAAATCACATCAAAAACAAAGTGATTGTCACCTGCGCTAAATTATGACAAAACTATTTAGCATACAGTACAGTTTTATTACGCAAGAGAAAAACAATGAGATTAGCTGCTGCCCTGGACAGAAAACACAACTCAAAGCAGCATTCATCCTCAATGATGTAAAATAGTAACAATAACATGTTCTTTCTTTGTGTTCGGGAGTAGCTTTGGGTCAAAGGTCATTGTACAGTCTGAAAGTGCAAGTTGGCAGAGTTTTCCTGGACATCAGCTGCTGGTCGGAGCGGAGCCTGCCAGGAACGTGGGAACTGTGGCGGCAACGGGTCCTAATATTATCCTCCAGCGGTCGCCATGACAGCTCCTGTAGCCAGTGATCATCTCTGTTGTGTTTCTAATGTTTGATGGACGACCGAGTCCCATTTGTCTTTAACCGATGGATCAGAAGTGGAGTGGGACTCATTTTCAGGAAACAAGAGTTTCAATTCAATTTAGATAACGGCCTATCATTATTATTAAATTATGTAATTATAATCTTACATGTTAAGTCTAAAGTAACTCACTTTTCTGTAAAGCCTTTTTATTACATTACCATATTTTTTCTGAAATATATCCCATGGTTTCTTCGCAGTGTTGATTTAGTCCATGATGAGAGCACATCTTTAACAATAATCCCTACAACTCCAACCTTTTCAACAATATCGGGATATATCTTTTATTCAATTAAATGTCCAGAGAGATCCAGACCTTGCAAATGAAATAAAGGAGTGAATGACAGTATCAAATATGAAACAAATAACAACTAAATTTTAAAAAAAGTTTCATTTTCTCATAACGGCATAATGTCTTTTTCCTCTCCAGTTAAACGGTTCCATCACAACTTTGATTTCACAAATATGAGAACACGAGTTCAAGGGCAAATCTCCAAATCTTCTGTACAGCATCAACATTTTAGACATCATGAACACGACATTTATCCAAAATAAAGGCTCAAAACAAGCTATTCTCTCAAAGTCAGGAAAGTTCATGGTCACTGGGGAGAACGGCGGGGTGAGAGAACACCTTTTAAGATTTGCACGATCTAATTTGGCATCATTTTGATATTTTTTTTTTGGCATCGTTTGATTTCGTCTGGGGCGTCGCTTGAGCTCTGCTTGCTTTGATAGTATTTGAGTACAACTTATGTCCAAATCGACCTTTTCGCAGCAGTGGAAAGCTGTACTTTCAATCTCAGATAAGTGTTGGGAACTGATCTGTGACTCATTCCCGACAATAAGTCTTTGGTAGTTTGGTCAAGATTACACATTTTAACAAAGACATTAAAAAGCTGCAAAAGTGGACACATCCATAATTCACAATCACTGGTCAATGAAAAACGATCTGAGGCACAGAAAGAATAATGCTGTTCACTATTGCTGCTAAAATCACAACAGTGCAGTGTGCAAGTGAAAAATATAAATTTACATTTGATCAAACTTATCTGACTTCAAAGATTCAACCTCAGGTATTTTGGTGGCATCAAGACCTGTAACTACGGCGATTCAGATGATTACGACTCCCTAAAATAGACCTTTTCTTCTTTTCATAGCTGTGTGTCTCCACCACAATATACAACAATTTTCAGAGAATGACAGTCGGCTCTTGCTCCTGTTTATAAGTCCAAATAATAGGTTAGACAACCAAAAGAGAGCTTTTGTCTGGCGGGCTGCAGATGAGTACCTTGTCCAGCTTCAAAGTGGATAAAACTAAGGTAGGAGGAGTGCCAAGTGGTTTAATTATTATAGTCTGGATGGCTCCACTTTCCAGCAATATTTTAGCAAGAAGCCCCCATTGTTGTGTCTTGACGAAGCTCCCATCTGTGAAGCATCCTGTGGTTTAACTTTACGGCTTCTGTGATCGACTGTAATTCCTGTCTGTCTGCTGAAAGGTTATTGTCTGCAAAAATAAAAAATCTCCATCAGTCAGCCATAGAGGCAACTGATGGAGTTTGGGTCAAAGGTCATTGTTGTGTCAAATCTGACCCAAGGTCAAAAATGTCAAAAAGAAACATTGAGAAAATGATTTACACATTATTCATTTGACTTCTTTCTGTTTGCTATGTCCGAACACCTAAACTTATTCCAGAGACATAAAAGTTTGTTTTTTTACTCTGTCATACAAAGTAAAATACGTAAAACTAAGATGGCACCACAACGCAAAGCTGGAAGGACTGATTTCTTAAAAAAATATTATTAATGCCAGTCTAAGTTGACTTTGTTTTGGAGCTGCTGGGATCACTTATTAGCAAAAAAGGCATTCAAATCACCGCAGAGCTTTGATCTAATAGTTATATGTGTGTTTAGTCCAGAAACGGCCGCCGCAAGTCGTTTCCCTCTCATCGGTCTCTTAACTGTTGGGTTGATTCAAATGCAGGCAAATCACCGTTCATAAGACTTGTAACTCTTCCTTCAGTGAGTAGCAAACATTAAAAACAGCCCAAGGTAAAATTTGCTTAACAGACGTTCAATGGGACTTAAACAGACAGCACTATCACAGAAAGTTGCTCCGTCTTTCCAAAGAATGCCACCAAGCCGGGTGAAGCCTCCGTCAGCTGCAAAATCTCAAGTAGTCGTTGAACCTTGCGGGCCTACAAACACTCGATTGCGTAACTTCTGGGAAACATTTAGGTAACAAGTGAACTTTGACTCCACATGAAAGCGTGCCGCTGCAGTCAGTTTTGACGTCTCGAAGCCGATGACGGCTCTTTCTGGTACACCTTGGGTAATTACCAGAGCAATGACTTGAGCTCAGCCCTGGGGGCCAGGATTACAGATGAACATTAAACATATTAAGCAGGCCTGCGGGTCGGGAAGGGATCCAACCGGCGGACCGTGGTCCACCTTGTACATTGTCTCACGGATTAAGCGCTGCCCGAGCTCTTGTAATGTGATGCAATACGTCTGAGGTCCTGATTAAAATACATCCACACAGACGGAGCAGAATTCATTATTCTCGACTCAAATCTGCCTCACAGAAATATGTTTAAGACGTCAGTTTCTCTTTTATAACCCCGTGGTGGCGACTTACGTCACCGACTTGCTCTGGAGTGTTGAGGGGGACGAAAGGTCTCAAGGGCCGAGTTTCTGTGTGGTTATCAAACAGCTGCATGAGAAACAGGAGACGGGAGAGCAGTTCACGTTGGTCTGGGAGGAGGAGGTTGTGTGACATAATGTGAAATTACATCCCAGTAACACAGGCGTTACGTCAAGGCCAACAAAACAAGTGTAATCCATGTGAGGGAGAAGTCTTACACTTAATTCAGGCTTAAATTTAAGCGTGTCGTTGTGTAAAGTCAATTATAGATCTCCATCACAAGTATCAGACTCAAATAATATCCCAGACATGTTTTTATTCATGCTGTTAAAGTCGGATAATACCAGGAGAAAAACGAGGCCTGTTCTGTGTGCTAAATGGACACGACATTGTGGAGACACAGGAACAAGCTTCTGTAACATCAGATACAGATGTTGCATGAATATTACATTTATTACAAAATTGAGACAGAGGTACATTTTCAAAGGCCAAATATCATTGCTGGAAAATGTAAAAAAAAAAAAAAATAATAATAATAATAATAATCTTGGTATCATAATTAAACCACAATCCACATTTAAATTGTTCTTTAAACTCAAAAAGCAGCACTAATACAAGTCCCCAAAAGGTCTTTGGAAGTGTGTTGCTTATACACTTCCACATACCGTATGAACAATAACACAGTGAGATGATAAACGCCCTTTAGCTGACTGCTATCAGATGTAGGCGCAGTGTTTGCGGTTAATTGTTTTCACATGTCACTGAACTTTGGAAGTGATTTCTTCCTCCCTATAGATCGGATTTCATTGCCGTTTTCTAAAGAGTCAAAGATCACGGCTTTTCATTCACAGAGTTTACTCCTGTCACTTGCAAGGATTCGCAGCACTCTTCAAAATCTGTATTGGGTGCATTATTTTCTATTAAAATAAAATAATTAGAGCCTGTTGCACTTGTTTTTCCATCTGCGTTTTGGAACGCTTGTGTTGTCGGCGTCAAAGTTTGACATTTGTGTGGCACGCAGAAATTGTCCATTGCCATAGAAATTCAACGACCGTACAGCAAGTACGGTCAATTAAATAAATAATTAAGATGAAAAAACTATACCCACAAAGTAAATTTAAATTCTACAAAGAATTTTGATTGAGTTTGTTCCCACAGCTTCCAGAGTTGGATAAAATTTCAGCCTATGTATTTATTTAAAAAAACTAGAGTCTTTCCATGGACCAGAGTCACCAACCTGCTGTTAGCTAACAGCTAACAGGGGGTCGCCTGTCTGGCATGTTACAGTATGGCAGTGCAAGCGGGATTATGTTTTAATAAGCTTATGCAAACACCCCCCACTGTGCGGTCTCATTATGGGAAGCTAATTGAGTCTCTGTGTCCCGGGGTCATCGGGGCCTCTTTGAACCACTCTGCTATAAAGAGGCCCCGTCTCTGCCTCTTAAACATCTGTCCTGTGCTCTAAAAGAACATGTGTCTTTCTGCATGAGGCAAACCTGTTTTCCGACATCCCTAAAAAAAAAAAAAAAGAAAGAAAGAAGAAAAGTTGATGTAAAAGTACCTGTTTGTATCATCAAAAAGAGACGGCAGGAGTTTAGGTTTCTCGATTTGCAAAGGGGAAAGATTGGCTCTCTAAAGAAAATCAGGTCTTCTGGTATTATGAACACCTCATTCCCAGTAAAGAAAAGCTTATTATTTCTTAACTATGCCAGTAAGATCTCGCTGTCGGGCACCAGTGTCAAACTTCAGTCCTCCAGGGCCGATGTCCTACAACATTTGGACGAGTCTCTGCTGGGATCAGATGCACATGTAAAAGTTGCAGGACGCTGGATCGTGAGGTGGCCAGAAACGGGCTGAACGAGAAACTTTTCAAACATCTCACAGCAAAAATTGAGAAGTGGGGCAAAATTTCCTGAGCTTGATGCCAGAGACCAATAAAGGCTTGTGGCATAGGGGTTCATCCTGTAACTGGTGGGTCGCCAGTTTGAAGACCCTTCTTTGTCTTTATCAGTCATGGTGACCTTGAGCGAGACACTTCACTTCACTTGCCTTGCCTGCTGGTGGTGGTCAGCGGGCCCGCTGGTTCGCCACTAACAGTGTGTGAATGTGTGTATGAATGAGTCAATGACTGAATGTAGTAGAAAATGTCTGAATTTTATGAAGCGCTGCTCAAATGCAGGCCGTTCATCATTCAAGTTACAAAAAGGGAGTAGAGTCTGTTTTTAGCGGTTGTAGGATTTCTCTTTTGTCGTTTGTCAAAGACCATGAGGCATTTCTTCCCCCTAGCACTAGACACATTAGTTTGTTTTGATTTTATTTACCCAGAATGCCTTGCGCTATAGTCCATTTCCTGTTTTCGAAGTGGTGCTACAAAAAACATTTTACCAAAGTCTTTTCATTTGGTCCACATTTATTGACATGATGATGTCTTCAAACAATTAGAAAGTATGATTAAGATGTTTTTATGTTTCATGTTTTCAAACACAAGATTTGGTCTTTTGTTAAAACTCCTGTGGTTTTAACAAAACACTGTAACCCACCTCTGACGATCTTTGAGCAACTCAAGCTGGCTGATTTAACAGATTCTTGAAGACGTCATCTCACCGTATCGTACCAAACACATTGAGGCCCGGTTTTTCAAGCACTATTTATGTGGCAGCTTCAAACCAATCTCAGGTCCTTGCGATCTGTTCCCTGTCTGCAGCTTCGCTACACAACAAAAACATCTTTACCATTAAAGTCTGCGGTTAATAATCGACTTCAGTCACGTCGGATCATCGGTCGATGCTGCAGTCGTTGGGGTTCAGAGGCGCACATTGCAGATTTATGCTCTTTGTAGTTCAGACACCAGCCAGATGCTGCATGCCTCTTGATAAGGACAACATCTGCTGTTCCCGGAGCGTTTCAAGTTGCCTGCCCTGCTCTTATGTTCTCTGCTTGATGCCAAATTGTATCTGGGGCATATGAGTTCCCCTACCAGCGGCAAGCGATACCACAGTCGAAACTGGAACGCAGACTTAAGAGTGTGATTCGATAAGGTTTTGATCTCCAAGAGAAACGGCTTTTGCCGGGGGTTTTTCTCGGTTGATCAAATTCCCTGTTTGGATCCAACAGAGCCGCTGATGTCAGTGACGGTGGCTTACGGCCGCGGCCCACTCAGCTGATGTTATCTGATTGGCCTCCAGATTCATGCATTGTTCTCTGAGTAGAGACGGCTCACTGGCGTTGTGTTCTCGTTCAGTCCGGGACGTGGGTGAATATTTTCCCTCCCCCTTGTTCTTCTGTGTCTCTTGCTTTCGCCCTTGTACCACGCTTCTGCTCATGTCATCCCTCATCAGTTCATTTGGCTGCCGTTTCTTCTCTGGGGTTTTGATCCCTCATGTGGGACGGATAAGCATGCAGGACGTGCGTTTATGAACTGGAAAGCTTATATATGATTTAGTGGTGTTTGGTGTTTTATTGTGGTTTGCTTCCCCTTTACATAGACTTCATGTTTACTGATTTATAAAGATTTGTGAAACCTTCGATAACTGAAAAGATTCCTTTTCACAATGAGCATTTCAAAATGTTCAAGTAGACCTGATTTGATCAAAAACAAAGGCTGTTTGATCCGTAAAAGGAACAAATTGCAACAAACCTATCCGCAAGCTTGGTAGTCATTGATTATTTCAAAGTTGGAAGCTGATTATTTACCTTCCTCTGTGACTCATTAGTAGCTTAACCAGCTCAACAGAACCTTTTGACCAAAGTGTTTCTTGTTTCCAAGTAAACATAGATAATGTGGATCTACACATGGAGGCCAGAGTGAGCTTTGTGGTCATAAATTTTAAAGAGCAGCAGTAAAAGTTCCCCTCAAAGGAAAACGGAGCAGATCAGTGAAGATTTTCGAGCAACAAAAGACGTCAAGCTGTGATTTAGGAACGACGACGTATGGAGAGCCGATGGTCAATAGTTGGGAAAGTAATTATTTAAGCTGCGTCTATTAATGAAATTCACCTTTTTTGCTTCTTTGAGTTGGTAAAGAATTAACACCACTTAGAAGTTTTTCCACACTTTATCACATAAAAAAACCACACAGCGAGGACAAAGTGGCGTCTAATCGTGAAGTGTATAAATAGGACGCCATTCTTCCAAATAGATGTGTGAAAAGTAGCACCTTCCTCTGCAATTAAAGGTTTTCTTTGAAGATTTATAGACAAATCTTTTTCACCGTTCTGTTTTTCACCGCAGCACCAGCTCTCCTGTCTAATTTATTCTCCTTTCACTTCACAGTCATGCTCTACCCTATGTTTATCTATTGCATAAAATGGCAATAAAATATACTGAAGTTACTGGTCCCAAAGAGAAGAAACATTTTTGCAAGGTCTGCAAAAGTCTTTTAACAACATTACAAATGCTTTCTGGACAAATAAATAAATAAATAAATAAATAAAAATGGTAAATGAGAATATATATTCATCTTCATTAGTTTCTGACACGCAATTCCTCTGCATCTACCAGCACACGTCTGAAAAAGCAAGCTGATTGCTTCCACGGCTTCCAGTGTTAGCTTGTTACCATGCCAACCATGACAAGCTAACCGCTGCGTAGCGCCAAGGACGTGTTTTTAGGATTTCAACCAATTTTTTCTTATCAAAAGAGGCAGTTATTGCAAACCAGAAATAATATCCTATAAAGTATTTTATTTATTTATTTTTTTCAAATTAGGATCCGGATTGTAGGTGTTGAAAAGTGTTATTTTGGGATCCGTTTCCAGGCTCGTTTCTCCGTCTTCCACCGTGTGACCGCTGACACACGGCGTTTATCTCATACTGAAAGTTTGTCCTTCTGAGGCTGCAACCCATTACGTTGCAGCATCATTAGCGCTAAACTGTTTGCAGTGACTAAGTGGCCTATAAACGAGACTGTGATGTCTTTATTTTTGGCACCTGGTCAGCACACATGCTCTCCTGCTCCTCTGCCCGAGGAGCTTCATCCTGACTGGAACCAGAACCTCTCGTGGTCGGGGACACTCTGTTCTCTCCTCGGCTCTAATGTACTTACTGACACACACATGAAATCTGGACCCGGACCCCCAAAGGCTTTATTGCCGAACACTTGGAGCGAGCCAGCTGTTGGCAGGTCCAACACCAGTTATGCAAGCGCTCTTGACGCAACCAAAAAAAAAAAAAAAGCGTTGTTTTTTTTTTTTGTTTGTTTTGGGGTTTTTTTCCACCTTGCATTGCTGTGCAAAGCTCCTTATCAGAAACTGAGATAACACCTGCAGAAAGTGCTCCGTGTCTCTGTACCGGTTTAATTTTACAGCTCGTTGGGAAACGGCAGGATTCAGCTTGCATGTTTGACGCACTTTCGGGAGTTTGTTCTTTCTTTGGCACATTTTGTTAAAATGTTCTTTGGTTTGTCCTCCTTATTCCCGGCCAAGTCCTCTTTTGTGTCCTTTCACACCCACGCTCCAAGTCTGCTTCTCCAGAGGTTTCCCTTATCCCACGTATGAATATCTGCATTCATTTTCCCCATGCGACGTGGAAAAAAAAACAAAAAAAACAATGCTTCATTCATCAGTCGCTCGCCAGTAGCATGACCGTCGTCTTTTTTTTCTTCTTTGTCCATCCCCCACCTTTTGGTTTCATAACACAATCATTCATGGGTTTTGTTTTGTTTTGGGTTTTTTTTGGGCATATTTCATAAGAATTGTGTAAAGCCTTTATCAAATCTCCAGATTATTTACCAATCCACCCTCCTTGACCGCCATCACCGCATTAACACGCACGCACTGCGTGTTTTCCTGAGCCACCGGTGTAGCTGTCGTTTGTTTTTGGACAGTGAGCTCATGCTGAGTTTGTTCACTCAAGTCAAAATGCAGCTCTGCCCTCGGTGGCCAGTAATCACACAGAGACAACTCAACAAAAAAACAAAACAAAACAAAAAAAATGTGCTGTTTGAGCGTTTGTGCTGCATCCACAGCAGGTAAGGAGCCCCCCCTCCTCCCCCTGAGTGCAGAAATAACCCTCAACAGTCACCTTGCCTCCACAAAGGGATATAAACGCTTCCATTTTTTACTGCCTAATTGCGGAAGCCATTACTGCCATCCACAAGACGGCGGCCGTAACTACGGAGCTAAACTACCCACAGCGACCTTGTGACCTCAGCCTCCTGGCAAGCTTTGAAACCTGAGAAAGCGGCCCTAAACTCTGACCTCTACCCTCCTACCTCCCATGGTAGGAGCAGCTCTCCCCTCGCCCTCCCCCCCTTCGGACAGGATGTGACCTAAGAGGGGGGCCCTGCAGGGGGGGCCTTGACCCCAGACATTGTCCAGACGGAGAGTCTGAATCCAGAATGTGACAACAAAACAGGAATTGTTTGGATAATTGTCAAGAGAGACAAGGGAGGAAAAAAAGTTGTTCTTTTTAAATGCCTAACTTAAAAAATATAAGAGATAAATAAGATTGAATACTAAAAGTGACTAAGAGCTGCACTAATCACCAGATGCTACATATATATATATTTTTTTTTTTTTTTTTGTCAAAGTGTGACACGGTTTCCTCCAAGCATGACACCCAGCATTCACACCAAAATGTACAAAATTGACCGTTCATACCTTTTGGCAAACTCCACACTGGTCATCATGAGCCTTTAAGGAGCGGCCGCTTCTGAATCCTTCACCAGGTTTCTGCCTCAACACAATCCTGTCTCAGAGATCAATGGACAATTCCTTTGATTTCATGCTTAGTGTTTGACCTTTAACCTTCTTCTATCAAAGATGTGTTTCTTTCCATATCAAGTCCAATCGACTGAGTTTACCACAAGCGGACTCCATTTAAGCTGCAGAGACATTTCAGGGACGATCAGTGGAAGCTGATCAATTTGAGCTTCATCGGTCATTTTGCGTGATTGGTGTCTGTGTGTAATTTATTGTAAAGAAATTAATTTTACATTTTGGAGTAAGGCCGTAACGTTCCAAAATGTGGAAAACTATAACACCTTCCAGATTCAGTCATTTTTAACGGGGATGCTGTCTCGGTTCATTTTCTCCTCACTTTTTAAATAAAGTAACTTTCATGCTGTCGCAGATTTCTTTTCTTTCCACGGTTCCTCTCTGCCCAATAGTCATCCGTTCCCGTCCACAAGTCAACATTGTGAACCCATTCAGTCGCCTTATTCAGCAGCGTTCATAAGAGCAAACTTTCTTTGTGATGTCAACGTGGATCCGAGTCATCCATTCGCTTTTTGTTTCTCTGTTTGGCCAGAGCTTTTCCTGGAAGCGCTCCGCTGAAAGCTCGCCAAGCCAAACCGGCCAATCCGAGCTCCCCTATTGAGTTCGGAAAACGGCTTTGATGCTCTCCACTTAGGTGTTTTTTGTCTGTTTCCTTTTCATTCTGGACAGCTGATTCTTCTCTTTGTTGGCCTGCAGAGTGTCGGCCAAACAAAACATCAGGAAGAGCTCAGCTGCTGAAAGCAGGGAGAGCGTTTGGACATGTTTGGGAGAGGGTCATGACGTCTGGTGTGTGTCAACGGTAAAGCCGCTTTTGATTCGAGAAGATTGAGAACAAAAACCTGCTGCAGGGTTTTATTGACTCTAAGCACTCACCGTCCAGCGAAACGCTGCTTGGCTGAATGAAAAATATCCCTCTGGAATATCTGAGCCCACCAGATATATGGGACTCCGCAGATATGGCTTTGTTCGCATTGTTTCCTAACTATTAATAAAGGGAAAACGTCAAGTGGAATGATGGTTATATTTAAGCTTGCTTTAGCAAAGTCATTTTTAAACCACTTGCCACTTGTGTGTTTGATGATTTCTGAATCCCACCGTCACACAAAAAGGTCAACGTGAACAACGGGAAACAGTCAAATCTGTGATTTGTTCCTCTAGATCTTTTCAGTTTCAGCCAAAAACAGGAATTTTAATGTGAAAATCTTAAAAGGTGTTGGGGGGGTGGGGGGGGGGGGGATAATGAAGCACTAAAGCAGTTTTTGTTCTACAATGCAAAATCCAAAAATTGCATGTGAGCATTTAAGGTAACATGTTAGCTGTTTAGTATTCCTTATGTGGCCCAAAGCCTCTATATGTCAATCACAATGAATGGCTCTCTTGTATGCATGCAACGCAGAGTGGGTCAGTGTGCCCTGATGCAGCCGCTGATGCTGGGATGTCACTAATAACAAGCACAGATTTGACTGCAGGAAATTTTTCCAGGAACCAGAGTAGTTTTCCAGGTCCGTTCTCCGCCCTCCCCCATTTCCACTTCATTTGTCTGGGTAAAAAAAAGGATGGAGATATATTTTTATATTTATATGTAATATTGTTAAAACTGTTAAAATGTATAATAAATCTTTGTTGTTTTCACACCTCTGTTTGTTTTTTTTAACCATTTCTATTCCGAGGAGCAAATGATAACAAATAAAACTCACGGAAAGAAGAGTGCAGACGTCGTTATTGCTTCATTGCACTAATTTAAAATAAAATCCTCTCAGTTTGATGCAGTGACATTCCACAGCTGCCAGGAAACACAAAGATAGATCAACATCTTTAGAGACTGACTTAGAAAATAATTGTGCTTCAGGAATAAAAGTCCATAACTGCAAACGAAACAAACCGGTGTCGTATTGGGAACTCTGCTGACTCAGGTCAGGTTTTTTTCTTGTGATTTTTCTGGCCTGTTTTCAGTGCCGAAGGTTCTGGTTTCTCCTATTTCAGCTGTGTTGTTGTCACCTCTTATCTCCTACATTTACAGTGAAGTCAGAGATGATACATTTTCAGTATTTAAAATGTAACTTACTTTCCTCCTTAATTTTAAAATAGGCTTTGTTTGGAAATGGAGAATGTAAGTAACTCTCCGATTGTGGATTTTCTTCCCTTTGTATCTCAATTAAATTACAAGTCCAGCTTTAGGAAAACGACCCCGGTGCTGTTGTGTGCCATCCTCACAGCAAATGTTTCACGTGCTTTTGGACTCGTCGACATGGCTACATATGTAACTTTTCAAGTTTTAGACACCCTAGTTGACTTACAGGTACTTGACAGAAGACTGAATAGATCACACGGGGGGAAATGGTCGCATTTATGAGGTTTGCAACAGCGAAGTCTTTGCTAAAACTTTCGGTCTCTGGGAGGAAACCTGGAGACACAGGAAGAGAGCGGAGTGAGAAGCTGCAATTTCTGGAAACTCCTCCGAAATTCAACTAGGCAGACAGAGAGAGAAAGAGAGAAAGAAAGAGGGAGGAAACGCATAACGAGGATGAAAATAGAAGGGGTTTAATAAAATAAATTCTTACTCTTGGTTTGACTGAGGAAGGAATCAAATTACATACGCCGCCACACTGATTTAATTCACCGAAAAGTTGTTTTAGCTGCTTTGTGACTTCTTCATCGGGGTCAGCCTTCATTACTGACGGGATTACGGTGGAGGAGGCAGACACAGAAAGAGATAGGCTGAATACCTCTTTGCAGCAGCTTCCTAATTGGTCTCATTACTGGCTGACTTCCTGAAAGCCGCTCTGACCTTGACCTCTGAGGAGTCTCACAGCTACAGCCGCCATCATCTGTTAACCAACGTGCGCCACTGCGCACGCGTTTAATCTTTTCTTCTGTAGAAAATAAGAAGCAGAAGCAGTTGTTAAAGCCAATAAAGGTCAAGTTGATGTAAACCTGTAACTTCAGACTATTTTTCATGAAAGCATAAAAAAAAAAATGTGCTAACTTTATGATGATTTATTAGCATATTTTGGACATAGGTGCCAACATCAGGCTTCACGTACATAGTGAAAAGGCTTCCCAGTTAGGAAGAAGCGCCCACATTTCCAAATTGCACATAAAGGCTTGTTGCTGAGAGACCAAAGGCTTTCGGCACGCGGCTCAAAAACTAAATGTTTCCACAAAGTCAAAGTCAAAGCTATATTTAGGCATGGAAACGAGAAGGCAGAAGCAAAAGCAGGTCTAAACATCAACGCTTCGTCTTTGATAGACATTAAACAAAGAAGTATTGCTTTGTCTCATTATGACAAACAGGTTCTTCCCATGCCTTCGTCTCATTTTCCGTCTCATACACACACACTCAGTCACCCCGGTTGAGCTAACCATGAATTTGACTGAGCACACACCTCTTCTGTCTGATGCTCGTCTCTCATTATGGCGCAGTGCGACTCCTTACGCCAGTCTGATGTGGAAAATAAATGTTTGT
Organism: Poecilia mexicana; assembly: GCF_051168715.1. Classification (NCBI taxonomy): domain Eukaryota; kingdom Metazoa; phylum Chordata; class Actinopteri; order Cyprinodontiformes; family Poeciliidae; genus Poecilia; species Poecilia mexicana. The sequence goes on along the minus strand of NW_028263382.1, from coordinate 26,559,913 downwards.
CCGTTGACAGCGCTCGCCAGCTGCTGCAGGCATTTCACTAACTATGCAACCCAGGCGGTAAAAATGCGAATATCCAGGTCTGAGACTGCAATTCAAAACAACATTAGCGCGTTGTTGTTTTTTTCCTATTCCATTCTAGTCAATGTTTTTTATACTAGACTTTATGATGTTGATGTTTTTCACCTTACAACAATTATACACCTATTTGTGTAGCTCTACCCCTCAAAGCCCCCATGAAGAGACAGTTGAAGAAGCACTAAAATGTTGTAAGGTGCTGTTGCCTGAACGCCTCCATCAGGCAACACCTCAGCTTTTCAAAACAAAACAAAAAATAAGTTTTTACATTTCAGACCATCTCCTGCCTGTCATTAGTATCACGTTTCCATCTAAGTCTGTTAAAATGAGGTCGAAGTTCTGTTATTCATGGAAAACCTGAGTGGTGCCTGATATGTGTTTGAACGGCGCTGTCGTCGCAGCGTCCGTCTGGTTTTCCATCTGGAGAAGGACGAGTAACAATGTGTCTTTATCATCACGGCTTACTTTAAATTCTGAGCCCAAAGCAGCGTACGGTCTTCGTGGTCGCGGTACGCGTTGTTCCAGCGGAGCGGACACGGCGGAGGGTGCTTTTAAGAAAAACTAAAACAAATGGGATCTTCTTGTTGGTGGGACAAAAATGTAAGCGTGTGCAGGGGTCAGCTGGTGGGAGTGAGAAGCACGATGACGGACGACACAGAGCGTATCTGTGTCTGCGTCAAAGGGCCTTATTGACGAGACGCTGGAGTGTGGCTGCTGATGATAAACAAGAGGCCGCATTCTCTTAACTCAACAGGTCGCAGCATGGTAAGACGGCGTACTGTATGTCCGCCCGTATACATCGGTCTGCCCCCGTTACGTAACCCGCCCCGCGCTCTCCTGTGAACAATGGACTGACTGACAGAAACCCGTGCAAACAACAAGACAGAAACACTCGAAGACAAAAAGCTTTATATACAGAACAAATTTCCATCAGACCCCCCCGCCCCCCTCCTCCTTCACCCCCTGACTGTTTTAGCTAATTACTGCACTCGCAGCTGCCGCCGGACCCCGCCGACTCGTGAGTGGTCCAGAGACTAGAAACACCCTGGAACATAAATATAGAAAGATAAACAGAGCTGACAAGCTGCTGGATGAGATTGCTGCGTTAAAAAAAGCCGGTGGCCTATTTAAGAAACTGATGTGAGCGCCGTCTGGTTTCACCCCCCAAAATTAGAGAGGCAGCAGCCGCCACAACAGGCGAACCCAGACTTGGTGAATATAGAGACCGGGGCGTGCCAGGTCATGCTGCTGAGGGAGATAGAGGAGAACTTTACCTTTTTTTTTTTTTTTTTCAAAGCTGTCTCCACTGCTTTTGTGAAGAACATGGTTAACGTAAAGGTTTTTTTTCCCAGGTTGATGTCCACTCTATATGCACTCGATTTGTTTTTTGTTTTTTTAGAAAATTCACAATTTTTTAAAAAGAACTTTAGTGTGAACAAGCCCTAAATCTGTTACTGCTGTTGCCCCTGTAATTTCCAGTTTGTGAGACAATATTTCAATTTCTATTTTTTGGGACATGTATAAATTCTTTTGAATTGCATTAGATGGACTCAGACTCAAACTGTTATAACAATATCTAAGGACACAGCTGATCAATCCATTTTACTGGGCGGGCTTGCAGCATCCCAAAGTGATTCAACCTACATCTCAAAGACAATAACTTTTTAATAAACACGCGCAATGATTCAGCCACATTTTAGGATTTAAGCTGCTTCTGTTCAGGAAAGCTCAAGTTTTGGTCCAAAACCAAACAAAGCACCTTTCAGGTGGAGTAAAAAAAAAATCAAGATATTTGATTTAAATCTGAATTTTTTTTGCATTCATTAAATGTGTTAGATTATGCATTTTTATCATTGAAAGATCATTGCAAGAATTGTACTGTTTATCCCTCAGTAGTGCAGAGATGCTTGTTCACACTTTTCATAACATATTGAAATTCATTTCTGGTCAAGAGGAGAATACAGTAACTCCAGCAGCGGAGCTACTTGAAAACTGAGCTACAGCAATGCTGCTGAGAACCGGAAAAGGAGGTCAGATCACACCAATTATCAAATCTCTGGATTGGGAACATGGGGATTTATGTTTTTTTTTTTTTTTTAAGTAATAACACCCTGCCAGCTTGCCTTCCACAGGTATCTGTTATTCGATTTTATCCTACAAGCCCTCCAGAGCCCCTCAGGCGTTTTGTGAAAGTTGTTCTGTTGGTACCGAGAGCTAAAGCTAGAACTCAAGGTCAAGAATCATATATTCAGGAGTGCATTGGAAATATTTTCACTTCATATTTACTAAGAAAATTAAATGAAAAACTCAGCTTGAACTTTATCAATTATTTAATTTTCATCTATATATTGGATATTCTTAATTAGTTTATCTGTTCATCAATTTTTGCTCAAATTTTGGTTCTTATGCATTTTTCATTTGACATTAATGCCTTCATTCGTAGTTATATTTTAAATCACGTTTGATGTGTTTTAGATTTCCTCTTAACTTCTTTTGCTTAACTGACTAATGGAGATGCTTCATGTGATTCATTAGCAGAAAAACGCTCTGATTCACTGTCACGTCTGCTTGGTCAGTACAAAGGTACAAACGTTGACAACAGCAGATGAACAAGGGAGTCTGCTTCGCCATGGCAAAGTGACGTCTCTGCTTGTGAAAAGGGCTTTTGTGGGTCCGTGCCTGCGAGCGGATGGAAAGTGGGCAGGATGTGATGAGTGCTGCTTTACGGCCCGCTGATTGACACAAGCCCCGAGGCTGCAGAGACACAGGATGACATAACCGGGGGAGAGGAGCAGAAACAGTAAATGATGGGTACAATGGTGCAACTCCAGGCAAGAAACAGTGGAAAAGGAGACGGAGGAGGATACAAGGGGGGAGGAGGACAGGCAAAGACTGGGGCAGAGGGTAGAGATAAGGAAGAGGGAGGTGAGATAAAGAGAACAAAACAACAAAAACAAAAAAAAACAATGTGGAAACTTCTCTAAAGAGAGCTGGGAGTACAAAGTGGAGGCAAAGAGGGAAACAACATGGTAAATCTTCTGTTAGTGAAAGAGTGAAAGGCTATAAAAACCGTCCTCTGAATCAGTGAAATACGCTCCCCGGGCTTGCTGGTACTTTTGTAGCTTTGACGTCAAAACCTCTCGGTGAGAGTGAGAACAGTAAATATCAGGCCGGCTTTGGAGAAGGTTTGTGGGGATTAGGCCCAACAAAGGGCACCTGCTTACCGTAGCTGCTGCTGCTGCTGCTGCAAAAAGGGTATTTACTGGAAGCCAGGCACATTCAAGCTGCCTTTGAGGGGTTGCTACGGAAAAAACTAGTGAACTTTGTTCTGTTGTGGAGCAGGCGAAGGCCCTTCCAGCCCTCCAGATAAGAGCGGGGCAGCCTTTGTGTCAGTGTGATCATGGGACCATGCAATAAAAACAGCTCTGGAATGCTTGTAGATGTCCGTTTGTTTGTTTAAGCCCCCTCTAATACATGCGCTGCACACCTGAACAACTCCAATACGCCCTGACCTCGTGGACTCAACTGTGACTGAAGTAATATGTTCAGCGTTTGGAAATTCAGGGAGTTGCGAGTTCAAACAAACTAAACGCACTTTTTTTTTCTAGACCCAGTTGTGAGGGATAAGTCAGGTTCTCTGATGTTTTTATCAACAATAGCCCTCCTACCTGACCGGACCCATGAGCAACCAGCATAACTTGCAACATGGACGTTGCTGAGAAACCATGTAAGAAGCTCGGCAACAATTTCCCGTAAAAGCGTTGACGTCTTATTCAGAGGGTCAGTAAGGGGACAGGCTTTTTACAAGAATACGAAAGCCGTCCAATACAATAACATTTTGTATTTTAGCAAAACAAAGTCTTATTCTCCTAAGAATATTTCTTGTTTTGAACTAACATATCCTGCCCAGCGTTTCATAGGCAATGGAGCTAATATCTTTGAACCGTCACCTGCACACTGTTCTGGTGCAAAACCCTTTAAAGGTTCAGTATGGAACTTTTATTAAAAAAAAAAATCGATCCCCTCCACCTTCTCCCTGATTGCGACCGAAGAAACCAGAAACAACCAATCAGAGCCGGGGGGAGGGTCTTAGCGCTGCCACTCAACGTGACACAATCGCTGCTACGTTTGCTTATGGCGGAGAAACAACTCATTGTTACAGGAACACACATTATCCGCCATTATCGGTGGCTGTGCTAACTAACTAGCCTAGCATTCACAATGATGAATACAGTTCAGGATGCAAAAACTTTCATCAGCTGCTTGAAATGGGCTTAATTTCTAACATGTTAGAGCAAAAATAGGAATTCTGAATCTAAGTGTTTCCTATTTTGTCTTTGCAATAGTTCAGTTAACATCTGCAAACCAAATGTGTCCATGTGGTCCCACATTCTGCATATTTATGGTCACTGTTGACCCGAGTTGAAGGCTTTTTACGGTTATGTGGAGTAGATCTTGAAATGCGGATAGCGTAAGGCAATATGGTCATATATTGTTGCTGAAGTTGGTATCTGACTGAGGATCCAAGATATATTTCCTACCACTCTTCTTTGTTGTTGTTTTAGAGTCGGGAGAATATTTGATCGTTTCTACTGGTCGCTGGTCAAACTTTAAGTCCTACACTAAGCATAATTTTAAAAACCAAGTATGAGATTTATTTAGGAAAACATAGGTTACTGTTTTTATTTTGGGCCTCATGGTAACCTTAAACTTAGGCAGCAGTAAAAATCTGTGTTCAAGCCCTTAAAGTTTGTTAACCACGTTCGTGCAGGAGCTGCCACTGACTGACTGAGGCATGTCTTTGCAGAATGTTGTTGTTCTGCACGCAGGCAAAAACATCTACTTAAGCCTTTTAACACGTTTCCCAACTTCTCGCTTTTATTTATTCCAGACAAATATCTGCGCCTGCTGGATCAGAAAATAACACCATTAGGGGGAAACTGTTTTTCACGTGGCGCGCAGTTTAACAACTGGGAGCGAGGGCCGATCGGTAATTGATAAAACATGTTGAGCGGCAGTGACAATACATTTTTGCACCATGAGTAAATTGCAAAGTAGTAAACAACTTTTGGCAGTAGGATAATTAAACAAGACAGGCCCTCCACTGTTCTGGGTCACAATGTTATCTTGTTCATTTAGTCTCAACATGCAGACCATGAATGCGGGCACTATGCGAGTGCACAGGTCTGCATCGGTAAATGCAAAACTATCTAAACTGTAGTCGCACAGAGCGTACTTAATTCATTCATGGATATCCTTGTACCTCTCCGGAAATCTAAGTAGTAAAAGAACTTTCTTCCTTGGTCTGTAGTGTTCATCCTCCAGTTGTGTCCATCTCCGTCATTAGCAAGCTGCTGTCCTAGCCAACTGGGTGGTGAAAGTATTGCCTCAGGATTTAGGGTGGAGATGCACCACAGAGCCAGGACATGTTCTGCACCAAACCAGAGCAAACGCTTTGTTGTTGAGACGAAAGGACACACATTGGCAGGAAACCAGACATCCCTGTGCAAGGTTTATCTCTCTTTTATGGCAACCTGCTCCTGCGACTTTCTGTTTACGCCAGGCTGGCAACTGACTACTGAAAACTACCCCACAGAACCCTAATTGGAAACATCCATGCTATCCCTTTTGGAGCTACCATAAAAATCTGTTGATTTGGATAAACACCTCAACACCAACTCAAAGTACCTAGAGTCTTTTGTCTTTTTTTTTTATTAAATCTACTCACAGATTTCATATGGGAGAGTAAATTAAATCAAAAAGTTTACTCTCAACATAATTTAGTTTAAGCAGTGCAGCCAAGCATGAAACAGCGAGATTACGCACCCCTGCTGGGGCATCAGGCATGAGAGCAGAGTCCCCTAAAGCTCGGTTTCAAAAGGTTTAACTCAGAGCTCAGAGCGGTTGATCAAAATATTACATTTAGAACTACATGGGCCTTGCATCTCACTAGCCCAACATCAGTTTTTGATGAAAGAAAAAAAAAAAAAACAGTCAATAAATGTTCAGCGTTTTGGAGATTTTGCATTTCAGTGGATTATTTTGGTCCAATAATGAGCTCTTGAGATGTTTTTAGTATATTCACTGTTCCTGTCATTTCCTCATACTTCCTCTCTCTAAAAATACCATAGAAACCTAATTTTAACTTTTCCAAGTGAGGAATCGTATTTACCGTAGCAAAAAAAACATCCCTTTTATCTCGTACTTGACACTTCCCTACAGCCTCCAGCTACGTCTTTCACCTCCATCCCTCTTTTTTACTGCATTTTAACCACCTGTCTACCTTACTCTCTCCCACACAACAACTTGTGACGTTTCAGCAGATTTTCATTCCTCAAGACTATATGGCCTCTATGGCCTACCCTCCTCTGCATCCTGCCTGGATAAGATGCTTTAAAATCATTGGAAAAGATTCCCTTTATCAGTAAAGTTTGCAAAAAACTGTGTTTTTTTGTTTCTGACAGTTCTTGGTTAGTTCAGTTACAAACTGCTGAAAATAAAAGACAGAAATATTTCATAAACACGTTTTGTTATTATAAAACACAGCAAACTAATGGTGGTTGAGGGCCGCACTGGGTTAACTCGGTGAATCTCATCTGTCCGTGTATCAATCAACACCAAACCTCTTCTTTGTTCTGTCACAATTATCGATTTATTTAATTTTGATTATCATGCTCCAAACTTTGCAAGGACTGACCACCCAGCTCACCCGCTTCCTCATACACACACAGAGCCAGCAGCAGCCAGTCACCTTCCCATTCATACTTGATGACGTCACTCCCACATCGACACGCCCACCACCAGGTGTCAAAGCCGCTGCTCCTGTCATATCAATAATTACATATTTCATTCATATGGCTCTTACAGAGCCTCAGTGAAAACGTGTTTATTATTATTAACTCTTTGGTGCAGAAAACTGATTTAAAATCGATTTATTTACTGCATGTTTATGTCTGTTAAGGCTCAGATGGAACGGCACTGAAAGCAGCCCTTTAAACCATTCAGACTAGAACACAACAGAGACACAATCAGATGACTGATTGCCCCGCGATAATAACTCAATAGTCCATGGAAAAACCTTATAAGCTTGTATTAAAGCAGAAAGTACGGCGGCCACCGTAAAAAAAAGGCTCACAGTATCAATTATGCCGCATGAACTGATCAGTAGATTACTGCGAGGGAACGCAAAACCTTTTGCGAGGGAACGCAAAAAACAATATATTCCCCATGTCCCCTGGAAGGCTCCGTACAAAACCACTCGCACCTATTTTTACTCTCTCTCTCTTTGTCATTTAAGCACACCCTTTGCCATGGCAACCGCCACGAGCCGGGCTCCTTGAGCCGACCAGAGATTACGTTAAAAACATCACAGTCAGTCCCTTACGATATTAGGTTTACAGGCTTGATATTTATTTTTGCGATAATTGATAAGCCTCCCTGAACACAGCGGTGATTGATTAGTTAATTTTAAACTCCTGCTCTGCTAGTTATTTTGGTAATGGAGCCGAAACGCACAGAAGTGCGTTGAAACAATAATTATTGAGATTATTATTGTTGTTGGGTCATTAATTTGAACACATTTTGATGATTTTTTTTTGTTCTTTAATAAAGTTAAAGAACTTTATTATAATTATTGTTTTAAAATAATAATAATAATAACAATAGTACTAATAATAGTACTATTATTATTAAAATCAATAGCAATAATACTTTGTTATTATAATTTAATGTTATTATTGATATTGTTTAATAATAATAATAATAATAATAATAATAATAATAATAATAATAATAATAATAATAGCACTATTATTATTTAAGAACATAAATTAGAATAACTATGTTATTCTAATGTTATTCTAAACTAAGTTATTCTAATTATTTTTTATTGACACCTACGGAAAATTTAGACTCTCGGAGATGGGAGGTAAAGCTCCGCCTCACAGGGGACTCTGCCAGACGTTCCCAGCAGACCCTCACAACATGTTTGGGCCTGCCAGGTCTGACCGGCTTCCTCCCCCACCACCGAACCAACTCACCACTAGGTAGTGGTCAGTGGACAGCTCCACACCTCTCCTCACCCGAGTGTCCAAGACATACGGCCAAATCGTTCTCTAGGCCAGATCTCTTTTGGGTCTGGTCTTCCAATGCTGCTTTTCTTAGCGCAGAAGTTAAGTTTTTACACTCAGTTCTGCATGACTCAAACTGTTAGCCCTTTGCAACTGCGTCACTTAATCATTTTAGGCGCCATGACGGACTTCAGGGTATAGTTCAGGAGGCTAGGGATTAAAACAGGGATTTTAATGGTTAAATATTAAGTTTAGAATGACAATGGTATATTAGAACCATTAATTTAAGTAGGATTTTTCATCAATCTATCAGGTTTAAAATTTTGAATCATACTTAAGAATATCTTAAAAGTAAAATTAAATGTAACTTACAAACATTTGCTCCTGCTGTTGTTGCAAAATGTGACAAGAAATGTTGCCTGCTTGGAGAAGAGCTACAAAGAAATAATTATGGTTTAATAATTTTTAGGGCTGAAACGATTCCTCGAGTGATTTGAGAACCTCGATTATTAAAATTCCTCGAGGCAAACTGATCTGCCTCGAAGCCTCGTTATATTATGTTTTATTATTTAGCGCATCGTGTTCCGGCCGGGCTATTACTTGCGTTGCACAGCGCTCTCACTTCCGCCTGACGAAAGCTAACTGTTAGCAGCATGACGTCCAGCTTTCAAGTTCGGCCTGGGAGGATTTTACTGATTTCTGATAATGTCCTGGTTTTTGTCGTTTTTCGGGGGACCAATAACGCATTATATGCGTAGCTTTACTGAAAATACCGGGAAATACATTTCATATCATCCCGGTTGCAGCAAATGGGTGGCGAAGAGCATCGTGACGTTACATACCTGGTAGATGTGTTTCTGTGTGTCCAGTCAAATCCCGTCGCTAACATAAACACAGCCCTATAAATGTCTGGGCGAGGTGAGAGTTCATCTATTAATGTGCGACTGGAAAATCAATTTCATGTGTGTAGACCTTTATGCACACTCATGGCTGGGAAACACTGATCTGCAACATAAAATGAATAAAGCTGCTAAACAATAAAACCAGCTTATTTAGCACATCCTTAAAAAAAAAAAAAAAATCCCATTCACAACGTGTTCATGAAACACACCGGAGTTACCGACTCCTGTCTCATCACCTCTCAAAGTCCTGGGCTGAAAATTTGCTTCTGATGTGCTAAAATATTTATTTCTCAGTCATTTGTTAAACCAGTACCAACTATAACCTTACAAGGTCCTCAGTATTCCGCAATTTAGCGCACTATGGTGAAAAGCTATCATAAAATTAGTCTTTATTCTCGTCCAACTTTACTCGTATTTAAAACACAAATCAAAAACTCAGAGCCTGGCACTTATACTCCATCATACTCAAGTAACTGTAGCTCACAGAAAAAGGCCAGGAAATAGACAAAACCTGTCTTTTTATTGTTAATGCAAAAATATTATACACTTTTCATCTCATCTGACAAGCTGAACTATTAGCAATATTCCTGCACATTTTTCCACAATAAATGTTAAGAACTATATACCTCGTGGAAAACTAAACTGAAGAAGCTGACAAGTAATCAACGCTTACAGTTCTAAAAAGTTTTACTACATTAAGTCTAAAAATGCAAATCCCAGTGAATCATTTGCACTTTTTCAAACTAAGTATAGTCTTGATTAAATATTAGTGATACACTCAAACTGATTTTGGAAATTATTTTGAGGCTTACAATAATAAAACAGTGGTTTTGATAATAAGGTCATACAATGTTGGAGCCAGTGGTTTGTACGATAAATTATTAAATATGAACAGATTCACAATAGTATTTAAATTCTGGGGAGGGAAGGGCACTAAGGGGGGTGGGCGCAAATAAAGTTATGATCCCTAGGGGGGCATGGCAGAAAATAATTGAGAAACATTGCACTAAGCGCATTTACCAGTATGTTTTGGCTAAACATTCTGATCTTAATAAAGGATATATATATATATATATATATATATATATATATATATATATATATATATATATATAAAAAAATATATATATATATATATATTTTATTTTTTTTTCTTTCCAAATTTGCGAAATTCTAACACTTAGAAGGGTTTATAGTATTCTCTAAGCCTGTTTAGATATGTCGTCGTCGTTTTTGAATGATTTGACCTTCAGGTTTGTAATTGTTACATCCTGCTAGCAAATAATCACAGATAAATTACTTGCTCTGTTTGGAAAACTAGGGATTTCATCAGCACCTTCCTGTTTGCAACGTGACCGTCTCTCCCAGCACACGCCGACTTGTCTCGGTTTGTGGAAATGCATAAACACAGGCACGTGGTGACGGCTGCACGCACAAACAGGAGGAAGGAACAGACGGATGCAAGAAGGGTAATTAAACGTTGGCATCCACGCAGCAGGCTGGCGCAGCGTGACTAAGCTTTGCTGTGTTTTGGACCACCTATCGTCAGCACTATGCAAGGTGTTTGAGCTTCTTGTTTACGTATTTGTCACATTTTCCTGTCACTCCTGTTCAGTTCAATCTTTTTCTTTTTTTTTTTTTTGACATTTTACGCATGTGCTCGAGCAAACGATCGGCTTGTGAAGCTGACTTTCCGAGACGTTTACGACAAATTCTGAAACCTCAACAGCAATTAAAGCCGTAAAGTTTGCAGGAGCGTCACCAGACAGCTGGGGATCTCTGTGCCTTCTCCATCAGACGTCAGGATAGCGTGCAACATATCCTAACATATACAAATATAAGACAAATATCTGTGGGACCATGTTTCCCCAGTCACTTGTTTTTTTGTAAATTTGACCTTTGTCTTTGCAGAGAAAAGCAGAGCTCATCTCCGGTTACTCTCCATCTGCCACAAGTGAAGACCTCAGCAGTAAACATGTCCTCTTCTCTTTGGTCCCCACGCATTAATTAATCCTCTCCGCTCGTGTGAAGCCCCGTCTTCAGTTGCGAAATCAGAATCAGACTCTCTGGCTGGGTAAAAACAAAGATTGGGTCACTTTTCTGCTCTGAGTGGATTTGAGTTGTGTAGTATTTTCGGAAGCTAAATAAGCATCGCACAAACCATAAGGACGCTACTAAAAACTGTTTTCTTTACCCCCGCCCCCCCCAAGATTTTGTGAACTGATTGAGATGGTTTGTTTCCATAAAGATAAAGAAAAGTTGATTACTATTTCAACCTAGTTCCGCTTATTTTTTCAAGTGTGCTGCTCCTTAAGGTCTTTTTTCCTTGTAATTTTTGATATGTAGTCCTATTCAGTAAATTCAAATAAGTGTTCCAATGAACCCAGGTTTATGTTTAAATTTTTTCTTCTTTATTGGGCTAATGTAGTCATTCATGATTTTTTTTCTGAGCTATAAGCATTTAGTGAATTGAATTACTGAAAAACATGAACTTTTCTATGATGTTTTTATTCAATTGAGTATAAATACAATAGCATATTTTTTAAATTATCTGTATTATTTCATTAGCTTATTCACTTTTTCATTCATTTCTATTTTCTGTGAAGCACTTTGTGGTTTTTTATCTCCAGATGGGGAAGCATGACTAAAATGTACTTACTTTTTATTTCTATTTTATTTCTTTAAAATATTTCAAACCCATGTACTTTAATAAATCAACCAATCAATGAAACTTGGATGTAAAAGTCACCAACAGGTGATAGTTGGATAATGCCTCGCTTCTAACGTTGCTACATACATATGATGCATCAGTCAGTATGTGTTAAAAATTCAAAATAGTTTCATAACAAAAATATTTTTGTGTCTTGAGGGTAAATTTTCTTAGTCGGGGAACCCATACAGAACACCTAATGAGAGAAATGGGAGTGTGCTAATTCTTAAAATAAAAGTTTCGACGCTCCAATTGTAATTAAGCTACTACATTTCATCGTTACAAAAAATATAGTAACCGATGTGAAAAATGAACCTGCTGAAAAGTTCTAGAAGAACACAACCAATATGAAACCAGTGGATCGAACTTGTTTGTTGACTCGACTTGGCGCACTTATTGGTTGATTCGTCTCTTTTCCTCTCTCTGCTGTCACCTCTTTGCACCCAAAGCACATAGTCCAGAGTTGTTTCGTTGACACGTCTACATTAGATATTAGACTTCACTGTTTTTGTGTTTGCTTTTACAAAGAGCAGAGATAAATGTTAATGTATCTTCTGAAGGCCCTTAGGCGTCTGCAAACTTGTGTTGATGTTACTGCGGCTTAAACCGAGTCGTATTTCATTATCGCGTGCACAAAAGAAAGAGACTGATTTAGACACGAAAAGTGATTCGGTTCAGTTAACGTTTCTTCCCCGAACCTTCATTCGACAAAATGTAGAAAAGGTTAGGATGACAAACAAACGTATAAAGGGATAAAATGTTATTTCCTTTGCTTGGAAGATGTAAACACATTTGATGAAATATGTTTTCCCGTCACCAGTTGTTCATCCTGGGTGGGATAGTTAAGTGGGTTTATCTGTCTTTGTATGAGAAAGTCTAAAATAACTGAAAACACAATTTTCCAAGCTCTCCTTTGTTTCTGCAGGAAAATCCCCTTTTGTCCCGATTCCTTTAAACAAACACAACCCCTTCCTTTAATTTAACATAACCGCAGGGGCTCGAGTAACACGAACCATTAAATCATATCTTCACTATCACCTGTAAGTACACACCAGGTATTGTTGTTGTTTTTTTTTTAAAACAAAGAAGCTCCCAAATCCTCCTCACGGGGTTGTCTTTGCTTGTGATTCTTGCGAGATTTAAGAAAAGCTCATTTGAAAGCAACAAAATTAGATCATTTCACACTTTTTACCCAAAGGCTTTGGAGGAGGCACCCAAGACAAGTCAAACGCTTGTGTTTGTTTTAAAACGCGACTGACAGAAGCCTGAAAGATTTCCTCCCTGCCTTATCTCCGCATCAATTAATCAACAGCTTGTGTCTTTTCAGCGGACACGCTCTCAGGCCTGCACGCATGCATTCCTGCGCTGAGATGAATGGCGGCCATTGATGCGTCTCCCTTTTGAGGCCCGCTGCCAGAGCGAGCGTTGTGCCGAGCAGGTGAGTGGTGGAGGGGTAAACCGATCTCCCCCTCCCTGCGCGCTCCCCTTTTGCCCCACCTCTCAACCCAATAGACACACACACACCCTGGATTATTCATGTTTTTCCCTATGTTCGCTGCTTCCTCGGCCTCACGTCTACCTGCCGGCGCATTCTTGCTCCATCCATGTCAAACCGTTTTTTTTTGTTTTGTTTTTTCTTTCTTTTTGTATCGGCACTCTTTGTTGTTTTGCTTCCTCTCTGTCACTTTGTCTTCATTACCCAGCTTGTCGAGCCGTCTCTACCCGTGTTACCCGTGTCTTATCCGTTGTGCTTGGGTGACCCGTCTCTCCCCGCCATGACACGAGGTCAGGACGCTGAGACAGACTGTGAGAACATAAGAGAAGCTGAGCCAATAGTACAGTTTCTTTCACATCACTCTAATAAAGTCTGTTGTAAACACATTCGTGATTCATTTTTCACAGCTTGTCGAGGCCTCAGAGGTTTGTCGGTCAGCAATAGTGAACAAACAGCATCATGAAGACAACAGCAGGCGGGTCAGGGATGAAGCTGTGGAGAAGCAGGGCTAAGTTATAAATCAATATATTATAGACTATAAATGTAATGTCTCTGGAGGAGCAGCAGGGACCCACAGCTCAGGTACAGGAAAATCTGTTAGCAAGTCAACTAAGAAGTCAGACAATCCACAAATCAGATTTTTATGGAATGTTGTTTGTACAGCTTGTCCCACTGAGATTCAGGATTTTACCTGGTTTGATCAAATAAAACAGGCAACAAATTGCAAATAATATAAGCAGTGAAGAAATCCGACTCAGTTAAATAAGACAGTTTTAGCTTAATTTAAATACTCAATGAAACACATTATTCTCATTGCATAACATGGCGGTGGCAGCATCATTATGTGTGGAAGCTGCTCAGAGACGATAGGAGGATTGTTGGGACTAAATGCCCAATAAGTAAAGCCACAACACCGTTGCATGGGGCCTTAAGCAGGGTTTTGGTAAAGGGCTCCACTTCCTGTTGCAGACATTAGCATCAGTGACGGTGCCTTTTATACAGCTTTAATGGAATCTGAGAGAGGTACGTAGGTTTAACTGGTTGAGCTTAAAAGCAATCGCAGATAATTGATTCTTATTTAACGAGATGTCAGTGTTGTGTTCAAGACCACCTAACCCGAGACCAAGACAAGACCAAGACCAGAGTGTATCAAGACCGAGACAAGACCAAGACTTTTGGGGTCCGAGACCAAGTCAAGACCAAGACCGAGGGGAGTCGAGACCGAGTCAAGACCAAGACCAGCGGCCCGTGCTACATGACACAATAAAATGTAAAATATGATCGAAATTGCTTCTCAAAATAATCTGAAAGATCCATATTACCATAAAACACCTAGATATTAAATACTTAATACATTTTACTAATATTAAATATTCCATTTATGTGCTAAAAAGTGTGATGGTCTCGTGCCATCCCTAAAAAGATAACGCCCTGGGCATTTGCCCATATTGCTCATATAAGAAACCACCACTGTCTGCACCATTAAACATAGCAATTGAGGCAATGCCCTGATGGTAAATAACACTCAACCATGAACACTGACCAAGGAGCAACAAGCAAGAAGTAACCAAACAGAAGGCGCTCATAGTGACTGTTTTCACTCTCTATCCCAGTACATGAAGCCAGGTAGTCTGACACCATGGCAGACATTACAGCTGCCACTTTGAACAAAAACAATCAAAGAGCAATGTGCATGCTCTGCGTGCTCTTTTGTTCTTGTGTTTTAGTTATTTGTTAATTTAAATATTAACGTACATAATAAAATAAAATAATGATGCAGTGTACACAGAGCATTACAAGAACAAAGAACAGGTGTTCTGTCAGGTCAGCATATGTTGTCAGATAGTCATACGCTTAGCTCAGATATGCATACGCTGTCATTACCATATGATTTTATTTAATCAGCAACATAGAATCATGACGTAGATCATCATACACTTGGTTATTAACAGTTGTATGGCATCCAGCTGCAGCCAGACCTGCTTTAAACACACTTTGAAACCACGACAACGCATGTATATCCATCTAGTTATCACATTATGTCATATTATAAACAATTTAATTACTTATTTTCGTCATAACTTGTTGCGTATACTGACAACTCCACTGACGGTCGGACTTAATGCGCATGCGCTGGCATGGTACTCACTGCATGTATGCTATTCTGACAGCGTATGGCTATCTGATAGAACACCGGCTATATCTGTCAGACACGTCATTACCATAAGATTTCATTTAATCAACAACACAGAATCATGACGTAGATCGTCATACACTTTGTAATTAACAGTTGTATGGCATCCTGACTTAGCGGTTAAGTGAGTTTTACACGGGTGTGTGTTGTAGCTAACTCCAGCTGCAGCCAGACCCTGCTTTAAATACACTTTGAAACCTTGACAACACATGTATATCTATATAGTTATCATTGAAAACAATTTAATGACTTATGTTCATCATAACTTGCTGCGTATGGTGAACTGACAACTCCTCTGACGGTCGGATTTCTTAATGCTTAATGCATGTATGCTATCCTGACAGCGTATGGCTATCTGATAGAACAACGGCTCTCAGTGAGTGACACTCCAGTCCTATCTAATAAGTAAAGAGCCGTGCAGAAGAATTGACTGTTTCTGAATGTCACCTCACTATATTGCAGACTTTTGGACATAGCGTTGTCCCATATATGCGACAAGTCAGTCAACACCTCCGCACAATAATTCAGCATAGTGAGTGATAACATGTTTCATCACAATGCTTATGTGTCTCTGTACAGCTAGCTTTGCTAACATCACGTTAACGGAGCTTACCTTCTTTGAGCTACTTTTCTAAGTGACGAAAAAAGTTAGACGTTGTCCCCACCGTCTGTGAAAGCGAAGCGCTGCTGAGTTAGCTGTGGCCATCGGATTTCTTACTATTTATGCAGCGCTATTATATTACTGACGATTAGACAAACATTTTCTGCCACTGAGAGAAAACCACTGCGCATGTCCTGGAGCGCCGCGTGCGAGTGAAAGGTGGGGAGGGTGGGGGGAGTAACAGAAACACGTAGTTGCTTGGATTTTAATTGGTGCGTTTTGCATCCACTGAAAACAAAGATGTTAACAAATAAAGTGGACAGAATGCTGTACGTTTAGTGATATTTTCACAGTTGCGGTCTTGACTGGTCTTGAAATAAAATGCCGAGTCCTCAGCGCCCGAGACCGAGACAAGACCGAGACCAAATGCGGTCGAGTCCGAGACGAGACCGAGACCATCAAAAAATGGTCTTAAGACCGGTCTTAAGACCAAGACCAACTTCGAGTACCACAACACTGCGAGATGTATTAGAAAAAAACCAAGCACAAAGAAAAGATTTACAACTTGGCACCAGATTGTAACCATGTTAACACAATAATCAAACAGTCTTTGCGTTTTTACAAAGTAAACTTTCCAATTCCTTTAAATCTAAATATGTACTTAAATTAGCATTTTTTAAGTTAATCCAAATCAAATTTAACAGCTTTTTCTTTCTTCAAAAAAACAATAAAAGTTTTAGATCTATAATCTGTCAAAATTTAAGCTGTGGAGGCCATAAACTGTTGCTTAGTTTGCTTGTGCTTTGGGCCGGCTCTAAACCAAGAATCTGAATGTTTCAGACTTTTTACTTTTGTCGTATTTTTAAAATCATGTAATCGTACATCTCACTTCTTTATGTGGGTCTGCCACATGAAGTCCCCAATCCATTAAGGTGTAACAAACTGTAGACTGACTGTAGTTTTGGTCAAACATAATCATTAAACCTTTTTCAGAGGAGCAGGACTCCCTGCAGCCCTTGTTTTAATCTAGCTACTATCACCCAATCCAACAGCCAGCAGTAATAAACATATTTATCAACTGATATCCAGAAGAATTAAAAGACATTTCAGGGTTTTTACGTCATATTTTTCATGTATTGTAAGAGATACATTATCCAGTAATGCATGGCAGCAAACTCCTATCCAGGTTTGTCCTCCATGTAAAAGTCCTGCCTTGTTTCCCTTTCTGTTTGAGGTCAAACATTAAGTCTTGTTGGTCTGTTGTGTGTTTTACTCCACCTTTTGAATGGGAATGCAGAGGAGTCGGTTTACGTCGTGCCTGCTTCACACTCGTGGAACAGAAACCGCAGTGCTTCTTGTTTGTTAGCGCTTTCTCTGCCCGCGATCAAGAAAGTGTGGTGCAAATGCAAAATTTTTATAAATAAAAGGAACTCCAGATGTTTGTGAAAATATTTCAAGCTTTCCTTTGTGAAGGCATTGTGCAGCACCATTCAACCATTCGACTAAGAGAGCACCAATCAGAGTACTAGCCAAAAGGATCTCTGGAGGAGTATCGGAAATCGAGAGCTCAGGAGGGACAATCTGTTGAAATAAAAAAAGTAATTCTTATAATCCAGTTATTCTTCTGCAACCGGGACAGGAAAGCTGGTCAGAATTGATGTTGCAAATACTTATACTTAGCAATTCCTCATACCTGACAGTCTTCCTGTTGAAGTCCCAGTCTACGTTAGCATCTCGGTGAAACCTCGTCTTTCCTGAAATGGCTTCTAGATTACAGGTAATCTCAATCTGTCAGATTGTTTAATGCCCTGAATGCCTCCACTGTGGCTGAGTTCTTGTTTTACATCATCAGAAGACTGGAAAATTAATTTGTAACAACACGGTTTCTGAGAAAATCAATTAGTTTTATTTCATAGAGGTTCAGTCAAATAAAGCGCGTTTAACCCCTTCAGGTAGCGGCGCTGCAACCCGACAGGACTTGGACTGCCTTCGTCTGTCCTCCGGTTATTTATCGAAACACTGTTGAACTCAAGCCTCATTTGCAAAGTTTAAAGCCTCCTTTCTGTTTTCCCCCCCATTCTTTGTTAAACTGCCCCCCTCTCAACCCCACCACCTACCATCAACAAATAGGTGTCTCTGATCTCTTTCCTTAACCTGCAATAACGGCGTCCCCCTCAAGTCCTGACCCCACACCCCTCCTCTCCCATACCATCCGCAGGGAGCCCCCTAAGAACTCCACTGGGTGGTCTCCTCCTCCCCCGGTTACGTTTTTCTTTTTTTTTTTAGGGGTCAGAAGTCAGAGGTGAGCCCCAACAGTGTGTGGGAAACGTGCTGCACCGTGTGCTGTGTGCTGGGGTTAGGAGCAGGGGGAAAAGAACCAAAAAAAAAAGAAAAAAAGAGGAGGAAGGAGCCCAGGCTTCCCCGGTTTCCTCCTTAGACTTTACTAAAGCTGCCTCTTAATGGGACCCAACGGTGGTCAGCGGGACAGAGAAACAGCGCCGGTGTCGGTTACAGTTTTGATTCATCGGGCTCAGTTTCTCCCCAAAACGTGAGCGTGTTTGGGCTGGGAGGGAGGCAGGGCAGACTGGTTTAGGCCGAGGGATCAGCAGAGACGCCGCACAGGATAATGGGCGGCGGGGCTCGCTCATGTGCCGATGTGTATAATTGTGTCTGATGTCTGTATATGCATGAGGCAACCGAGATCCCTTGCTGAGTGTGTGCTAACTTGAAGTATTTATTAGGGACTGTCTAGCCAGCGCTGTGTCAAAGGAGCTTAAAGTGATTTATTGGCAGGGCCGGGAGAAGCTGGTTATTTTACTGACAAATCTCTGTGTGTTTTGGAGGTGATGGCCTCGATTTCTGTCCAGTGGTGGATAACAAGTCTGCTTGACAGCATTTGTGCTGCGCTGTGGAATCTTAAAATACACTTTGAAAGCTCCGTAATTTGTTGGAATTTTTTCTTTTTTCTTTTTTGCATTGCCTTATTCTTTATTGGAAGTTGTTGATTAAAAAGCATAGCTAAATTGAAGAGCCCTGGTGACCGCAGTGTAATTTGAGGTCGACGTATAATGACGCAATGGAAAGCAAACCAGTTTTCCCCCCACTGCAGTGAATTCTGAGTGTCTCAGTCTAATAAAATACTATGAAAAAGTTTTATTTTCAAAAGCCAGTTAGGATTGAAAACAATTGCCGTTTATCATAAAATCCTTAGAAAATAATAACAATGTTTGTAGTTGCTTTTTAAATGCCAGAACCTAATTAATTAATTAATGAAGTCAAGCAATGTAACAATAGAGCAGAAATGCTCAACAAGACGTGGTCAGATGGTATTTATTTGACATTAATGTAGTCCTGTAAACTTCGATTTTAATCAGCGAGACTTGCAAATCTAACGGCGAGAATATTACTAGAAACCAGCAGAAAGATTTGGTGTCAACAACACTACTGAGCAACTATATGTCTCAGAAGAAAGTAAGAGAAGCTTTTTTTTTTTTGGACTTCTTAATTATTAATTGAAGTGAGCTGCACTATCAGCCCGGTCGCAGATTGGAAAGCGTTCAACAATTAAAATGAAACGTTTTCCAGCAGAACTTAACTTCATCAACGCGACTTTCTTCATTTAGTTGTCTAGATTCAACTTAAAAGCATAAAACGACACCGACCTCCATAACACCGAGGCTTTATTTACCCATCACCGTCCCACATTGTATTGAACATCTGAAAACACAGGCCTCACTGTAGATGTGCAGACGTCCACCGCTGCTAATAATACGCTCAGAATGAAAACAGAGCGTGCGTTTGTCAACGCTCCAGCTATAATAACATGATCTGTTGCCGCGGTAAACCTTGGCACCCTGCTGCTTTTGTGTGTTTGTGTGCTTTCTGCCCTTCGGGCAGCAACTAAAACTTCAGGACATCGTGTCTTCATAAATGGATCTCCCTCCAACATGGAGACTGCACACAGATTAACACTTTGATAGTCCACATTCGTAAGGTTTACCCGTTCTGTCTGCTGCACGTGGACCTGCGCTCGCCAAAAGGTTTAGAAAAAAAAGATCCGGTTTGCACACTTTGCATTAGGATACGTCCCGACACGTGATTATAAAACTGGCCTCTAAGCAGAATAAAGTATTGTATTTACAAGATGTACAGGGTTTTTTTTCTCGCTTAGGACTTGCTCAATTGTCCTATTGAATGGAGGCCCAGTAAAACACTGGAGGCAGATACAATCCGTGGAAGCCCAGAGTAAACTTCCTGAGTTTTGTTTTTCACTGTGCTCTTTGTCTCTGTTGAAGGACACAACTACAAACACTTAAAAATAGAAAGACGTCACGAGACACTGCCGACTGCTCACCTCTCCTGTGACTTCTGTTTTTGTTTTGTTTGAACACAGAGCCTTGCAACAAATATTCACCTTATATTTTCTCATTTTGCCAGCTCAAGACTGAGATGAGCTTTAGAACATTTCTTTTGGATTATATACAATCGACCAACACAAAGTAAGACGGTAGCTCGGAGAATTTAATTTGAAATCAAACTCTGAAAGTATGAAATGCAAATTAATCCAGTCTCTTATTTTTGTTTGTTGCATCTAAATAAAATCTACTGCAATAAATTGCATACAGACGTCACCAAATTGGTAAAATAGAGTCCACCTTTCTGTATTAGCTGTTACATGAAGGCGTCGGGGGATTGTTGGGGAGAACCAACAACGGGTATAATATAGCAAACAGGTCAAGGAGGAAACTTTAAAAGGAACAATGCAGAGAAAAAAAAAGTCTTGTTTGTACATTTCCACAAGCCATGTAGGAGACACAGCAAGTATGCAGAAGGTGGTGGTGTGGTTAGATGAGACCGACATGGAAACCTTAAGGGCAAAAATACGACTGAGCATACCATCCCCCATTTTAACATATGGTGGCAGCATGATGCTGCGGGGGAACAGAGGCGTTTGAGATGAGAGCCATCTAAGTACAAGAAGACCATCAAGAACCTTACGAGACAAGATGGACGATTAACTTTACCGTTTTACTTTACAATGTGTTGGTCTGACATGGCAAAGAACATCTCATATCTCAGACTCACATAAAATCTAAAAAAAAAAAAAAACAATCATTAAAAACATAAACATTTCAGTTCAGGTCATTCCCGTCTCCAACAGATGACCAAGAACCTTCATTCTGACCTTTTTCCAAGAGGTCAGAGTTGCAGTTCAGTGTTGTTTCTGGACAGCGTCGAGTGTGTCGGATCGTTCTCAGGATGACGGTGGAGGTGGTTTTGCATTGGGAAGTGACATCATGGAAAGTGACTGCTGTGCAAACAGAGGCTGCAGCCCCTCAGGTGGGCTCCATGATTAAGAGATTACAGAGGAAATGAAAGAGCTCCAGAAAACACACACCTATACGCCTGTGCAATAACTCAGTCAAGCCTCGGTGTGTGTGCGTGTGTGTGTGTGTGTGTGCGTGTGCGTGTGTGTGTGGGTGTCTGGATAGTAAAGTGCGTGAGTCAGACAGTCAGTCAGACAGACAGACAGGCCGGGGTGTCTCCAGGAGGTGAAGGGCCGCAGATAGTCAGGATCGCCCCTTCCTGCCGAGGAGGAGCCACCCACAGGTGATTCAGCGTAGCTACAGGCAAACAAATCCCAAATAAGCCTCCTTCATCCATTCTGGCGCACAAAAAAAAAAAAAAAGGAGTTGCCTCTTTCCGGCGCTGAGATTACAAGCCTTTGATTTTTTTTTTTTTCATGCTCCTCAGTTGAATTTTTTTTTTTTTTTGCCTCCAATCAAACATTCGTTACCACGGTCTAATCAGTTTTGCATGCTGTGTACTTTTACTATTAGATACATGTGTAAAGATCAAAGAGACGACCTTACTCACTTTCCACCGCAATCACAACACCAACCCGTTTTATAATCAATCCCACATTCATGTGGGTGAACACAGTAATGTTTGCCTTTGCATTGGATGCCAGAACCCCCCCCCCCAAAAAAAAAACCCAGGCATCTTGTGAGGTTTCAACATGTTGTCCATATGCTCTCGGATTGTTTACAGGAAGGTAAAGTCGCACTTTAGGAAGAGAAACAGCAAAAGGTTTTCACACTTTCGACATGGGAATTTGATCAGCACCTCCGACGCTTCCTGCTGAGAAATCCCAGCAGCAGAGGTTATTTGTTTGTGCCCTTGGGGCGGGTCGGAGGGGAGGGAGGGTGTTGGTGAGAGTGTGGTGGTGGTGGGGGTCGGGGGTTGTCGTTCTCTGGGAAAACCGTCACAGCCTAAAGGCCTGCTTTTGTCCTCAGAGATGAACAGGTTAATCGGACCTCAACCCTGTGAAAATCCCCCCGCAGAAGAAGAGACGGAAAGCAGCTCACAGCCCAAAGCGGCGACTGAAGGGATCAAAATCCGTTGCGTGTTTACAGTAACTGGGCAGATAGTTGAAGAAATTGCAACTTTCCCCCATGCAGGCGACATCTTGTGACCCCCCTCTGCCTCGAAACGAGTCACTTCTACAGAAAGATAACGAACCTCGGGTCTTTTGTGCCTCGATTTGATCTCCTGGAAATGTGCCATACAGATGTGAGTTAATCTCTGGTTTCTTCGAGTGCTGCTGCGGGACGAGGATTTACCTTCGTTAAAGGAGCCACTAAGAGTCACCGCTGAGATAGAGGTGGAAAAAAGTGGTTAAAAGTAATTAAGACCAGATTTCAGGGACAGCAAAGACGATACCAAACTTTCTCAAGCTCCATCACGATGTGTGTTATCTTGCAGTGTATGTTGACATATTGAGAAATAACAATGCATTCAAATGTTGGGCTATGAAGCAGGACAGCAAATCTTTCTTCAAGTTTAATCTACAGAAGAATAATTACACATGAACAACAACAAGCTAGAAGCTGCAGTGCACAACGCAGCTTTTCTCTGTGGAAAGAGTCTCACCAGAAACGAGATGCACTTTTACCTACGGCTTCCTGCGACTTGATTGCGATATAATGTGTTGTCTGCATTGATCTTGTTGTTGTTTTTCAGCAAGAACATGTTCATTTTGTTTTAGCGGTTGGAGATAGAAAAATCTAGTTTCTAGAACTGCTCTGAGAGTTCAGAGAAAATTGTTTTTGTGAGCGCGCAGGAGATGGGATCGGGGTCGGAACGGTTGAGCCACGTTTTGCGACTGTAATTAAAGCAAGGTGACATGCCTTTGGCCTGTGTTTTGCAGCAGGGACGTGAGGACACAATGAAGAGGTTGCTGAAAGGACAACACGGACTTACACACAGGTGCACTCCTGCCGGACACGAGATGCAGTTTTGTTTGTACAAACCCCATGATTTGAGGCGAGGAGCAACGACAAGTGAGAGGAAGCGAAGACAGAGCTGCCTTTAAAATCTCAGGTCCACCTTATCATTAGGACTTTACCGCCGTGTGGTGGTTTGTGTCCTGAGTTGGCCTGTGAAAGATGAGGAAAGAGGGGAAAATAATTTCATCCAGCATGCAGAGCTGAGAACAAAAACTTTGTCCCCTTGCTGATTTGTTCTGCTGTTTTGTTTCTCTGCCCCACTTAAATGTTTCAGCTGGCGTAGTGTTGGTGCAGGTGGACAAAGTTACAGAGACGCAGCTGTCCTTGGTTTGACTCTTGGCCATTTATGGCATCTTTCCTTTTGTTTCCTTGCACTCTTTCCGTGTCGTGTTCCCGTCAAATAAAGACGACTGCTTGGTGGGCTTTATTTGAACTCTAGTTTTGTTTTCCTAGAAAGTCCGGTTCACTTAGCAAGGTGTGAACGCGCAACTGAATTCTGATGCGGACCAAAAGAGTGAAATCTGCTCCACCTAAAAATCTAGGTTTCCGTTCAGTTGAACTGGACTCTGGTGCAGTTCGAATGTGTATGTGGACGCCAAGAAGACCGGAGACCGCTCCAAAAGCAGGAAGCGAACTATACCGCAGAGGGTTATGGGCAAATACAATAATAACAAATGTGCAGCTGTAGCGCTAGTGAGAGAAAAAGGGCTCACGGTTTTTGCCAAAGACAAAAGAGAAATCCTGAAACCGCCATTCCATCTTTGTTTACATTTTGTGAAAAAGGAAGTTGAGCTCAGTGTCTTCTTCAGAGGTTTTCATGTCATTTCCTTCTGTGGTTCTTTTAACCAAAATGGGAAATGGGAGAAGACAGGTTGTCGAAAAGGTTTGGTTGGTTTGACAAAGCGAACCGCAGCAGCTGAAAATGTAACAAATGTTGCAATTTTGGTCCTGAAACGATACCAGTCCACTAGACTATCAGGTGCAACAACACCCTTAGCTTATTGTCGCAGTCAATTACGTTCACTTTCACTGCAATACTGTGTACAGCTGAATCTAGAGACATACCAACTCAGTACCTGGACCGTTGCATGAAAAGGAGACGAGGTTAAAAAAAACAACAACAAAAAAAACAGAGCTGAGTGAGGTGGAGTTTGGGTTTTGTTTGAAGCTTTTCAGAGGGGATGTGGGCTGAGAGCGTAATTAGAGGAGCTTAAAGGAGGACAGAGGAAGGAGGCAGGATGGGCCTGAGCCACACGCTCACCTGCACCAGTGGTCCAACCAGAGCCCAGGTGCTGCACACCTGCACTTCCCCACAAGCCACCACGCTTACACACACCAACTCGGCTCAATGGCCCTCTCTGTGCTGACACACAGGGAGGAGATGAACTTCATTTGAGATCCATTCGGAGACAGATTTGTTAGGTTTAAAACATGCTTGATTGTTTGCAAACCTGCTTCTTGTTGTACCTCAAAATGTGTCAAAACCCGAGAAAAGAGTTATTTTGTGGGGGGGATTTTCTGTGTTTGAGTGCTTAACGTCATACTTCAATCACATATCTAAATCTTTCATTAGTATAAATCCAGATTAGTTGGATCACTACCTGATCGCTGTAGGTAGTTTGACGGGGTCCGAGAACAAAACTGACATCTGGCATTGTAAAACAACTTTAATGTCAAAAATATCATATTGGCCTATGCTGACACTACTTTATCAATCTTTAAACCATCATCTCATTTGCACAGGAGATGTATTAATGCTCCTATGATTACTTACACAGGAAATGGGGATAGGCGCTTAAATCAGGAGATAACTTAAGGAACATTAGAAAGTAACTTTAGTGCTGTGTCATGGTTTGTGAGCACAAAAAGAAGAATTGGAGGATACAAGTTATGTGAATGATCTGCAGTTAAATGTGTGTCCTTTTAACAACCTCTTCATTGTGTCCTCGTGTCCCTATTGCAAACTCTGGCCAAAGACATGTCACCGTGCTTTAATTTAAGACGCTAAACGTGATTTTAAAAAAAACTGAAAGAATCTTGAAAACTGAATTTAAAACAGCCTGGATTTTGGAGGATTTCTTTGTGATTTGACTCGAATGCATGTGAGGGAAACGATGCTGATCCTAAGAAACTCCTAGAACTTTCCTTGAGAAGTAGAGAACGCTACCCCTTTAAGAAAGTGCAGCGTCTCTTCTTTGATTTGCGACCGTGTGGTTGCTGTGGTCAGTCGGGTCATCCATCAAGGCCTCCTGACATCATCGTTTTTTGGGGCGACTGTTATCTCTCACCGACACATGCTGCAGGACAGGCCAGTATTAACTTGCAAGAACACAGAAGGAATCAACAAAAAAAAAAAAAAAGAAAAAAGAAAGAATCGCTAGTGGAAAACAACTATTCTTCTCCTACTGACGACTAAGATCTTCCACTGCGAGTGTCTCCAGTGTTTTTCTTTTCCATTTCACCTCTGTTTGGGCAACTTTGTCTTACGATTAGATTAACCTCATAATTACTCCTCCCGTTACCTTACACACTGCAAACAAACGTTGCAGCATAAAATTTAATAATCGTGGAGTTACACTTGTGCAGAATGGTTCAAGTCTTTTGGCAGATGTGTGAGGAAGGGGAAGGATGGAGTACACTCATACATTCATGCCTGGGGGTGGTGAGGTATATAAAACTAAAGAGTGCCTGAGAAGACCAGATAACCTCCGAGACGGGAAACTGGTGACAAAAACGTAAGTAAAGGAAGGAAAAGATAATGTCGATGTTTGAAATTGAGTAGCTAATAATTAGTTTGTAATGTTTCTGAGAGTTTTCCTCTAAGGGGAATGTGTAGATGCGGCTCAGAGTGACAGATTGCAGGCAATGAGGCCTAAGGAGCAGGAATTTTCTCCCCCTATGGAGACGCAACATATAGCAGAGTTTCCTTGATGTGTTTATGTGAAGCTTGATATTCTCTGATGCGGTCTTTCTTTGGGTTGAGGGCCTGTTGAAAAGAGATCTGACAATTACATCAGAGCAGAAAATCCATAAATTAGAAAATATGAATTCTTCTTCTTCTTTTCGGGGCTTGAGAAGGGAAAACCGAACAAGCACAGACAGTCAAGAAGTGAGAGAAGATATTCCTCCCCTGACTTCCCCTCCGGGCCCCCCTGGGAGAATCTGTATGAATTCCACACGTTGGGAATGACATCATGCAGAGATTCCTTAACAAGTCGCATCCAGCATACGTGCATTGCACCCTGAGGCTGAGATTGATCATTTTAACAGGCCCAGAGAGAAGACAGCGGGGACACATCGGGGCATGTTTCTAATCGGGATATCATGTGGTAATGTTTTTACCCCACCACAATTTCAGCAATGAGCTCTGCGTGACGGTTCCGAGGTTTGTCACATCTAACTGATGCAACGTGGAAAAGCAAGAATTTGTTCTTGGATATATAATCGAGGTGAAGTTTGGAAACACAAAGATGTCAAAAGTGAGACCAATTAGCGGCATCAATTCCCTTGCCCTCTCCCCGTGGAGATAAATCTTTGGTCACAGCTAAAATCTCCCTCTGAGTCGGTCAGTGCAATCTCATTTTTACTCGTGTTTGGATAAACCCTGATGGGAGTTGTAAAAATTACTCTTTTTTTGTTTGTTTGTTTGTTTTTATTTTGAAATTGAACATCAGCTTTCCAAAATTGTTGATATCCAGAACTTTAACAGAGCATCGACACCACAAAGTTTTGTGTGTGTCACAGGGATCGCATGCACAAAAAGAACACAAACCAGTGCAGTTGCTAAGTGTAAGAAATAGGATATATGTAATACAAAAAAAAAAAAAAAAAATTCAGACAAATACAAATCTGAAAAGTGTGGCGTGCCATTGCAATCAGCCCTCCTCAGTCCGTGTTTTTTCTGCGTAGAACCTCCTTTTTCCACAGTTACGTCTTTGCAGATCTGAAGAGTCGACTGGAGAGTCACGGATAGTAAAATTCCAAGGTGATTTTTGGAGCTAATAATTAAAACATGTCCCTTTTGAGTCATACAAAAATGTTGAAAACAATCTTTTCCTCCCCATTCACAATTTCACCATTCGTCGGTTACAGTTGCCGCTTCAATCCAAACCCCTTGTAGCCATATTGTCTCCTTTAAACCCTCGACCAGAGTCAACCTCTGGTTTCCTCTGAGCTGCCAATGTGAAAGCCCCACAGAGCAGAACTAGTGGCGTGAAGCAGAAGGCAGATGACTTTTTGTTGTAGTGGTTGATGCATGGGGAGTCGGTTGTTTAGATAATAATCTGCCACTAAAGACGTCAGCTGGATTTTTAGTTCTTTTCCCCCACCCCATTCTAGAACTTGACCTACAGCCTCTCCCTCCCACATTTTTACATTCGGCTGCCATTTCTTAAAATTAACTCTTTAAACGACAAAAACTTGAAGAAGTACTGATGAACTTTGGCTTAATTGCTTATGTGCATTTTAGCGATGCAACGCTGCATAGTTTTGGAGCGTAACTTTTATGAGCTTGAGTAATTTTCTCTCCATGTTTTAATTTACTGCAGCAATTCCTACATCTAACTTAAATGGATCATAAATCCTTCTTTCAGCCAGCCACCTCATATGGAATTGGTTTTGTGCAATTGCCATTAGTTTGTAAAGAGCTAATGTCTGTCTTCTACATTCAGACCTCATCGCTTCCTGCGGGGGTGAAACAGCCAGAGAAGAAATTTGGAGAAGGGTAATTAGTGTTCTAGCCAAGAATCAACTCACCATGTTCATGTCAGTCCAAGTAAGAGAATCTGATCCTGATCTAATCCCATCTGAGCTTTTCTGCGCAGAGAAAAAAGCTTGAGATGTCAAGGCTGGCCAAAGCAAGCTTTCCATCTGAACAACAATTATGCAGTTTGAAACATAGCTAATGGTGCATTATGCAGAAACTGTGCACTGTCGCTGAGTCTATCAGTATTGAAGGATGCTTGGGGCTGAAGTTGGCAACTTTATACAGGGAAAATTATTTGGAGGCATTAAAAGCCTATATGTATATACCTACATAATATATTTTTTCATAATAAGAGACACAATATCCCACATATTTTAGTGGGGTTTTTTTATTTTTATTTTTTTATTTTTTACGTGTAGCATTATTCAGGAGAACATTCGTTTATTTTACGGCTTTTCGCACGTCTGAACAAACTCGTGCCACTGGACTTTTTCACTCATTGTCCAGGTTGCTTAGAACAGTGTTTTTCAACCACTGTTCCGCGGTACACTAGTGTGCCGTGAGTGATCGTCAGGTGTGCCGTGGAAATTATTCAATTTCACCTGTGGTACCGTATTTTCCGGACTATAAGCTGCTACTTTTTTCCTAAACTTTGAACCATGCGGATTGTAGCCCGGTGCGGCTTTTCTGTGTATTTTTCTTCAACCACCAGGGGGCTCTCTAGCAGAAAGTGAATCATTAGAAGTCAAAATTGTAGATCAAAGAAGAACGCGTTAATTTTCATTTAGAACAACTACATGGTAGCAGCAGGCACGACGGAGAAATGTTTTCAAACTCATATGATGCAGCTTTTAAGTTGAGGGCTGTTGAGCTGCCATTACAGGAGGGAAATAAAGCCGCTGCACTTAAGCTCGGAGTGAACGAAACCATGGTTAGTAGTGGCTAGAGGCGTAATCATGTAATTTCCTTACCACTAGATGGCAGTAGGTACAGAGCATTTTACATTAAAACAAGAGAATTAGTGATGCATGAATGTTACAGGTAGCGGTGAGAGCATTGAATCTAGCAAGACTGTGACGACAGTGATGGAAAAGACAGTGACGCTCAGCAGTAGTTAGAAAGAACATGGGTCCATTTCCCACAACATGTCTGTGTGAAGTGAGCTTCTCAAGCCTGGTTACTATAAAAACTGAAACCAGAGACTGAGAGCTGTTGAGACAGAGCTTTGTCTTTCTTCAATCAGCTGTTTTCATCCAAACATGCACAGGTTTCACACTAGATGGGTAAAATATACAGATATTGACATTTTGTACATGCAAATCTTCATATTGTAACAGTGAATATGAAGTGAAATCTTTCCCAAATATTATTGCTTCTTTCAGAATAAGAATTATTTTCTGTATTCCGGCTAAAAGAATGCTTGTGAAATAGTTTGTAGAACACTTTGAAGTTTTCTACAACTTCTTTAAATTTAAGACCACAGTGTTGTGGCCCTGTTCAGGTGTATTTTTTGAAGTGGACATGTTACGTGCAATTTGAAATAAGAAATGTAAAATGTGATAAAAATACATTTTTGTGTTTATTTGATTCCTATTCAAGACACTTTGACAAGAATGACTATATATGTAATATAGGTGACTACAGAGTATCTTTGTTTACATTTTTGGTTGGTGGTGTGCCTCGAGATTTTTTCAATTAAAACAGTGTACCTTCGCTCAAAAAAGGTTGAAAATCACTGGCTTAGAATATTCCTTCTCAAATTCCTGTCGATGTCTGCATCAAATTCGGTGCGGTGATTCAAGCCGAATTCATGCTAGGGATGGTCTGACGAGCCCTGCTTCTGACAGGACGGTACGTGTTGTCTCCGTTTGATGGGTTGGTCTCCGTTAAAATATGATTAGTCAGAGGTATTCAAGCCACCTACTCGTTTTCTTAAGTTACACAACAAAACGCTCAGTGAATTGAAGGAAATGATGAAATAAATTCCTCCTTACTGTTCAGCTACTGCATTCGTTGTAAAATCTAACTGTAAAGATGACAGTCCCGCCCCACACACAGACACCGGTATGCTAACAAGACCTGGTGTAACGGTGTGGAAAACAAGACACGTAAACAAGACGCGTTCTTGATTAACTCGGTGAATTTATTTCACGTAGCACATACAGTAAAATGCCGTTCATCTCAACAGCGCCACCTAATGGCGTGGAGTAGTATTACGCAACACAACAATCTCCAAAAGCAAGACATGATGATGCAATATAAAGACGTTTAAAAACAGATGAGGAACAAAGTCCCTGACCACTTTCTGTCTGTAAAGGTTTATAAAGCCATGTCTGATGCTTTGGAACCACAGTGAGGCCATTATCCACTAATGTAGATGGAACAGTGTCGAACCTTCTCAGAAGTAGTCGGCCTGCCGAAATTACTCAAAGTGAGCGTCAACCACTTGCCCACAAGGTCGTAAAAGACAAACGACATCTGAGGCGGTTGTCCCTTGCGTCAGCTACAGTCTGTTTTCATGACTCAACTATGAGAAAGATCCCGGGCAAAGATGACATCCATGTTTCAATGGAAAAACCACTGAGGAACAAAGAGAATACTAAGACCCATCCAACATTTGCCAAGAAAAACATCATCATGATCACCAAGACTATGACCAAAATATGAAATGTTCTGTAAAATTACGAGATGAAAGTGTCACTTTGCCAAAACTGTCTTAAGAAAACACTAAAGAAGATTTCAAAAAACAATATCATATATTCTACAAGACTTTTTCAAGTCAATTAAAATTATCAAACATTTTTTTAATAGCATTCCAGCATAATGAGCAAATGTCTTCAGATACGTTTCTCATGACTTCTTCAAATTCAGAAATTTGAAGAAGTCAAATTAATATACTGTGATTATGAGCAACCAAGCTTTCGATTGGTTAATAAATAACCTTTGAGTAAATTGGATACGGGTATATTTCATGTCAACACTTCAGACACGTGGATTCCTTGTGTGACATCATGGAGAAATCTAAAGAAATCTACGCTGGTTCTGCACTGCTCAGGTTTCTTCCTTTGTTTTAGTTTCCAGATGCCTGAAGCTGCCACGTTTATCTGTTAAACAGTAAAGAACAGTTCTATTCTATTCTAGTTAAAAAGCAACAAAAGAAAACAGTAAAATTGTAAGGTTACCAATGTTTTTAGAGTATTGGAGATGTGGTTAACACAAATGATCATATTCATGTGAGCCATCCTGTTTTTCCACTTCTTGTTTTTTGACCCTTCTATAGATTCTATCAAACGACCAACACGTTTTGTTTTTTTTTTTTTGTTTTTTTTTAACCACACACTTCCTGGTTAATTTGACAATGTTTAAAGAGTGAATTTTTCTAGCATGACACAAGGGGAAATGAGTCAGGGATGCTACGTTCTACAACGTCTTTGTCAAAGCTTTGATATGAACGAAAAAAAAATAAAAAATGCAAGTTGACTATTGGAAGTTTGTAGTTTGAAAAATAAAACAGACATTTTGAGCTAAAGCTTCTAGCTGCAGTTAAAAGATTTTAAAAACTGTAGGAAAAGAGTTGAGAAAACTGTGGCTTAGAGGACTTTTGATGGGAATTTGCTGTTTCTGCAGCTTGGACATCCACACGTTGAAACTTTTAGAAGGGCCTTGTCTGCTAGTGTGGTGTTAAAAGATCCAGTAATTGTTGCTGCTCAGGGTTTTCTGGACCATTGAAAGCACTGACATTATTCTTTTCTTGTCTTCACCTCTGCATGCATTCAAGGCCACCCACAAAGTCGGCTTAAATTTTCGGCGCAAGTTAACTTGTTGGCTCTGTTTCCGTACTGTACAGACATGCAGAATTTTGACTGTTGTTTGGAATTTATTCTTATGACCACAGCATTATTTTAGACAGGTATACTAAATCTTATATATATATAATTTTTTTTTAGGGAATAATAACTTTTAAACGTTTGGTGTATACCTACCATTTTTAAATGACATGTATACTGTTTGTCATTTAAGTATGTTTGGATGGAGATTATGTATCATAGTTTTGTTTATAAGGTGGTGTAAATGGCCAATGTGCTCATCCAAAATTTTTCAATTTGGGCCAAAAAAATAACAGATCCCTATTCATATCTTTGTCGATTTTCAACAGACTGTTTACCGTCGCCTATGATTCTAATTACAAGAGGTCTGACTGCATATACCAAACCGCCGATCCGTGGTAAACAAGACTGTTCTTTTTCTATTTTGGTACAATTTGTGCAATATCCACACATACTGAGGGAAACTGTTTGCACGGCCTGCCCCTGTGGCCCATTTTTATACGTGAAACCGCTCCAGTCGCTTTAACTACGGTTGTTCAAATGACCTCCAGTTCATGTTTTCATGCCTGCGTGAGCCAACCTACTGCCGGAGCTTAACTGATATTGGCACAACCGAGGGGGGTTGAGGTAGAAATGAAAGTGGGTGGCTTGGTGTACAAACAAACTGTTGCACAAGCAGTCCAGTGAAAAGTAGGTAAGCACATAAATACACCCCCTCAGACTGAATCAGAGCTGTGTTCTTTGTTTTCCTCGTCTCTTCTGTTTGTTTTTTTTTAAGATAAGAAACGCGTAATGTGTTTTTTAATAGTCACATATACTATCTTTAGTTTTTCGAATCCCAAGCAATAACTATTAAATAAATGTCTCTGCAGAATTTTTTAGTTTATCATTTATGCTCAAGAGTTTCTGTCAACTTTTTATTTGCATTTCTGTGTCCCACGGGTAAAAATATGATGTGACCCAGAGGCCTGTTTCTCTTTGCCACTCAACCAAATGGGAAAGAGAAGAGAGCGTTGAGTTCAAGTAAACCAGGCGTATCTCAATCTGCATTGGTCAGGATATGGGTCGAAGAAAACAGCTGCAATCTAAATTTGATTTTGCCTAACATCAGAACAATAATAAAATTTTTAAAAACAGAGACAAGTAAGGTGGGACAAGCTTCTTTTCCCCTCACACACAATGAGGACTACGATGAGAAAAATAAATAAAATATTCACTGTGACCTCTGTTGCACACTTGAACAATAGTGATGTCGAGACATGCAGTGGTTGTACATTTTCTTTACTATCCTTTTTCTAAAAATACAAACAAACGACATTCATAAATCCGACGTGCGTCACACTATGGCTGCTATGTTGTACTGAGCTTACGTTCTTCAACATAGAAACCTAGCTTAGCTGTACAGCAACGTACATTTCCCTTCTCACCCTTCTGCGGGTGGTCTTCTCTGTCTCTCTCTCTCCCTCTCTGTCTCTATGTCTCTCTGTCTCTCTCTCTCTCTCATCCTCTGAGCTCGGGTCCTCTACCAGAGGCCTGGGAGCTTGAGGGTTCTGCACAGTATCTTGGCTGTACCTAGAACACTCTAAAAGGCAATACCTATTCTTACTTAAATTAGGTTTGTATGCTTTACTTAAGTCTCACTAAATTGTTTATTCAACTCAAGTAATGTGAGTAATGTACATGTTTGGCCTGAGAAAAGTACAAGACTACATTATTTTGAGTAAACTGGATTTGACTACTTTTGTTACTGGAGTGAATGCTTCAGCTCAGCGATGCGCAGGAAAGTGCGGGAAGCTTCCAGAACGTTTGTGGACTTGCACATTGGAAGAAGCAGAGCTTCATTAAAGGTGAGTTATTCGTCTTCAGTATATTTTTATGTGTCATGTATGCCATTACTACTCGCATATATGGTTACAGGTTGATTTTTCTTTCAAAAGATAACACATAAAAGCCTTTGCAGGCTAATATGCTAATATTAGCATGGGCTTATGGGTCCAACATTGGCTAAAACTGCCACGCCTTTTACTTGAGAACCTTTAATGTTTTTGTCCATTGTTGTGGAAAAAACTATTACCAAGCACTGTTCAGGTTATAATCACTCAATAAGGTTTATTTATGAATTGTGCACAACTCAGAGGACAATCAATAATGAAGCAATTCTGGATGGAAAGCTCTGCCAGGCAGAGACAACACATGAGTCTTTTACATGCATTAAAGTTAATTTAAATTGACTTCTCTTATGTCTAGAAGAATGAATGTCTAAACTCTTAAACATCCTTAGGTGTCAAACAACTAAGAATGATCATAAGTAAGCTACCCAATTTCATGTGTTTTCTAGGAAACCCCACAAAAAAAAAAATTACATTAGTGCAGTGAAGGTATAGATAAGTGTCCATAAAAAACACAACAAGAAAGCGCAGATTTTCCATCTGAAAAGTAGGTAAAGCATAGAAGCAGGAATACTGATCGTCTGTCTGCTCAGGAGGATTTGTTACCTCCTGTCAGAAAAGTGTAAATCTTCACTCTCCACTTCAGTCACTCGCCAGTGGACCAGCAATAGTTCTTTGAGTGGAGAGCCTTTCAGAAACATCTAAACTCACTGTTGCTCTGGACATTGTCCTCTTTGGTGTCAAAAGTTGAAGTTCTTGATACTTGGTAGAGTGAAGTTTTGCTGCTCATTCTGTTGCTGTTTCAGATTTAAAGTTGTGATCTAGATGGACATTACAGACAGGCAGTCCTTCACAGTGGTTGATGTGGATTCAGGTTGTTCCTTCCTTCTCGGCCCTCTCCTCCACTCGGTCTCGGCGTTGCTGCAGTGAAATCCTCCTCCGGCTTCCTGTCAGTCTAACTGGTTCTGGTGTTGGTTCTTTGGGTTGTCCAGATCGTCCCTCAGGAAATGTCCATGTTGTCCACAGATGAAACAAGCGTCAACAGTTCAGAGTCGTCTTCTCTCACAGCTCCGAAGCATGTTTAGCTTTTCTTCCTCTACATTGATACTGGACAGCAGACCAGCCGAGGTTGTTAAAGCTCATTCTCAGTTTTCAGTCCAAATGCCCAACAGGAAACTGACAGTTGTCCCCTGGAGGTGATGGAGGTCTTTTTTGTCTTCTTGAGCCTCCAGATCTTCTTGATCACTTTCCTCGGTTGGTTTTGTAGGAGGAACATCATTTCGTCCATGGGAGGACAGGTTAGAGGAGTTGAGGTCAGAGGTCAGATGCACCGCGCGAAGCTCAGACAGAGGGAAAGAGAAAAAGGAAATAGAAATTGATTAGGGTTCGTTTTGTCATTTTCCTTGTTGTTTTCTATACATATACATTTATACTTATGAATCTTATTTTAACCTTTTTACGTGATCATATAGTTTTAGTCATTTATTATCCACCCAGTATTATGGCTCCTGTTTGTGTAACAGTTTGTCAGAGAAACCTGAGGGATAATTGTTGGTACAGCTCTGAAAGCTGCTTTTAGTATGAAAGGGTCCCTTGTAAATAAAATTAATTAATTGATTGATACTTTTAAGAATTTTTTTTAAAAAAATTATTTATTCAAACACACAAAAGAACAAATAAACATATTAAGGCCTGTAATTTATCAACAAAAGATTTATGTTCAGCATTTTATTCCAAACAATTCACCCTGAGGAGATGATTGTGTGCTGGAACCACTTAGACCCATTCTTCTTGAATTGAGTGGGATTTCCTCTTTAGACTGCAAACATCTTCACAGAATCCAACAAATCAGCTTTGTGGTCGCTCTGCCTCTTAATCCTCTAAGAGGGGCCTTTATTTCCGATAAAGGTCTTTAGGATTCTCTAAAGGTTTGGTTCCCTCAATTTAGAAAACCAAAACTCAAGGAATCACCTGCCTTATTTACCTTCCTTGCGGCTCGTGTTTAGTCAGGGTGCTGGATTTGGGGTGGAACCCTCCATGCATGGTTAGTAGTTTCTGAGTGTCTTAACATCCGTGGTGTTTATCTCCTCCATTGGCCAGCTAATTATTCCTGCAGGGCAGTGGCGCAAAAAGTGGGTATGCAGCGCATGCAACGCATAGGGGCACAGCACCAGAGGGGGCGCCAAAACCCCGTCTGGAGGGTGCCGATTATGTTTTCCCATGCACTTCAGCGTGCCTACTTCACCTCACGCACATAATGAGGTAAATGTAGTGCAAGTTTCACCCTTAACGTATCCTCGCCTCGGGGGGGGGGGAAGCGAGCGTATGTTTTCTACGCTAATGTTCTTTCCTTGGGGGAGGGGGCGATTTATGTTTTCGCATCCACCTGAATAATGTGCAGTTGCGCCACTGCTGCAGGGTGTCTGATTACTGGTAAGGCATAGCTGTTTATCGCACGAATCTTGTTCTTGCCATTGAGCTGGCTTCTCAGCACTTGCCTTATTCGTTGGAGGTATTTGGCTGTGGCTCCTTTCCTTGTGACCTCATCTAGGTTGCCATTTGCTTGTGGTATTCCCAGGTACTTGTAACTGTCCTCAATGTCTGCTATTGTTCCTTCTGGGAATGAGACCCCTTCTGTGTGGACGACCTTCCCTCTCTTTGTAACCATCCGCCACTCTTCTTTAGTCCGAATGACATCCCGATGTCAGTGCTGTAGGTCCTGGTGGTGCGGATCAGTGAGTCGATGTCTCGCTCGCTCTTGGCGTACAGCTTGATGCCATCCATGTAGAGGAGGAGACTTTTGGTGGCTGCATTCTTGAGTCGGTACCTGTAGCCAGTCTCTTTTGAAATTTGGAGCCATCCTGTTCTTCCAAACAGTGATGGTGCTCAGAGGGGCTTTCCTCCCCCATTGCTCCTTCCCACCTGCCTCACCCGGAGAGCCAGGCCGCTGCTGCTGGGACCTCTGTCCGTGGAGCGCCGGCTCCTTCGTCCAAAGAGGCGCAGGCGATTCTTCTTTGTGGCTGTGTCCTTGGCGTGCCACCTGTAGCTCTGTATGTTTTTCTTTTTTTACCACCATTCGGATCACAGCCATGGGGGGGCATCTGCCTGCGCCTGCTTACCAGCAAGTTTCTGGAGGTCCATATTGCATTTTTGAAGGTGGCTAGGGTGAACCACATCTCCGTGAAGTCTTTTTTTGCCATTTCCCGGTGGCTCACCCCATGCAGCACTAGCTGCGTGTCGAGGACCTCCCTTGCTGGCAAGTATGGGAATTGCAAGGAGCCGGCCTTTGCCCACAGATCCACAGCTGCGCTGCACTCCCACAGAAGGTGCCTCACCGACTCCGGGTCGGGGGCAGATGTCGCGGGAGTGCATGACGGCTCTGACCGGGAGGATCCCATGAGCCACCATCCTGGAGTCTGTTTGGAAGGACGGAATGGCTCGCGTTGATGATTTCGCTGAGGGGGTTCAGACCTATGCAGAACAACAGTAGGGACAGAGAGTTTCCTGGAAAGAATTATGATTCTTTCCAGAGTTTTTGATATCTGCCCCATTTGATTGACACTTGTGCAAGTGGTTTGCAGTTGCAGTTTATTTATTTTTTTGTTTGTTTGTTTTTTGTTGTTGTTTGTTTTTGTTTGTTTGTTTTTTTTGGGGGGGCGAGGGGGTTTGGTTTTTATATATATATATATATATATATATATATATACTGCAAACTGCAAACCACTTGCACAAGTGTCCACTGCTGTTCTGCATCTGAACCCCCTCAGCCAAACCATCAACAAGACTGGCTACAGATACTGACTCAAGAATGGGGCCACCATTAATGTTACCCTAACCCTCCTCTACATGGATGACATTAAGCTGTATGCCAAGAGCGAGCGAGACATCGACTCACTAATTCACACTGCCAGGATCTACAGCACTGACATTGGGATGTCATTCGGACTAGAGAAGTGTGGCCGGATGGTCACAAAGAGAGGGAAGGTCGTCCACACAGAAGGGGTCTCACTCCCAGAAGGAACAATAGCAGACATAGAGCACAGTTACAAGTCCCTGGGAATACCACAAGCAAATGGCAACCTGAATGAGGTCACAAGGAAAGGAGCCACAGCCAAATACCTCCAACGAATAAGGCAAGTCCTGAGAAGCCAGCTCAATGGCAAGAACAAGATTCGTGCGATAAACAGCTATGCCTTACCAGTAATCAGATACCCCGCAGGAATAATTAGCTGGCCAATGGAAGAGATAAACACCACGGATGTTAAGACTCGGAAGCTACTAACCATGCATGGAGGGTTCCACCCCAAATCCAGCACCCTGAGACTGTACATGAGCCATAAGGAAGGAGGCAGAGGACTAGTGAGTGTGAGAGCCACTGTCCAGGATGAAACATCCAAGATCCATAAATACATCTAGGACAAAGCCTCAACAGACGATGTGCTCAGCGAATGTCTCAGACAATGGGGTACAGAGGACGAGGTGCTGGAGGCACCATCATGGGAGGACAAGCCCCTACATGGGATGTACCACCGACAAATAACTGAAGTGGCTGATATCAGGAAATCCTACCAATGGCTGGAAAAAGCTGGACTCAAGGACAGCACAGAGGCACTCATCCTGGCTGCACAGGAACAGGCCCTAAACAATAGAGGCTCAGCGCTACCACACCAGACAAGACCCAAGGTGTAGGTTGTGCAAGGAGGCCCCTGAGACAGTCCAGCACTGTCAGCAGGGTGCAAGATGCTGGCAGGGAAAGCGTACATGGAACGACATAACCAAGTGGCGGGCATAGTGTACAGGAACATCTGTGCAGAATAAGGACTGGAAGCCCCGAGATCAAAGTGGGGAACACCCCCAAAGGTGGTGGAGAATGACCGAGTTAAGATCCTGTGGGACTTCCAGATCCAGACAGACAAGATGGTAATGGCGAACCAACCGGACATTGTGATGGTGGTGGATAAACAACAGAGGAAAGCCGTTATGGAGGATGTAGCAATATCAAGTGACTACAACATCAGGAAAAAGGAGCATGAGAAACTGGAGAAATACCAGGGCCTCAGAGAGGAACTGGAAAAGGCCTGGAAGGTGAAGACCACAGTGCCATACCATACCAACTTTATTTATGAAGCACTTCATACACCACTAAATTGATTAAAAACAGAACACTGACCAGCAGTTAAAGGGTTAAGAACACGACAGCACCGAGCTGCAGCACATGCTTAAGCTTTAGCACAGGACAGCGTTATCTCACATAAAACAGGCATATGGTCTGAAAATAATGAGTCACCAATCACTAAATTACAAACTGGAAGACCAGAAGATAAAACCAGATCAAGACTGTGACCATGCTCATGGGTTGCACCAGTCACAGACTGCACAAAATTAAAAGAATCGATAACATTAAGAAATGACTGAGCCATGAAGTAGGACAACATACATGAATATTAAAATCACCAACAATGAGAACTCAGTCATGCCTTGGCATGATATCAGCCAAGAAATCAGAAAAGTCATTTATAAAGTTTTTGTTGTACTTTGGTGGCCGATAGACCACAGCACACAGCACAGTGTGAGAGCTGCTGAGTTCAAATAGGCTAATATCAAAGCTAATAAACAAGGCCAGAGGCAACTGTTTACAAGTAAAACAGCTTTTAAAAACAGTCACTATACCTCTACTGGACCCCAACATCCTTGGAGCATTAAAATAGTCGCAGTTCCGTGGTACAAGTTAATTAAAAATGCTGGAGTCACCCAAACCACTTGTCAATGATTCTATTATAAATAAAACATCCAATCAATGAGAGGAAAATAAATCCTTAATTATGAAAGTTTTATTTGTCAGCGACCTGGCATTTACCGAACCGATCCCGGCAGAAATCGGCGAGTCTACACCAGCAGC
Organism: Poecilia mexicana; assembly: GCF_051168715.1. Lineage (NCBI taxonomy): Eukaryota > Metazoa > Chordata > Actinopteri > Cyprinodontiformes > Poeciliidae > Poecilia > Poecilia mexicana. The sequence goes on along the minus strand of NW_028263382.1, from coordinate 26,520,258 downwards.
TGACGTCAGGTACTCCCAGTAAAGAGGCCGCAGGTTGCTAGGATTCACCCTGTGTACACAGGGCCGAGGAGCGCAGGGAACACCTGTGGTCCCCACGCCTGTGGCCCTGTGCCTGTGGTCATTGGGTCCCTCAGGGCAGTCATCCCAAAACTGGAGCAGTGTCTAAAACAGATCCCAGGACCAGCATCAGACATCTCAGTCCAGAAATGTGCAGTTCTAGGCACAGCCAAGATACTGCGGCTCCCAGGCTTCTAGTAGAGGACCGGAGCTCAGAGGATTAAAGAGTCCACCTGTGGAAGGGTGAGAAGGAATTTTTATATATATATATATATATATATATATATATATATATATATATATATATATATATATATAATATATATATATATATACTTTGTGGACCTTGGTTACCAGAAAACGCGATCATCTCTTAGCAACAGATTAACAGATTAGCAACTAAAATTCTTTTTGTTCAAAAAGCATAAGATTTCTACTGCTCTTTTGAAATACTACTTATTTTACACTAACAAGATTTGTGCAGTTGGTGAATTTGGCAGAAAAGTTAATTTTTTTGTCATTAGTGGTAAATATATTAAACACACATTCAACACAAAAGTAAAAATCTTGATTTATACTTCGTGACAGTTCGTCACCAGAAAAAACCCGCTTATCTCGTAACGCTAAATGAAAAACAAGTTATAGAGTTTATAAAACATACGCTCTTTCGAAATAATGCTTACCTGATTAGATAAAAGACATTTACCGTTGGCAAATTTTGCAAAAGTAAAAATCTGATGTTCACTTCGTGGCACTTGGCTACCAGTAAACACACTCATCTCTTAGCAACAGATTAGCAACAAAACTTGTTATTGTTCAAAAAACACAAGATTTCTTCTGCTCTTTTGAAATACTATTTATTTTTCACTAACAAGAATTGTGCAGTTGGTGAATTTTGCAGAAAAGTTAATTTTTTGTCATTACTGGTAGATATATTATGAAACACATTCAACACAAAAGTAAAAATCTCCATTTAGACTTCGTGGCAGTTCGTTACCAGAAAAAACCCGCTTATCTCTTGACACCAAATTAACAATAATTAATACTGTTTATAAAACATAAGCTCTTTCAAAATACTGCTTATCTTCTTAGACACAAGAAATTTACAGTTGGTAACTTGTGCAAAAGTGAAAATCAGAAGTTTACTTTGTGGAACTTTGTGGACCTTGGTTACCAGAAAACGCGATCATCTCTTAGCAACAGATTAGCAACTAAGATTCTTTTTGTTCAAAAAGCATAAGATTTCTACTGCTCTTTTGAAATACTACTTATTTTACACTAACAAGATTTGTGCAGTTGGTGAATTTGGCAGAAAAGTTAATTTTTTTGTCATTAGTGGTAAATATATTAAACACATTCAACACAAAAGTAAAAATCTTGATTTATACTTCGTGACAGTTCGTCACCAGAAAAGACCCGCTTATCTCGTAACGCTAAATGAAAAACAAGTTATAGAGTTTATAAAACATACGCTCTTTCGAAATAATGCTTACCTGATTAGATAAAAGACATTTACCGTTGGCAAATTTTGCAAAAGTAAAAATCTGATGTTCACTTCGTGGCACTTGGCTACCAGTAAACACACTCATCTCTTAGCAACAGATTAGCAACAAAACTTGTTATTGTTCAAAAAACACAAGATTTCTTCTGCTCTTTTGAAATACTATTTATTTTTCACTAACAAGAATTGTGCAGTTGGTGAATTTTGCAGAAAAGTTAATTTTTTGTCATTACTGGTAGATATATTATGAAACACACATTCAACACAAAAGTAAAAATCTCCATTTAGACTTCGTGGCAGTTCGTTACCAGAAAAAACCCGCTTATCTCTTGACACCAAATTAACAATAATTAATACTGTTTATAAAACATAAGCTCTTTCAAAATACTGCTTATCTTCTTAGACACAAGAAATTTACAGTTGGTAACTTGTGCAAAAGTGAAAATCAGAAGTTTACTTTGTGGAACTTTGTGGACCTTGGTTACCAGAAAACGCGATCATCTCTTAGCAACAGATTAGCAACTAAGATTCTTTTTGTTCAAAAAGCATAAGATTTCTACTGCTCTTTTGAAATACTACTTATTTTACACTAACAAGATTTGTGCAGTTGGTGAATTTGGCAGAAAAGTTAATTTTTTTGTCATTAGTGGTAAATATATTAAACACATTCAACACAAAAGTAAAAATCTTGATTTATACTTCGTGACAGTTCGTCACCAGAAAAGACCCGCTTATCTCGTAACGCTAAATGAAAAACAAGTTATAGAGTTTATAAAACATACGCTCTTTCGAAATAATGCTTACCTGATTAGATAAAAGACATTTACCGTTGGCAAATTTTGCAAAAGTAAAAATCTGATGTTCACTTCGTGGCACTTGGCTACCAGTAAACACACTCATCTCTTAGCAACAGATTAGCAACAAAACTTGTTATTGTTCAAAAAACACAAGATTTCTTCTGCTCTTTTGAAATACTATTTATTTTTCACTAACAAGAATTGTGCAGTTGGTGAATTTTGCAGAAAAGTTAATTTTTTGTCATTACTGGTAGATATATTATGAAACAACCATTCAACACAAAAGTAAAAATCTCCATTTAGACTTCGTGGCAGTTCGTTACCAGAAAAAACCCGCTTATCTCTTGACACCAAATTAACAATAATTAATACTGTTTATAAAACATAAGCTCTTTCAAAATACTGCTTATCTTCTTAGACACAAGAAATTTACAGTTGGTAACTTGTGCAAAAGTGAAAATCAGAAGTTTACTTTGTGGAACTTTGTGGACCTTGGTTACCAGAAAACGCGATCATCTCTTAGCAACAGATTAACAGATTAGCAACTAAAATTCTTTTTGTTCAAAAAGCATAAGATTTCTACTGCTCTTTTGAAATACTACTTATTTTACACTAACAAGATTTGTGCAGTTGGTGAATTTGGCAGAAAAGTTAATTTTTTTGTCATTAGTGGTAAATATATTAAACACACATTCAACACAAAAGTAAAAATCTTGATTTATACTTCGTGACAGTTCGTCACCAGAAAAAACCCGCTTATCTCGTAACGCTAAATGAAAAACAAGTTATAGAGTTTATAAAACATATGCTCTTTCGAAATAATGCTTACCTGATTAGATAAAAGACATTTACCGTTGGCAAATTTTGCAAAAGTAAAAATCTGATGTTCACTTCGTGGCACTTGGCTACCAGTAAACACACTCATCTCTTAGCAACAGATTAGCAACAAAACTTGTTATTGTTCAAAAAACACAAGATTTCTTCTGCTCTTTTGAAATACTATTTATTTTTCACTAACAAGAATTGTGCAGTTGGTGAATTTTGCAGAAAAGTTAATTTTTTGTCATTACTGGTAGATATATTATGAAACAACCATTCAACACAAAAGTAAAAATCTCCATTTAGACTTCGTGGCAGTTCGTTACCAGAAAAAACCCGCTTATCTCTTGACACCAAATTAACAATAATTAATACTGTTTATAAAACATAAGCTCTTTCAAAATACTGCTTATCTTCTTAGACACAAGAAATTTACAGTTGGTAACTTGTGCAAAAGTGAAAATCAGAAGTTTACTTTGTGGAACTTTGTGGACCTTGGTTACCAGAAAACGCGATCATCTCTTAGCAACAGATTAACAGATTAGCAACTAAAATTCTTTTTGTTCAAAAAGCATAAGATTTCTACTGCTCTTTTGAAATACTACTTATTTTACACTAACAAGATTTGTGCAGTTGGTGAATTTGGCAGAAAAGTTAATTTTTTTGTCATTAGTGGTAAATATATTAAACACACATTCAACACAAAAGTAAAAATCTTGATTTATACTTCGTGACAGTTCGTCACCAGAAAAAACCCGCTTATCTCGTAACGCTAAATGAAAAACAAGTTATAGAGTTTATAAAACATATGCTCTTTCGAAATAATGCTTACCTGATTAGATAAAAGACATTTACCGTTGGCAAATTTTGCAAAAGTAAAAATCTGATGTTCACTTCGTGGCACTTGGCTACCAGTAAACACACTCATCTCTTAGCAACAGATTAGCAACAAAACTTGTTATTGTTCGAAAAACACAAGATTTCTTCTGCTCTTTTGAAATACTATTTATTTTTCACTAACAAGAATTGTGCAGTTGGTGAATTTTGCAGAAAAATTTTGGGTTTTTTTCTTGTCATTAGTGGTATTTTAAAACAGTCATTCAACACAAAAGTAAAAGTCTGATTTATACTTCGTGGCAGTTCGTTACCAGTAGAAAATGCTCATCTCTTAACACCAAATTAATTATTCTGTTTTTATAGGTGTAGAGTAATAGGTGCCTTACATGCATTGCATGGAAGCATTGAAAAACAGTGTAAACATTGGTGTTTATGCTATGACAAAGATGGACTTTGTTTATTACAGGTTACTTCTGAAAATGCTTGATTTCACTCGATTTTATTTTGGGGTATCTGGGTAATAAAGACTATCCTCAAATGCGCCCCAGATTTTTCAATTAAAAAATAAATAAGTAGCATGATAAGATTATTTTTGATTCCCCCAATAAAGTATTAGGCTGCAGTGATTTGATCTACCAATTAAACTATAATACATAACCAACAGGTGAAACATGACAAACTATGGCTCAGTTCAAAGAGTATTTTGTTGACTACTCCATTACAGTGATGGAAGAAGACTTTATAACTGCAGATTACATCAATAGGCAGCTTAATGAAAGCCAGGTGCCAAATAAATTAAATAAAGCTTACCGTAATTTGCGCTGAAATAAAACGCATGAAACGAAACTTCCACAGGTAGGACGTATTTTAGAAACAGCAGGCCCTGCTGACGTATTTATAAGAAATCTGCTGAGTAAGCAGTATGTGACGTAGCATCGACGTGCACATGCGCGTTACTACACGGTAGGACGGATTTAAGGGTATCACTGATAGTCAGAACCATAGACATAATATAAGAATATATTATGTCTATTATGTTTATATTATGTCCATGGTGGCTGCTATGTTCTACTGAGTTTACGTTCTTCAACAAAGAAACTTAGGACCCCAGGCTGCCCTAAGCGCCTGTTAAAAACTGATCCCTTTCTAAACTCATTTCACTCTCAGCCAGAACAGTTACCATACCAACATATGTATGAATGTGCATCTTAACACGGACAATGAAACACAGTGCTTTTAAATAACAAAAACAAAAATATTCATAGGAAAGAGAATAGAATCATATTTTAATGGAGGGAAGGGGGAGGTGTCTTGATCTAAAGTCCCCACTAACTGGTCCCCCACGTCTCTTTTTAGCTTTCAGCAACTTTTGGCCTGAATGCAGCAAAAAGAATGTGAAAAAAATCAATGTTAACTTCTGTGAAAATAATCTGTGAGACTGCTCTTCTTTCAAAGAGAATGGGGAAAACGGTCACAGTGTATGATCATGACCGCTTTAAAAAACCAGATGATTAAATACCTTATTTTCCGCACTAAGGCGCATTGGATTATAAGGCGCACCTTCAATGAATGGCCTATTTTAAAACTTTTTTCATATATAAGGCCGCAAAGAATAGACGCTACAGTAGAGGCTGGAGTTACGTTATGCATCCACTAGACGGAGCTGCACTAAAGGGAATGTCAACAAAACAGTCCCACTGCGGTCGGCCAGGAGAGTCTTCTGCGACTGGGCCGGGGTGTGGCCGGACGATGGTCACCCTTCTCTGTTCGTGCACAACATGTTTGTGGAGAACGTGGTGCTAAATGACCTGCAGACAACCTGATTATTGACGGTCGGTAGATAGATAGGTCAGTCAAACTTTATTAATAAATGACAAACCAGCGTTCCGACAACTATCCCAGCATGCACCGCGCACTTCTTCTTCTACGGGCGAAAATGAAGTAGGCGGCTGCTTACCGTAGTTGCTAGATCTGTTGTGGCTCAATATTGGTCCATATATAAGGCGCACCGGATTATAAGGCGCACTGTCGGCTTTTGAGGAAATTGAAGGCTTTTAGGTGCGCCTTATAGTGCGGAAAATACGGTAATTGTAAATAATAATGCAAAACATTTTTGCAAAATCAATACAGAAATGGAAAACAGACACTCCTTTTCTATGGCCATCTTAGTTTTCAAACCAACCCTGGAGACACATCTTTCTGTGTCCTAAAACTTTGTAAAATGTAACAGAAGACGTTAAGTGTCATTCTTCTGACAAGAGGGAGTATTGTAAGCAAGGGTAGCAATAATTATTTCTGGTAATTTTGTAAATGAAATGTTTCTTCTAAATGTTTCTGCATGGAAGTAATCTGTTGATGTAAAGGGGTACATCGAAATGGAGTTGGACCTGAGTCCATACTTGTGAAGTTTTTTGGCACAAAGCAATAAAATGTTTTCTTTTTCCCTCCCCTCACAAAATTCTCCCACGTGTTTCAGCTCATTAACGCGTTCGTGCGTTTCATCTGTTCACACCGTGTTGCATCTTAATAGGCCTTACTTCACAGCCATCGCACCTTTGTTCCCTCTACATAAAACAGCAGGTCGTCAACAATCGCTTTATGTTATTGTATAGACCGTGAGTCACAGCGTGACAAACACCTTCATTTCTACATTCGTGTCCTCCAACAAACAGAGCTCACCTGTTTAAAGAGGTGATTCACTCAAACTATGCTCTCCAGAGAGAGACTGTGTTTGCTGTAAACACTGAAAACGGTTTCATTTGGGGTTTCCCTGGTGTGCTCATGTGTTGTGATCGTGTACAAAGGTTGTTCTATGCTTTGATGCATGACAAGTTTCGATTTTTGGCTCCTATATAATTTCTTTTGTTTTTCTAATTTTCTTCACGCATTTATGGTGTTTGGCTTTCATCTGTTAATCTGAACTGTCGGTGAGTCAACAGACAACTCCTGCAGTTGCACCCAAATGCCTTGTTTGCCACACCAGTCAAACAAATATCTGCGCTGATGCAAGAAGACAAGACAGAAACAGGAGAAACAGAAACAGAACGGGCATCAAGAAACAAAGGAAAGCAACTAAGCGGAAGCAAAACCCCCTCCTTGTCGCACACCTTTGTGGGCAGCCTTTCTTGTAGCCCACCTTAGAAAAACATCCGTGCCCCCACACGACGCTGAGCCTTGTGTTTCCTTCTGTCTTTAATCTTTGCGAAAAGAGCTTTTAACAAGTTCAGGGAGGATGAGTGGATCTGCCAAAGCAGAACAAAGGCAGGGAGGAACTCTGAGGGATAGCAGCAGAACGGGAGGCTCTGTAATTTATCACCTGTTGCCCTTAGGCTGCCCGGCACTCCAAGCTCTGGGCTCTTTTTTTTTCCATTTGTGTGTATGAAAGCAGGCATGAAGAGGTGATGAATGGATACAGGAGGTGGGGGGGAAGGAAAGGACAAGGACACAGATATAATTCGCTCCTAACACAAACAAAAAAATATTCGGCCAAGGACACCTCAGTTCTGCATGCCTCTCTGTAGCACAGGAGCATCCTGATGTGTTTATATACTTGTTTTGGGGCCAACAAATGGAAATTAGGTCAAGTAGAGCAAACAGAAAAAAAAATTTTCCCAAAGAGACTAATTTAAATACATTTCAAAATTGACACAAAATGCTGTTTTAAGAGTAATATTTTCTTGCGACATTATAGGAAGAGCTCTGGACTGTTGTCATGCTCATCAAACTAGGTTAATCTACCTTTTGCTGTCTCAAGAAAACTCTGGATGTTTTATTATGTTTTTCTGCCACCCAGTGGCTTAGATACGCACTCACAGAAGTGCATATCAAAGCACTTGACTTGTGCTTAGATATGTATTTCATAGCATAGTATTTTATGGTACTTGTTCAGAAGATACTGAGAAATACCAGTCAGGCAAGCAGGGGAACAAAACAAGTTTGTGTTTTACTTTTACATGCTGCATTTAAAATCGCTGTTGTGTCTATTGTTGCATATTTGGCCATTTTGTTTGTCATTTTACTTTATATGCAAGATTGCTCAGGGAGCATGGAGTGTATGGGGTGTTTCTAAAGGTTGGTTCTATGATAAGAAACAAGAGCTATGTCCCAGTGGGCCTTGGCCTTTGTGTTTGTACAAATAAGCCATATCCTTTAGCAGAATATCAAAAAGAGAGAGTATGTTTTTTGATGCTGCTTAATAATATTGCAATCTATTTATAGTCTTTCACACATGGTACTGTACAACCTCTGTTGTTGAACATGTTCCTTTTGTGCTTCAATTACGAAATTGCAAAAAAAAAAAAAGTAATTATTGTTGGTTTATATTGTAAGTTAACTTGTAAAATATCACAACCCATTCGTTTCCCTAACAACCAAAGGCAAATCGGTTTTTAATAACAATGGAAAAATCTAGAAAGATAGTGACTGTCATCTAATGTTGCATTTAAGGGATCTGTTCTAATTTTAATTTAAGCTTGTTTAAGTGCAATTAAAATTTTTAAAAAGAAAATAATTTTGAAATCAATTGTTTATGTGTTTCATCTGATTTAGAAATGACTGAATGTGTTTTAGTTCAGCCAACAAATAGGACGTCAAAGGATAAATTAAACTTGTGAAACTTTGCTTTTAACAAATCTTGTGAAACTCGACTCCGACATTTTCGCGGAAAATTGAACGCCACACAACTTGAACGCCGATGACGTAAACACGTAAACTGCAGTGTTTGGTTGTGGTCGGAACAGAGGAAGCCAAGAAGGGGATCAAGGAAACCTCTAGCATCGTAGATAAACACCCGTGAAGACGTGTGAACCCAGCGGTCACACAACTGTAACTACACCAAAAAGAACCGTAAAAGGGTCCTTGACACAGCGAGGGTCAAGATGTCTGAGACATACGGTAGGTTTGTGGAGGGCTGGTGTGTAAATGTAGTTGTTAAACGTCCATGGCTCTGTCCTGTATTCCTATGTGACAGGTTGACTCTTAGCAACGCCGCTAGCTAGCTTGGTGTAAATACAGCCGACGAGATGCTTCATTGCGCTTATAATGAGCATTTTAAACTTATAGCTATCATTTAATTGAATTACTTTGAGACCTCTGCGTCTGTTAGCTAACAGTCTAGTCCTGCAATGGAGGATTATGTTGCCCCGTTAAGCAGTCAGTGTAACGTGAGCAAACAGATGGAGAGACGTTGTAAGTGAAAGTTGACCAAACTTCTGACGAAATGCAACAGCTCTTTGTCGGGCCACAAAGATGGTTCTTGCAGAAAATCCGATAATCTGGTTGATTGAATTTTAAGCCAGAGGGACCCACGTTGGCTACAGTGACCTCCCCGCATTTTTGAGTGGTGATGGTTTAATAAGAAGTAGCCTTTAGTCCGAGGCCGAGAAAGAGGAAGCTCCGCGGAGCTACGGTTCATTATGCCGCAGTTACCTGTAGATCTGCAGCAGCTAAATGTGTCGAGCATCAGTTCCCCATCCTGAATCAAAACAACTGCAAACTTCTCCTTTCCATAAAGCGGGAGATGCGTAAAAACCCAGCCGCTGCCGTTTCAATTTCTTTTACTTGTGCTAATATTTGCCAGTTTCCTGTTCACCTTCGACTCTGTCTGATACAAGCTCCAAAAGCACACCGATTCTCACATCACAAATGTTTTGAAATGCCACACCATCATCACCCTCTCCTGTTGCACGCCCAGTCACACTCTCGCCGTCTGTATCTACTTGAATTCCCCTCGCCGCCTCACTTCTTGTATGAAACTTTATCCATGGGGGTTGTATCTATGAGGAAAAGTGCCAGCACTAATGGTAGCTGTAATGGCCTTTCATCGATTTCTGCCTCAGTCTCGCTACACCGTCTTCACTGAAGGATCGGTTCTGCAAATGGCGAAAGCATCATGAAGCAGTGGTTGCATGTTAATTGGTTGCAGTAGGAATTTGTGGAATATTTAATTCATGTTTGCGTGTTATTGCAATGTAGTTGTCTGTGGAACATGTTTAAAATTACAGAATGAGAGACGTTTAAGGTGAAATCTGAGTTCCTACTGATGTTGCAAATCTGGATGAGAACGGCCAAAAAAAAACTAAATCTATCCATCTAGCTATCCATCTACTTGTCCGTCTGTCTTGCTCATTCATCCACTCACCATTCATTTAATGATTTATTCACTCATCCAGGCTGTTTGTCCATTTATCCATCTGACCCACCAGTCATTCATGTATTTGTCCTTTGTGCCTAGAGGAGGGCAATATGGACTTAAAGTTTTATCACAGTATTTTTGCAGTACTATTGTGATAACAATAAAAATGACAATAGGAACTATTTGTTACTTATATTTTAGGTAACTGTATGGCTCTGACTGCATGACGGAGCAGTCATAGTCCCACAAACACAGATGCTGCTTTTGAAAACCATGTCCATTTGGAATGCTCCTCTTTAGGACACAAATCACATAAACAAGTGTGATTTGTATCACTAAACCGCATATGGTAACTGCATTTAGTCATGCTTTTTGATTTATTGATATGCATTTCAAACATCATTAATTGGACTTTATTGTGACAATGATGAATGAAAATTCCTATAAGAAACGATACATGATGCAAGACACGATAAATGCTCATCCCTATTCCTTCATTCCTATCATTTCCTCATCTCTTGCCGTACTTTTACCTCTTGACTATAAGTTCCTAAAATTTGAGTCTGGATAAAGCCTGGCATTTTAGCAAAGAGTTTTGTAGGAACCCTGGAAATACCTACTTGATGCCTTTCTTTTAAGCAGCAATATTAACAAATCAGTTTTTGTTTAAGCTATACAAAATGGTTCTGAAATCCAAAATATAGCAAAGATTTCAAAGAAAATTGTGTGTGTGGTGGCGTTAGTTTTTGTAATACCTATTGCTTAATTTAGGCAACATGTGTCCAGATGCCAAATTTTAATCTCTAATTGAAAGCATTTCATGTACAACTTCCACAGTCACTTTGACAACTCGATGGCTATTTGCAGTTCTTATGAGGCAAGGTATAAGGTATGATGTCTGAAAAGCTTTGGCAAGCTTTTAGAACGGAAATGTCACCTTTTTATCTTATGGAAACTGTGTGTTTTGCAGCAAAACACTTCAATGCATTCACCGCTGCTAATCAGGTGGAATAAATCTGACCTCTAGCTGGTGTTGTTATTGGAAACGCCCGTCTCAACAATGATGCACCATAAACTGAGCTGCTGAAGGTGGCTACAAAACCGCACAATAAGTAAATCTCGCAGAAAGACAGAGTTTGCATTATACTGGTGAACAGCTCACAGGAGCTGGGTAGCCTGAGTGGTCTGCCTTTGATCCTGACAAGAAAACCTGTTGGAAGCTGCAAAATCATTGAGACTGGGTTTGGAGGGGGCATCTTTCCAGCGAGCAGAAACTCTGACATGATGAGGACCTACAATTAAATGGTTTAATTCAAAGCTTTTTCAGGTGTTGGTATGGCCCAGTCAAAGTCCAGGCCCAAAGCCAACTGAAAACTTGTGGCAAGATTTTGAACAAGGCTGTTCACTGACACACTTCATCCAGGCGAATGAGTCTGAAATATTTTACAAAGAAAGTGGGAGAACATTTCAGGGCTAAACAGTATTAGAAGTGCTCATAATGCGATTATTGAATATTCCAAGGACGATTTTGTCAACAGTAATTTTTCTTTTTCATTAATACAGTTTTAGTGACCATAGCCATATCATATACAAAACTTATTAATCATAAGTGGGCATCTAGGGCAGTTAGACCATCCAACTGGGTAAATATGTAATTGCTATGCTAACTGTGAAAACTCGACTGTTTACACAAAATCATATACAAACCAAGTAGTCCTTTCAGATTGTATCATTGCTAACTTTGATATGGCATTGAGAGTTAAATTGAAACCTTGACAGACTTTCAGTGAAAGGTGGTTCAACAAAATATCGACTCAACGGTTCAGGTTTTAATCAGCTAAACATTTTGGAAGCCGTTTATTGTTTTTCTCTTTTGCGTCATAGGTGGCCGCGCACAATTCCTCCGATCGATATCTTCAAAGTTTTTGTCTATGTCCAGGTTTGTTTTGTTTTCACCGTGAGACATGAAGAGTTTGCTTCACTAAAACCATTTTCAACCTCCGACAAACAACCGCAGCCTGTACAGCCTCAGAGATTCACATGCAAGGTTTTCTGATTAGCGGGGCGATTGGAGGTTGGCGGATTCAGTGAAAGTAATGACTTTAACAGGATTAGGAGTTTATCCGAGGCTCGTCTCTGGTGCAAAGAGCCGACAGCCGATCTGCTGCCGACGTCGATGATTGAACTCTGCCTCCTCTCGTCTTTTTTGCAGACTTCCTGTTCAAGTTCCTAGTGATCGGCAGTGCTGGTGCGGGGAAATCCTGCCTCCTCCACCAGTTCATCGAGAACAAGTGTAAGTCTCAGTGAAAAGAGGTCAGCCGTCCTCCTTCTGAGAGGAAAGAGAAACAAGATTCATTGACTCACTGAAGAATGAAACCACAACGACAAAGTGTACGCCAGTCCTGTTGTCTGACATTTAGTGCAGGGTATTGATAACTATACTGTACATATTGTACTCCGCAGCTTTAAACTAGATAGTTTTCTACATTTTGATTCTAGAGTATGTGATGAAAATTACACTTTTTGAAAGCTCTCTGATTGTTTTGACAGAACAGAACATTATATCTTCATAAAAGTCAACGTTGTTCAAGTGTATATAATAAACCTGTCATTCAGAATGAAAGGGACGTTTTGTAAAACAGCATTTAAACTGTTAGACTATAAAACTGTCGAGATAATGTAAGCAGTACAGTCAGCTCCAAGGATCTCGCTTAAATAAAACTTTACATTGTAAATGTTTCAAGTTTTCACATGAATCTCTAGTTTAGTGAATGTTTCAGTTTTTCCTAATGAGATCAGGAGAGATGCAGGAGTCTGAACAAGTATTTTCCCACTTAAAGATTTCAGATTTTTGTCACACACTTCAAACAAAGTTTGCAGATCCAAAAGTTTCAAACGCACAACACAATAACGGCAGATGACATCAGGTTTAAAATTGTGGGAACACCTATAAAGCTGTGTCCTTCTTTACTGCAGTGTAAACTGCATAAATATGACATTTCTTTGTTTTTAATCTGTCCCATCTCTCCTGTGCAGTCAAACAGGACTCCAACCACACCATCGGCGTGGAGTTCGGTTCCAGGGTGGTCAATGTCGGCGGGAAGACGGTCAAACTGCAGATCTGGGACACTGCCGGACAGGAGCGATTCCGGTAACGTCTCGTGAATCTTCCTGCCGAGGTTTCGGCAGTCTGTGAGCGAGATGGAGGGGTTTTCACCGAGCCCTACACGCAGAGCGACAGTCAGGCTTGACACAATAGCAGATTTTGCTGGGCGATAAATTGTCCCTGAAGTTATTGCGATAAACGATAATATTGTCACTTTGAGACCATTTTCAAATAGTATAATAATAGTAATGGCATATTAATGTAAGTACAAAGTGTTTCATTTCTAAAGAATATTTAGGACGTTTAACATTTAAAAATCCAAAATAAACAAACAGAAATAGCTTACGAAGGATCTGTAACCAAAATTTAGTTTCAAAAAGTATTTATCTGTCAGCGTACACAGGCAAAAGTGTCGGGTAGGACTTTTGTAAAAATAAATAAATAAATAATAATAAAAACCACATCGTTCTGGATGTCAAATGTTTGCAGCATTTTTCAAAATGTCGGTTCTTCAGTGATATTAAAGTGGACCATCTCTGACAATTGTTCAAATGGAAATTATTAAGCTAATTTTAATTCGTCGTGCGACTAGTTGAATTATTGCCTAGTCTGACAGTTCGTTTGCTCTCTGAAATTATTTTAGTGTATTGAAGTCGAGTATTTACGGGAAGAGAGCGTTTTTGTCTTACGTTGCGTCTTTTCACAGTTCTGTGACACGCAGCTACTACAGAGGAGCAGCTGGAGCCCTCTTGGTCTATGACATCACCAGGTAATGATTGCACTCGTTAACATCACTTCCTGTTTTTTTTTATTTATTTTTTTTATGTCCTCTTATACTTGAAATGATCTGTGTTTATTAAAAAAAAACAGAAAAAAACAACTCCGTGAATGGTAGCCATCCAAAAGCAAATCATTTTGATCTGTTGCAGTTGCATCTGGCTGGACTCAAAATTGAAACGTACTGATGTGTGAAGCCCAAACTGCAAATAGTTTTCTGCTCTACTCACTTTAGATTAATTTCCTCTCTGTCTGTTTTTATAAAATATGAGTCATAACTATTATAGAGTCTCCATAGTCGAAAATGACTTAAGTAGATGCAGTGAGACATGAAGACGAAGAGTAAAGGATTTGTGAAATTGAGGGAGGGGAGCGAGGCAGAGAAGGAATGCGATCCAGTTTGGAGTTTCTGTCACCAAAGGGAGGTCTCATCTGTGGGCAGCAGGGAAGCAGGCGGCATTCTTGGACTAAGGGAAGGAGAACGACCATGGGAAGCAGATTGAGGTCGAGTCGCCTCATTTCATCGCCGTGTGGACAAGCAGTTACATCAGCCCGTGCTTGTCAGTGAAAACAGCTGTTAAACAGGCCTACACCCTGTTTTACCTCACTGACCTCATGTTGCCATAGACACCAAGGCACGCAACGGGCTGTTGTTGAGCAATATTATATGTGTCACGTACCGCTACGTATGTATGTGGTAATTACCAACACGTCAACACGGGGAAAAGGCTTAGATGAACCGCCATATCTTAAAGGTTTGCAGTTGGGCCGCTGCAGGATCTTGTTTTGTAACCTTACTTTGCTATAAGCTTCTCCACAACGTCCCCTCTGTCCTGCCTGCTTTGTTTTTTGGTCTTCATGATGCCATTTCTTCCCACTCATATAGTCATTGTCAAGTTAAAAATGATAAAATGCAAGTTTGTACTTTTAATCGAACGAAATCTGGAAAAAATACCCTTTGTTCGTTTCATACTCTGCACTGAAACTGCATTCAACTTGTCGCGTTACAGCCGTGAAACGTACAACGCGCTGACCAACTGGCTGACGGACGCACGGACACTAGCGAGCCCCAACATCGTCATCATCCTGTGCGGAAACAAGAAAGACCTGGACGCGGAGAGAGAAGTGACGTTCCTGGAAGCCTCGCGGTTTGCTCAGGAGAACGGTAACTAGCGTTGGGTTTATCTCGCAAAACGTTTCGCGGCTGTATTCGACTCATGAAATTCTACCCGCATGTTTTTGCCTCGTACTCAGAACTAATGTTTCTGGAGACAAGCGCTCTGACGGGTGAAAACGTCGAGGAGGGATTCCTGAAATGCGCTCGCACCATCCTCAACAAGATAGATTCAGGTACACTTTTAATTGGTTTGGTAAAGACGGGGACCTCTGCCAGAGTTTTGTTGACATTTTCTTCCCTTTTGGTTCCTTTTTTCTAAAGGGGAGTTGGACCCTGAGAGGATGGGCTCAGGAATCCAATATGGAGACGCCTCACTGAGGCAGCTGCGGCAGCCGAGAGGCACGACGACGCAAAACAAGCAGCAGTGTAACTGCTAGGGGTCGGACTCCGTCCTTACTTGAACCCGCTGGCCCATACGGAGAGACCGCCCCCTACAGGTAGGTAGCGAGACATCAACCGAGGCTGGATCACGTCACTGTACAACTCCCTGAAACTGATGAGACAACGTCCGTTTCTCCTGCAGCTCATCTCCAGGTGTTTTTGGGTGTGTGCGACTGCTGTCTCATGCACTTTAGACCACCTGGATCAGTGTTGGTGGGTTGGGGGGCACTACTTTGATGACCCCTGACCTCCAACCTCTGGTAAGCCTCCTTACCTGAGTGGTTCAGGTTTTTATCCCGCATCTGGACAGCTTAACCCACTACCCCCTCCCTCTCGGTGCGAAGACGGTGCGATCACAAAGAAGGCACTCCGTCATCAGATGCCAGAGGAGGACATGTCAAGGGTTTTGTTTTGAGCTTCTCTCCTGTCGTTTTTACGTCTTCGCTTTCCCACGCTGGTTTTAAGCCACCCTAAGATGTTTTCCTGCGTTTGCACTTCATTGACTGTAAATGATTGTGAAGCTCCTTCGAGCATTTTCATCACTCGGCCTCCGGCCGATTAGTTAATCGAAGCAAATCGTAACCGATAGTGACTCTGTGATAAACGGTCTAAATGTGTACTCTCAAAAGAGGTCATCATCTTCCTCCATAGTTTGGCTTAAAAATGTCGTATTCAGGTTTCTATCAGACGCCACGTCTGTGGTTTGTCATCTTATGATGCTTCTCATTTGATCAGAAAATTGAAGAGTAGTGGGGTTCGGGTGGAGCTCAGTCAGACCCAGAGTGTTCAATCATTGAGTGTCTCAGTGGAAAATGCTTGGTTTTTGAATTGCAAATGCACCGTAATGACGTAGAGCGATGGCTTTTAGGTTATCCTCCATACTTTAAATACTTTGGTCAGACGTTTGCATCCTTTCATCCACCACATTGATCCTGTTCTTTCTTTTTTTTCTGCAGTGATTATATACCATACAGTTGCAATGAGTTTTAGAAGCAAGAATTGGGAGCACCAATGTGAATTGATTGCAGCTTTTTTTTTTGTAGTCCACACAGTGTCAAAAATTACATGTAAACCCTCAAATATAAACACACAGTAATATTTGCATACATTTCTCTTTGGGTGATGCAGAGAAACTACAAGTTTTGAAGCCATAAAGACAATAATTCTGCCTGGACGTTTTTGCCAGTCTTCTCAAATTTGTTGCTGGACGGCTCAGATTCTTTGAGCAGAGTTTTCACATCTTCAGCAGGGTTCAGGTCAGATCCATCCCAGATTCCAGAAGCTTGATGTCAGCCCGCTTTATCAGCTCCAGAACCAGTTTTTTATCTGCGTTTTGAATCGCTGTCCTGTTTAAAAACACTCAGTTGTGTCCAAGTTTGAACCTACTGTTGATCTGAGACGAAGCTGAAGAATTTGTAGCTAGTCAGCCGTCTTCTTTTTTGTACCCATTTTATGCAGCACCAGCATAAACGGCAATGAAACAGACATCAGCATAATGCTGCCACCACCGTGCTCGGCAGTCTGTTCTGTGTTCTTGGGTTTTTAAGCCTCACCGTGTCTCCTCTAAACATGCTCCTCCTCCACAGTTAAATCTTTGACTCTTCTCTCCTTGTGTTCACATTTCCATCGAGGTTAAAGGTCGTGACAGTGGAGCGAGTGTTTGTTTGTTTGACAATGGTGTCCCAGCATCTCTCTGAGCTTTCTGGGTGATTCTTGACCAGCCTAACCAATTTCCTTTCATTGAAGCTGATAGTTTGGGTAAACCTATTAAAAATGTATTTAATAAGCTGGCCCAGTATCCAATCAGAATTATTGTAGAAGTTTTTACATATATATATATATATATATATATATATATATATATATATATATATATATATATATATATATGCACACTTGTATTTACAATTTTACATCTTCACAGGTGTTGTTTCCGAAGCCATTCAGGCTGTATGTTCTATAATCATTTTATTCTCCAAAGAACACTTAAAACAACTAATTTCAGCCCAAATTAAAAGGCGACTATCTGACCTAAACTGTGTTTTACTCCAGCGTTTCACTCCCGTCCACGTCATAGTGCAACAAAGGGGAAATTTGATTCCCAAAGATTCCAAACATGTAAATACTGAGCCATATTAAAAAGTTAAGGCGGTAAGACCTCTGTGATGTCTAGTCCTAATTTACTGACAGATTTGGAGCCGTTTGCCTTTTTATTTTAAAACCAGTGTTGTGCTCCTCTTCCTGGGCTTTTTCCTTCACGAGCTCCCAATGATCCACACTGCTCTCCACGCTAATGCTGGATCAGGAATTTGACGGCGAGCGCAGCTTCCTGCTGTTGGAAGTTTTCACGGTTCCTCAGATTCGTCATCGAGCTTCGCGGTCAATTATTCATGTGTGGTTGTGTGGGGAAGTGATGATTCAGAAATCTGTTTGCAGCCTTAAAAGTAACTACGTAAGCACACAATCTATAAAGAAGTATTAGGGTTATATGGAGGAAGAAAAAAAAGGTAGATTTTTTTTTTTATATATGCATTTTTCTGAATTCCCATTTGAGAATAAAGTTGAAATGTCGAGAATAAAGTCAAAGGGGTTGGTAGGAGTGTCAAAAGTTTCATTTGAAAATAGTCAAAATATTGGGGGGGGGGGGAGCCATTTTGGTAAGATTAGAACATTAGAGAGTTGAAATGTAAAAAACTTTCCAAGAAAATGTGACCTTGAGAAAAGACAGATTACCTTTTCAAATTGTTGTGGGAAAAAGTCAAAACATTTTCAGAAAGAAAGAGAATGTCAAAGGAAAATTGGAACTATCAAAAATTGAGTTGAAATGTAGCTGGGGGGGCGGGGCATATTTTCAAAGAATAAATTGTACAGGTGAGCAAAACATTGAGACTGTAATTGTTAAACCAAACAAAGACCCACAACAGTTGAAAAAAAAAGAAGAGCTGCTTTAACATAACACTGCAGTTCGGGGTTTTGTCCGTTGTTCTTTCCACTCTGAATTTTTCAAATATGAAGTAAGATTTTGACACTCTGTGAAAATTTCAAACTTATTCTTGATTCTATGACTCGATATTTCAACTTTAAAAAAAAATCTGTTCTAGTTTGTTTTAGTGAGCCAACTCAGGTTATAAATTACTTTGGTGGGGGGGAAATGGAAGCAGAATTTCCACTGAAAGTGTTTCCTCTGTCTTCGGATCACTGAGGCAGACATTCTGGTGATGCTGGGTGGGGAATCGGGTTCCACCTCAGTACCTTTCCAAACCCCCCCACCACCTTCCTACTAAAGAGACAGGCACTGCTTGTGTGAATTGCCCATTCAATGGTTGATGAAAGCAGCCAGCTAAACGTTTGTCTTTACCCTTAATTATGAGGTTTTGTCCCTCCAGGCTCACGGTGGATATTTTAACCCGAGTGAGTCTGCACACTGAAGGGAAACTCGGGGGGGCGACTTTCTGTGTTTTTAGGGTATCAAGAGTGGTGAAAATGTGTTGCTTTACATTGTGTGAGTCTGTCATATCTGAAAGTGCACTTTTACTTTTACAGTTTTGTTTTCTGAATATGCTGTAACTATAGAAATGTAAATGTTATTTTACTTGAAAAATATACTTTAATAAAGATTTTAATGTAGATGTTATCAGCTCTTATTGAATTACAACTGAGGTTCCTAATTTTGGTCTCCTTGTGTCTGTCGTCACCCATGCTGTGGTGGAGCGAAATCATCTTGTTCGCTTTGTGAGAAAGCAACGGACTCGTCCTGTTTTAATACACATTTATTGTTTTAAATGTTTCAGTTCTGCTGACTCGCAGTTGAAGCGCATTAATATGTGTGTACAGGTTTAAGCAGCGGTCCGAACAACAACACAAGCATCGTTTCTTCACTTGTCTGGACTTCATCACTGGGGAAACACAATCCTGACTCGGTTGTTTTGTAAATGATGTGATATATTCAGCCCAAATATTACTGTACATTTTAATTATATCCTATGTTGTAAATACAAATTGTCAATTGTCTTATTGAGGGTGAGTATTGCTCATTGTTTTAATTATGCAATTCCCAGTAAACTGCTTGTTTTTCATTTAAACAGTTCCCTGTTCGTTTTCTTCTTCTTTGGTAATACCAAACGAGTCATTGAGTACAAACCAATCCTCCCTGCTGCTTCCTATGAGCAGCGACTACAATTCAGATTTATTGGCAGCTAGCTTGATGGAGCCTGAAACTTCACGTCGGAATCTGCGCACTTGATTCATTTCCTCGCGCCGCCATTCTTCGGTCGAGTTGTTTCTTTCAAAAGGCCGTCAGGTTTGAGGTTAGGACATCGGAAGTCTCGCGAGATAAATAGCAAGTGCCCTCCGCGTCCAGTTGTGTAAATTTATGCTCCCGGGTCGATGGAGTAACGACTAGAGGGGCGTAATGTTGCTGATGTGGACACATTGACTGAATGATCGCACGCCTGCTGTGAAGATGACCTCATAACCGAACAGTGGGGTTTACTACGTTTGAGGTTTGGCCACTAGATGGTGCTAAATGTTAGCCAGAAAAATGCTGGCTACTCCTTATATTTGCCCGTATTTATGCCTAGACAAAATAAGATCAGTAACTTTAAGAGGTTTCAGTAGGATTTAATAGTTTAAGTCGTGTCAAAGATTATTAAAAGCACATTTTCTTTGTAAAGCACTTTTATAAAAACTCAGTTTACAAACAAAATTACAAACAGAAAAAAAAAAACATTAGGTTCTGGATCATTCTAAAACTTTAATATTTTATTCTGTTTAGGTGTAAGACGCACGAAGTAGAACCTCTGCCTTAGTCTTGGGTCATTTGTAAATTTTAAATAGTTTTTTTTCCCCAGGTTTTCCCTCCATTTATTCAGCCATCAACTTTGACCAGTTTTATTCTTTTCTACAAGAGAAGCATCTCTGCAGCAGCATGATGCTGCCACCACGTTTCATGGTGGTGATGTGCAAATGTAGTTTTCCACACCACTCAGCATGTTACATGTCAGGCTCATCTGACCAGAGCACCAGCAAGTTCCTCTGGATTTCTTTTTGCCACTCTTCCATAAAAACAGGATGCGACGTGCATGACTCACTGCGCTGCCAAACGAACCTAAGCTGTTGATCTAAGCAGCTTCTCCAGAGATACAGCGGTCTGATTAATGCTCTTCCTGTTAGACCTGTCAGCTTAGGTGGGCAGTGGGTCTTCGATGAACAGAACTTTTTATAATGATTTTTACAGCACATTTCAGCAGCAAGCCAAGTCAAAGTGCTTTTCAACGGAAAAACGCAATACAATGAACAAAACAAAAAAAAAATATTGTATGGCATAGAAATGCTGCATCTCCATGTTTGGTTCTGTGGACGCAGAGACTAGAGCCAGAAGACCTGAGTGGTCTGGAAGGTTGACATAGCAACGGGACTTTCATGCATTTTGGTGCTGTGTTGTTCAGTGATTTACAAACTAAAATATTTTAAAGTCCATTCTCTCGGAGCCAGTAGAAGGACTTCAGAACCGGAGTGACACACTCCATTTCCTAAAGTGTTAGTGAGAACGTGAGCAGCATTTCAGATCTACTGTGGGCTCTGGTCGAGTGAAGCTCGGTACAGTCAATCCGGGATTGTCAATCCGTAAACTGTGGCAAACGAGGCACAAGCAATGTTGATGTTTTCGTCAATGATTTCAGCTAAGAACATTTCCTTTGCGTGTGTTGGTGTTGAATGGTAGCTTCGCAGCCTCTCCTTGTAGTTTTCATACTGAACTGAAGTTTTGCGCCATTTTCACTCAGCCCTTCGACAATGGCCCCCTTCATTTCTCACTAGTTGAGCAATTCTCCACTGAACTCTCACTCAACTTTCACTTTAATGGGAGCTTGTATTGTAGAAAGTTATTTATTGGATTATCTGCTGAAAGGGATATGGGAAAGTAAACTTGAAGGTTTCAACTGTGCCGCCCTTAAAAGTAAAGAAAAAAAAATGGCAGACAGGTTTAACACCCAACACTGTTTTAAACTTCCCCACATCTGTAAACCTGATCTGTTTTTGTGATGCTGTTTGTTCACTGATTTTCTTTGAAGAGCCCCTCTGCCTTTTTAAATATAAATACAGCTGTTCTCTGATTAAATTACACTCAGGTGGGCTATTTACTACCTAAGAGACTTATCTTGGTAAACTGGGATGAATACAAATGCGCCTAACATGTTTTACATTTTTATTTGTAAAATGTTGACCTTTTTTTTTTAGATCACTCCATGTCTAAAATCCCTTTAAAAAAAACACTGAAGTATATAGCTTTAATTGTGACAAAGTGTAGAAAAGGTACAGGTTAATGGATGCTTCCATGGCGGTCCAATCATTTAATGACATCATAAGTCATACTAATAAAACAGTTTGGTCAATTTTTTGTTTATTTACACAAAAATGGGACATACAGGTGTTGAACTGGAGACATCTTATGAGGTTCACAAGAAAGGAAGCGGCAGATTGTTCACTATTGTTCGATCGATAACAAAACGTCTGTCGACATGTGAAATCAACTGTGCGACTGGATATGGTTAAAATTAGAATGACATTTTCAATTTCACAGGCGTTTAACTCCAGCAGAGACACGTATAAAAGCAGATCGTTTCGACTGCACGAGGGAGCTTAAAATGCAATTTCGCTTTATGGAGAGCCAGAGGAATGTACGACTCTGTACGACTTCATTTCATAACACTCGACGACAAGATGCACTGTATTTACACACACCGCACTGAGCAAACGTCACATTACTGCCTCATGGGGAAAATACGCTGAATGTCTTAAGTTTCGTCTCCATTTCAAGTGTTTTGAGAGGGACCCAACAAGCACCGTTTGTTGAAATGAAAAATCAGTCAGAGATAATCTATCATGTCATCCGCCGCCCTGAAGGATGCCTGACACGGCACGGGTTAGCACAACGTTGAAACGGTACTCCATTCGAGTAGGATGAAGTCGCTGTGCTGATTTAATCGCTCTAAAATAGATTTCTACTTGTCTGCTTGCAGCGAGAGTTGAATAAAAAATGCAAATGAGCCTTGAAGAATACTGTAACGCTCCCGAGGCTATTGCTTTTTGACTGCAAGGCTTTCATTACCATCTGTGGTCCTCATTTTGGGTTTTTTTTCTGGTGCTTGTTAGTTAAAAGTAGTGCCATTAGATAAATGTATGGGTTAAAGAGCAACAAAAAGGGGACTGGGGCTAACAGGTTTACACCGGTTTCCACAGTGCACAGAGATAAATGAGTCGATTTACTTGTTAATACACAGAATAACTAGTTTCTGCACCCGCTGGCTGAGACAGAACACAAACATGACTGCACCTTAATGAGGATTTCAAACAGTAACAAATACAAGTGTTTTGTTTCTGTTCGCCTACTGACAACACTAGCTGTTCCACGTGTACAGAATATTGCAAAGTATAATTTTTTTTCCACGGCAAGCAGTGTAGTTTACCTCGAATATCAATATTTAGACAATATTGGCTACGTTCTCTAAAATGCTGCTTCCCTGCGGTCATTGAAGGAGTGGCAGGAGAGAGACGTGGTTGCTTTTCAGAGCGATATAAAACACGGAGAAGCTAGGGTTGAATGCCAGGGGCTGCAGATGAGTGGGGGGAGAGGGATCGACTTCTACTCTAGTGACTGGAGCATGAGGAGCTGCTTGAGGACCTTGGTCTGACTGGTCTCCCTGATCTCTCCTGCCAGGAACATCTCGTCCACCACGGTGTACACCTTGAAACGCACACAGGAAGTAGACGGGAAAAAAAACAAACAAAAAAAACACAAGGAGTTGTCATCTGGGTTGTAAAACAATTGCAAAGTGTCGACATGGAAAAACAATCTCACCTTGTAAAAGTTGAACACAAGGTCCAGTTCACACACATTGTGGAAATATTCATTTAGCACCTTCAGGGAAAAGAAGAAGAAGAAAAAAAATCAGGAGAAATCAATGTTCTGATTGAAACAAGCTAATTTAATAGCATGTTGAGCACAATAATGACTTCATGAATCTGCAAAAGTGTCAATTCTGTCTTCGACTGGCAGGAAGCAATTTTACATTAAAATTGCTCGTACGCCGAGCGGTGATGGAGAAGCTGCAGCACACTGAAAATATCAGCCACTTTTCACAAAACTGAACAGTGTGTCAAATGGCTATGGAGCTACAGTGCATCATGTCAATATGACAAAGAAAACAGAATCATCCCAGAGGGATAAAAAAAAAATGAAAAGGAGAGGCGGAAAACACATTTATAACTTACTACATTTGAAGAGATGTTCATTTCAACCTGTTGTTGAAATAATGTGACAAAACTCATTTGGTGTCTCTAACATCTTATTGCATTTTTTAACTGTACACGTCAGATAATGAGTAGTCTATGGATATGAAGAGAAAAGGGGGAGAAAAAACCATTTTTCTCTCATTTGTCTAAATGGATTAAAGACATTGGAAATCTCGAGCCACAGCCATAGCACCAAATGAATGAATCTTAAAAAAAAAAAAAAAAAAAAAAAAAAAAAAAGGGCAGAAAAAAAGAGTGCATCTTTTTTCTCTAGATGTGGCCATATAGAACACAGGAGGCTCACTTTAAGATCCTGCATTGCTGTACATTAAATGTCTCTGTCAAGGTCAAACAGTAAATTAAAAGACTTTCACTCCTGAGCAGTCAAGACAAAAATGCTCAACTGTTTGTCTTAGGAAAAAAATAAATAAACCTGATTGTACTTTAAGCTTGACATTTCAGAAGGCAGTTGACTAAATGATAGAGACACATAACGCAAGACAAAAATATTACAATATGTTGCAAACATTTTACATTGGTTTTAAAATCGGCTATGCTTCATTTTTAAGTAGTTTTTACATTGCTTTAGGACTTGATCTATAAATTTGAATAGCTCAACAATCATTCATTTAAATTTTACTTTGCTTATGTTGGAGCAATGGGGAAAAATTGTGTTCACAAAATTCTGCGAAAACAAATCCCATGGGATGGCCTCTTTATTAAGTACATCTTACTAGATCTGGGTTGTAGAAAATGTTACCTTCAGAACTGCCTTAATGCTTTATGGCAAAGAATGAGCAAGTGCTTCCAGAAATATTGGTCCATACAGATATAAAGGCATCAGGCAGTAACTGTGACTACAAAGTAACTTATTTGATGTCCTTACAGTGAGATAATACTTCAACTGACAGGAGAAATAATCAAGTTTGACATTTAGATGCAGCAAATAAATAAACCAGAAAACATTCTTTAAAAAAAATAAATAAATAAAAAAAAAAACAGTAAAAAGAAAGAGAAACCCTCTGGAGACATTCCTGGAAACCAGCAGACCACAACAACTAGATCATCACAGTTCACATGCTCTGTCTACATCGTGTGCGTTTCAGTTACTTACCTCCACAAAGTTGTGGATGGCTTCGAGGTATGCCAGGTTGTTGTCGGTCACGTCAACACAGATGCAGAAGTAGAGGCCAGCGTAGCGCCGGTAAATGATCTTGAAGTTCCTGAACTGCGGGAGTAAAACAAAGAAATACTTGTAGTAACTCAGTGTCTCGTTTCATAACATCAGCACTTTCACCGGCGCCCGATGTCCACAGCTTCCCCATAAAAAAAAAAGTTGCGTAAACGTATAAAATCCGCAACATGAAGAAAAAAACAAGGTCAGATTTTTGTTTGTGTCTGATGGCTTGGAGCATCAGATGCATCAACCTTGAACTGAAGGCTGCACAATTCAAGGTTGTAGAGAAACTCGGGTTCCTTTGAGTTTAATGAGTCACATTTAAGCAAAGGAAAATGACTTGGCAAAGGTGATTTTTTTGTACATTTGTAGGATTCTTGTGCACATCTTTTTCCTGCAAAAAGTGATGTACAATGTACAGCACATGGTCTGCCTAATAAAGTCAAACTAACTGTCCAAGCAGTTGACGTGTGAGTATTAGACACCGTTACTGGTTTCAATGCAACAATATGATAATCCCATTCAAAATAAAAAAATGAGTGAATTATGACTAATTTTAGCCTCTCCTAAAAAATGTTAATGCCCTGTACAATAAGCTACAGGTAAATTATTCGCTTGATATGAAAATGGTTGATGCAGGACGCCTACAAACATAAAAGCTTATATAATTTAAACTGAAATACTTCACATTTTTAGTTGTTTACATTTGAAGTGTTTTCAGTATCAAATAGCTTTTCTTTTCAGCGGATACTTTCATTTCAAGTAGTGATTACAGATTTCATTTTGAGGGAAAACAACAGACGGCTTCCATAAGAACAATAGTCACAGAGCACAGAGAGACTGCAGCTTTGCGCCAACTAGTTGGAAAACAGCAATTATGTTAATCTAGACTCTTAGCAAGATATTTTAACAACAAACACTCTTGGGAAAATGTTCAGAGTCATCAATCTGCTGGAGAGAAAACTGCGCAAAAGAATGTAACGTAAGTTAAACATGAACAAAATCCCCTTACCTCAACGAAGTTGGTATGCTTGGCGTCCCTGACAGTGACCACGGCATGCACTTCCTCGATCAGCTTCTGTTTCTCGTCGTCATCGAACTGCATGTACCATTTGGCCAGCCGTGTCTTCCCTGCTCGGTTCTGGATGAGGATGAAGCGGATCTTTACGAGGAAAAGATAACAGAAAGATAAACATTAGTAAAGCTACAACAAAAATACAAAATATCAACTTAGTCAAAGCAATTTAATATGGGAAGACAAAAAAATATATAGATTTAACGTTTTAAAGCTGGACAGGTTTGCAAAGAAATCATTGTAGCTAGAAACTATTAGCCTAGCTAATGTGAAATGACTACAGCTATTTATTTAGCAACATAACAGTTCAATTAAAAAGCCAGCCATATTTTTAAACTAGTTTGGGTCAATTGTATACATTTTAACTCTTTAGGTCAATAAAAAAATCGCTAACGTTTTTCATTTCCTGCTGACTGAATGAAGAGCTTATCAGTCCAACGGTAGCAAATTCCAACTGATATTTTAGGTAAAGCACATCAACGCAAAACAATGACATAGTTACCATTTTCGTTTCCCAAATAAAGTCTTTGAGAGCTCCAGAATAGCGCGTTCCTGAGCAGAAAAAGCACCACTTTTACACTAACACATCAGTATTTCTTCTATTGACCGCTCGTCCGCTATCTTATCAAGCTAACCGGAAGTGCAAAGCTACGCCAAAGTGCCGTTGCATGATGGGAAACGTGTTTCTGTTGCACTGGTAGGAACTCAGAGCTTTCATTTTCAGAACTACAAAACCCATAGATCCTGCTTGACGATTTCTTAATAAGTTGCGTTAAAAGTCACATGAGTCCATCCGTTGGTTGCGGTGCAGATACGGGAATTCCGGCTTTATTTTTCAGATCCGAAAGAAATGGCTCAGATATTCAACAAGAACTGTTTGGATGTTCTCACACAGTTCTTTGAGACATTAACCATTATTAAACAACCGCTCTGACATTTAATTTGCATATGTAGCTACGTACACGAATATGTAGAATATCAATACTGTTCAACTTCAGCTTTATTACAAGCTTTCAAATATTTTGAATACAGAAATGTCATTCTTGTTATGGACAAGGATATATGAAGCCAAACGATGCCACTCATTGCATCTAGGCACAGGAAAGCATGAGATTCTAACAGTGCCATAACCATTACTGAATGTGTCAGTAAAAATATAATATGCTGTAACTAATTTTAAAACAGAAAAGCAACAATTATTTCAACCACTTCCAAAACAAGTAATCAAACTAGTTATAACAGTTTTAATAATATTTTCAATAACATCTATATTTTTGTAATTTCTATTTAAATACACAGACCTTAGTGAAAATATAGAATAGACACCTGCCACATTAGTATTTGTTCTTAAACAGTCCCACTCTTCAGAAAAAATAGATTGAAGTCTGGACTCTAGACTCCTATGTTAAATTATTAATTGTCAACTGTCTAGCAGAAGGTTGAAGGTTTTGTACCAACACTGACTGGCTCAGAGAACTGTTCATAACTAAGCAAACGGCACAAAAAAATAATGAGGGCACCACCAGAGGGATTGGTGTTGTGCAGGTATTTTGCTCCCAAAATACCTTCTAGAATTTTGCCCATGAAGTTCAACACTGTTTTCATTAAATCAAAATACATCTGCAAATATGCTTTCAGTACACTTTGCTAAAGTTCTTTGAAAGAAATGGTCTATGTTGCCACTCTATCCCATAGGTGCTATTGTCATGAGTGGTAGTGGGTGGTGGTGAGGATTGACGCAGAGACCCAGGTTATGGTGAAGATGATGAGTTTAATGATGAAGATGCTCCAACAGTCCAAAAACAGGCGGCACGGCAGAGAAGTTAGCACACAGCTAAATACAGGTAGCAACTGACAACAAGGACTGACACGATGAGCTAATGCCGACACAGGACTTCACAGTTCAACTGTGCAGGCAGACGATCAGAGATCAGGACCCGACAAGAGACAAAGACAACAGGTGGACTTAAATACACACGGGGTAATCAAGGGAACGAGAAACACCTGGGAACAATAACGGGGAAGACGCAGAGACAGAGGCTCACAGGGAACAGAACAATAAACACAGAAATAACTCAAAAACAAAAAGAAAACTACGGATCATGACAGCTATGGGCTAGGGTGACCAGTTTCTTTCTCTTCACTTGTTAAAACATATTCCTTCAATAGGATGATGACCATATTCCATGGTACGTTTAAAGCCTCATTAGTTTTTCTGTGTTTTCCTCTGACTGATGCCTCCTGGCAATGAAATTACTAGAAGCTGTTTGTAGACCGTGGCTTTTGCTTTGAGATGTGGCCAAGAAAATGTGAGAAAAACCATTTTTGAAAAGTTACTCAGGGCTAATGAGACACACTTTTAAATAACGGCTCCAGTTCAACGCGAGCTTAAACGTGGTGGGTGTTAGTCAACACATCCTCAGTTTGTGTCCAACAGCATCCTTCTTCTACCATTTCATTTTCAATTCTTATTCTCTACCTTTTCCACTATCTTTTTGTCTTTCATTGCATGGGTCAGATTAAAAACAGAGAAAGTTCTAACATATCTGTTTTTCTAACAACACAGTGGCCTGACATTTTACCAGTGGTGCTTAGATTCTCATGTCCACTGTAGCTCTGTCGTGTTTTTAAAACAAGTTATTTGAGCTTCGCTCCTTCATCGCCAGCCAGGGTTCGGTTTTTGTACACAGGTCAGGCCGGGCTGCCAGCTCCCCACAGAACATTGCCCAGACAGTTTGGACAGCTTGCCCTGTGAGCAACTTTGGGCGAATGGGGAGTCAGAGGGAGAAGGGGAGGTGGTGGACTGTGATTGTCAGGGATTGCACAACTGCGAGGAAAGGAATGTGCTCGTCCTATGGGACCCAGAAATATGTCAGCTGCAAAATGCAGAGAAGAGTTGAGGTGGAACAGCAAAAGAACGAAAGAAAACAAAAAAAAAGATAACAGAAGCTTGCAAGTGGTTCAACAAAGGAAGTTTTTCTTCCATGCAGTGCCTGCGGCTGTGTTTTGGCATCAATGTGCTTGGCTTCATTTAAGCGCCATTACTGTGGTAATCTCTAAGCAAGGATGAAATTGCTTAGATGGTGCTTAGCGTTATAAAATGGCATGAGGAGAAAAAGAAGGAAAGGAAAGCAAATGGAGGAGAAAGGCCTTTGACACAGAGACAGGTTCCTCAGTTGAAACTTTGACCCGCTGCTAACTGTGCTTGGTGCAATCGGGATCATGCAAATATTGCTAAAAGCCCAGCAAGCAATGTGACGGTAGGTGTGTGTTTTGTTTTTTTAGCACAAGTTGAACATTGCTTTGCCAGGAAGTTACATTTTATGCCGTCAATGCTTGTACTCTCCCCCCGATAACATAACAGCTCAATAAAGCTGTTTGTAAAACCACATAAAGCACAGTTTAACATTAAACTGATTTTAGATCAAGAGCCCAAAAAGGCATTTTTCAGGAAGTTCGAGAACTCACAGAGAGCGAGGGAGAAAATATTCAGGAGAGGGTTCCAAGTACGAGACATTAAACATCTGTTTGAGCTCTTGTGCGACTCTGCAGTCATTTCTCCAAAGTACAGCGCCGCTGACATCCTCAGAAGATTGAATTATTCATCATTCACTGGCTGAACTTATCAAAGTACCAACCCCGTCACTGTAATTCTTTTATCAAGTGGAGGACTCTGAGCACAACTCAAGTAATTAGGACTAACCTTTGAGATGATTGATTTTCTAGGGAAGGAAATATTTCCCCCTCTCTGCTGCCGCTGAAGCTAAATCAGGCTTCAGGTCGGAGTTATCAGGTGAATCCTTTATTGGGCGAAGCATAGGAGGGACAGTTGAGTATGTCAGAGAAGGACTAATGTTTGACTTTGTACGTGTGAATGTGGATCAGCTGTAAAAGAACGGAAGTGGTATGTGTGACCCCTGGGGCCCGGGGAGGGAAATGGAACAAAAATATACTCAGTTAGTCCTTTTCTAAACTGCAGATATACTGCCGTGACGAAGCGAAGGCTCCCCGAGAAGCAATAACCCAAATCCTATTTGAATTATTACTCACACAGACAAATGTGAAATTTATTTTGTGTGCTTCTGTGCTTTAAATTTACATTAAAGTCAATTTATTCTTTCATAGGGGAAAAAAAAAGCTACTCAAACTTTGCATACTGGACTTTTTTTTGCTGCTTCGGAACCAAGTCAACATGCTGTCATGCGTAGAACAATGACGTCTGCTCTCTATCAGGAAAGTGGTCTGCAAGGTTAATTAATCAACAATGGATCTTTGATGTGTTTTGGTGCTAAACCATTCAAAACTTACAGAAGTATTTTAAAGTCTCTGAGCTGAGGTGATGTGCTC
Source organism: Poecilia mexicana (assembly GCF_051168715.1). Classification (NCBI taxonomy): domain Eukaryota; kingdom Metazoa; phylum Chordata; class Actinopteri; order Cyprinodontiformes; family Poeciliidae; genus Poecilia; species Poecilia mexicana. The sequence continues at coordinate 26,489,782 of NW_028263382.1, read as the reverse complement.
TGACTTCCTAGTTTTAGCAGAGGCCTTCTGGATCATCTGAAGCTGCCTCATTGATTCCTTTGGGCAGTCCTACGAAGACACTGTCGCAGTAACTAAACTTAGCGTAGAAGCATGGATTCGTTTTTCCAGATCACGCTGGGACGTTAGTCCCTCTTTCCTAGAAATGCTCCTTAGATGATAAAAAGGCGATTTTGACATCCATGCCCTGATTTGTTCTGCGTGTATATTCAGTGCTTGGATGGGTTCATGGGCTCATAGCTCATCGTATCGTAGAGCTGCGTATCATCTGCATTATTATGGCAGCTTATCATTGTCATATTCTGAGCTACTGGTCGCATACATTATAGGGAATGAAGATGGAGCCTTGGGAAATTCTGAATGGGATTTTTGTTGACTGCAAAGTTACCTATTGGCATAAAAAAAGACAAACAAAAGGGTATAGTGTTTATGAAAAGAACCTCCACTGGCTCCCCATTAAATCCAGAATAGAGTTTAAGATTCTCCTTCTCACACGCACAAACACACGCACACACACACACACACACACACACACACACACACACACACACACACACACACACAAAGCCCTTAATAATGAAACAAAATCTTACATCAGGGTTCTGATTGCTCTCTCCTAACACGATGCTTTGGTCTCAGATTTGGTCCCAGAATTTGAGGGAGATGTTTAAGGTTTTAGTGAGGCAGGCTATACTACTACTATAAAGACTATAGCCTTAAAAACTTTCCTTTCTGATAAAGCTTATGGTTAAAACAGCGATGTTGAACTGAAACTACTTCTTGAAATGATATTTGTTGTGAAATTGCACTACATATATAATCTGAATTGAACCAATGACCACAAAACAATAATTATATAGGTGCAGATATGGAAGAGTGAAAATCCTGGGGGAAAAAAATATTTAATCCTAAAATACAAAAACTGACTAAGATTTGTGGCAAAAAAGCCAAAGTTATGTAAAAATTAAATTAAGATGACATTTGCACGTAGGGTTGAGATTACTCTATGGTTTTATTTTTATTCGCTTTATTTAAATACCCAAATAATTCAAAGGTCATAATTATTTAAAATTAGTCAGACATCATTAAAATAAAAAATAAACCCCTATTTCTGGCCATCCTGGCCTAAAGTAAATGTCATCCATAATGCTTTTTGTCACATTTATAGTGCCTTGTTGGGCTGTGCTGTTTGTGCTGTAATTGTGGCATCAACCGCTGGGAGGGGAGAGACTCTCTCTGCTTTCTGTGAATAGGAGAGGAGACGGTCCGCCATTATTGGGGAAGCTGAGGGAAAAAAATCGGCTCGTTCTCAACGTCACGCATTTATCCAGCGAGAGGGGCTTAACATGAGAAAGGAAAACACAGCGCCTCACGACGAGCTGTCCTTACTCTGAAAATAGCGTTGCTGTAAATGACGGCAGAGCTCCGAATCGGCTTCCATACGGACTCTTTTGTTTTGGTTTGTTTCTTCTTTTTTTTTATTTCAGACACAACAAAGGAAACAATAATTGGTGAAAACAACGTGGTGGTGATCCAAGAAGGGGAAAACACACCGAAACAGCGCTTCCCAACGCCTTCCCCCCTCTTTTTCTCTCTCCTCGCCAGACATTTCCAGCCTATGTGAAAAGGACGGGACTTTTCTCTTTTATTTTGGGAAGATTTTCTTTCTCTTTTTTTTTTAACTGCTGCTGCTTTTAATAAGAAATGAGTTCTGTTTTTTCCTCCTGAAAGAGAAAGTGCAAATGCTCATGTCTGAAAACTTCAGACTACAGCGCGGGGGGGATGAGCTCTTATGGGCCAGACGGCGTGTTTACTAGAAAAGCGGAAAAAAAAAAATTGATGCGAGTGTTTCTGGGGAGTGTTATGTTTTTTTTTTGTTTTTTTTTTTACATTTAAAAAAAAAGTCTTTTCCCGGCCGTGAGTCGCAGAGGAGCGACGTTAGAGGAAGAACGGAGTGGACGAGAGCTGGGAAGACAGGACTGCTTGTGGTATGTAGACTCTTCCTTTCCATACATTATCATAGCAGTTTAATAAGCCGATATTTTAGGGTGTTTATCGTATTCTGAGGAGTGCAGCTTGTGTTGTGCTGAGCTCCTGCGAATAACAAGAGAATTGGGAGTCAACCCCATTCCACCCCACACACACACACACACACACACACACACGCACACACACACACACACACACACACACACACACACAGGGCTGGCACGATTTGAAGCCCTTAGTTGTAGCAATAATGATTTTTTTCCCCCTAATGATGATACATGTTTTTATTATATTCGTATTCAGAGCCACTCTAAGGTATGCTGGTTTCAATATGGAATAGGAAGATTGTAAAAAATGTGGACCTCAAACCTTTAAATTGTTTGAATGATTTTGCCAGGCCTGGAGAAACTCTACATCATCATGCATTCATTAAAGGGCAGGATATGATAGCTACAGAGGCGTATGTTTGCTACCTAATCTATGTCTTATTAAATAAAGTGGACTGAGTGTATTTATGTTCCAAAATTGAATGTTCTTGTAGTATTATAGAAATTGGGAGTAAGCTTCAAGTTGACTTACAGAGATGTACGAAATGGGTAGAAATCACAACCGTCTGATTTATCCTCAGTTGACTCAGATTGAGCGGCAGGTTGAATACTGAAATTTCTATTTGTTCCCCTCCTGGCTCTTCATTAAACACATCAAAATGAAGAACTCCTACCATTTATATATAGTCTGTAAGCTCATTGACCGGCAGCATGTCCTTTGATGGACTTTTTTGACTTGAATAAGTCCAATCTGTGCCAAGGACGAATGCTCTTGAGAACAAATGAGGCAACTTTTGTAGGTCCATAATTGTCTGTAGGATTCAAAGCTACAACCACTGTAAATGAACCTTGCACTCCCTTTTCACCTTGCTGTATCAGGTGAAAAAAAAGATTGTCGTTTCGGCCGGTAGAAGCTGATCGGTGCATTTCTATATTTTCCCTTTTCTATGGGACAAATTGCTTCAGATCTTTTCAGATGGCACACACACCAATTACGCCTTTTCTAATATTAGGATTGATTTAGAGGGAAGTCAAGTTAGGAACGATTGCTGTCACAAGCATTTTCTCTTTTACTGCGAGGTCATTCACTGATGTGTCACGGTTTTATTTCAACGCAGGCCGGCCATCGCTTCTGCAGCCACTCCCTTTCTGCTCGAGTCCCTCTGCTGGACTTGAGTGCTTTTCTTTTTACAAGTGGATGCTGGCTGTGAAGTATTCCCCACAGGGTGAGATAACTGTGGCCTGTCCTCAACATGCAGGGGGGACTTTGAGTTGTAGCTGCAGCGACTGCTGTGTCATTGCGTGACAACTGAGGCATTTGCAAAGAAACAGGAACTTTGTCATTTGATTGTGTGTTGTCTCTGATGCTATGTGTTGTGGATGGGGCGGCTTGTTCCGGCAAATCTAGTGACTCATAATCCCACATTTGCCCGGCGTGTTTTGACTGAGTACATTTGATAAGTCTTTCTTTTTTAGATTTAATCCAGGCTTTATTAGGATGACCAAGCAGACTGAGTAAACGCATGCGTGTATAGATTTTCCCAGAAAGATGATTTTTTTCTTTTTTTTTTTTGTTGTAGTCACAGGTAAATGCATTAGCAGCTGTCAGCTCTCCTCTGCTGTGCTTGATTGGGGCCTTTGCAATGCAGTCACACCTCTCTGGGAAGTCTCGTCTTACTCTAATAGTTGTGCCATTTGTTCAGGCGGCGGGCTAGCTAGCCGCATTCACCCCTGACATTCTGCCTCAGGGCTGTGGATCGAGATGGCAGGCCTTGGGTTTTGACCGTGTTCCTGAGATTAGAGGATGCAGACTTGGCTCATCAGGATGTAGGCCAGGGATGCAGATACATTTTTTTTTCTGTTTTGTTTTTGCTGAGGTCACTGGATGATAGATCCTGATCTGAACAGGGTATGGCATGCAGTCTAAATAACAAAATCTCTCTATTTCTTAATATCAGAGTAAGAAAGGTGGTTTGTAAAGATGCACAGACTCAGATTTAGTCAGTTTTCCCAGATTCTGCACTGATTTGTGATTGGTTGGTCAATTGATTAAAAAAACAAACAAACAAACTAGGGATGTACAATATATCGGCACTAACATCGGTACCGGTCGATATTAGTCATTTTCTGAACATATCGGTATTGGTCTGACTAATAAAACTGGGCTGATATTAATAATCAGTAGTTATTTCCTTATTGTTGCTATTTGATTCTTGAGAGAGAAGGGAGGAGGATGTTCACATGTTGTTTGCTTAGTCATGTCTCATAGTAATGCAGCGAAGGAGTTTTGGGAGTTTAACCGAAGCAGATAAGCAGTGGTGAAGTCAGCAGTGTGGTCATTTTTTTTCAAGGTGTCACAATATATATATAATGTAATATATATTATATTGGTAAACATCTGTCATCGGCCATAACAGGATGTTGACATCGGCCCAGATTTTCCTATCGGTGCAAAAAAATTTTACACTTTTTCTGTCATTATCAAATCAGAGAGATCCAGAAAATCTGACATTAGGTTAACTCAATTTATTTTATCAAAGAGTAAGAGAGTTATAATAAACCTCACAGCCACTACTTCCCTCATGTTTTGCCCACATTGACCCCAGCTTTTATTTGCCAGTGCTCTGCTGGGTAAATCACAGGCCACTTACCTGCTCGTTTGCAAATTTCACAACTGTTCCACCTGTCAGCATGAGCTGACTCCATACACCCAGCATGGCAAATTTCCCCACTTGTGAAATTGCACTTTCATCATTCCCCCCACCCCCACTGGTAGTTCAAAGGAGTGAATTTTTTGTGATTATTATTATTATTTTTTCCTGGAAGTCTGTGTTTGGTGCATAAAAGAAGTTAATTATAGTGGTCAGCTTTGGAGTTCTCTGGACCAGATTAGAGTCACTCTCTCCTCTCAATGACCGCCTTGTTTTAGTGTCCGATTATTAGGCAGAGAGAAGTGCATTCTGGGATGATTGTATCTGAATTTCCATTAGAAAGTGTGCCCGCGTCAGTCGAACTGAGGCCTCCTCTGTCCCCGCTGTTTCTGCTCCCGAGCTCGTTACAAATTTGCAGATGATTTATAGGACTTCACACAGTCCTCTGCATTAGTCCCTTAAATTAAATGACCGTGAAAATAATTCGAAATTAAACCCAGTGATCCAAGTAGATTGGTTTCACTTTGTAACTCAAAATCACCTCACAGTTTATCACAACACGTGTATTATTTTGGAGCACAAAGACATTTCTGTTGTGCTGTATCCTGCGGATATTTTCTATGTGGTTCTGAAAAAACGCTTTAGTTACTATCCAGATGCTTTTGTAAAATCAGACTTGGCTTAGATGTACTTTTCCCCCCCTGTAGAACAACATGTCATAGTCAGTTCTTCGATTTGTTGTGCAAGCTTCCAAGCACACTTACTTCTGGTGACTTGACATAAGGCTTAAGGGAACTGATCTGAGTTCTTTTGAATGAATCCGTTTGTTTTTTTTTTATTGTTTTCAATGCTATATCTCCTTTTAGAGGTGCAAACAAGTGTTTTGTACAACTGCAACAATGGGACACATATTTGTGCCAGTTAAAGTCTGAAGACAGTCTTTGCCATTGTTGATGTTTCCATCTTCAGTAGCATCCGTAGATTAGGAGTTATCAGTGTTAAACTTTGGCTCAGATACAACTTACCTCCTCGTTTAAGAATCTGCTTGATTCTTAAACGTTGAATTAGCGTTTTTGTTTCTTCAAGAACATTCCAGTAACTTTGCATTTGTAAAATAAATCCTACTGTGGAAATCCATACGTTGTTACATAGCTTTATTTTTATCGAGAAAAAAAACCCCCACAGCGCTGCATGCTATCGTTTATTTTATCTTTAAGTCACATTTAAATCATTAAACAACAGTAACACAGCATTTGGACTTAGTGTGACCATAGAGACGAAGAACCAGGATGTGAGCCACAGAGGAATGGTGACCTCTGGAAACGAGCGGCCGTTGTTTTGCCATTCCAGCTCCAATTACACAACAGAGGAACAAGGGGCTGTGGCAATGTGGAAGAGCCATGCAGAGCCCGAGAGCAGGGAATTCTGGGAAGAGCGAGGAAAAAGTAAAAGAGTGACACAACAAAGTCGGCTGTCAGTTCGGAGGCAGCAAAGAGTGAAACAAAGCGCGAGCGAACTGCTGCCAGTTTCTGCTTCAGGCCGTGTCTCTGGTATGTGCCCTTTTGGTGTTTGTGCTCATGGATCGACCAATCAATGTCGGCCATAAGTAACCCTGCTGCTTTGCCGTGGCCCAGCCGAATTCCATGAGTCAGCACGTCCGCAGATAAGATGTTATGATTGAGTCTCTGGCAGTGAAATTAGGCCACTGCTCAGAGGTCAATAGGTTGGACTTGTGCTGCCGTAGTCGCTCACACACAGTTTGTTTTACCTGCATCCAGCTCCAGCATGTTCTGCAGGTTTAAAGTTCAACCGGGTTGGCAGGTTGCCTTGGGAACTAACTTAAAAAAAAAAAAAGATTAGATACGCTTGAACACATCCTCCATTACACATAATGGGTGTAATGGTGTCTGATTATTTTTGGGATGAGTCAGTGTTGCTGCTTACGGCTTGATACGTTGACAGACTGTAGACGGTGGAGTTCCCACTGAAATTCAAATGTTTAAAGATAAACGTGACAGCGTTTATCTTTAAACGCTGTCAGTGTCATAATCTTCAATGACACTGATTTGATTATTTAATTTTTGTCAACCTGATGTTCAGACCCACTCTTTTTCTGTCAGATTTGGGGCTGGTGCAAGCAGAAGGGGGACTCCATGATGATGTTTTTTGTTTAACTTTCTCACTGGAGAATCTCGCTGTTGGCTCCCCTGGGCTTCCTGTAGGAAGTCCACCTATGATGCGTGGCTGCGTCGGAGGGAAGAGGTGGGCCAGAAGAAGTGGAGAGACACAGGGTCAAAGGTGAGGAGAGGAGCTGGAAAAGGGCAGAGGTCTGTTTCATTATGCATCCATGTGAGGCCAAAGGGGGGATACTTTTGGGTCATCTGATTCTTGTAAAAGCGATAACTCTCGAATGCCCCAAGGGGTCTGCCTTTAATACTGGTGCAACTGATAACTTGGATCCTGTAATTGGCAAGATGGAGTGAAGTACTAAATTATAAGAAATAAATGCTGTCATAAAAAGTTGTAGGTAGTAATTAATTATGACACAAATGACTGGTGTTAAGCGATGACCTTTTTAAGCTAAAAGCCTGTCTAAAAGCTCCGCTCCTCGTTATTATCTCAAGCAGTTTTTGATGCTTCTCAACAGACAGAAGAAGGCTGAGCCTCTACGGCTGGAAGTTCATCTTACAGATGCGCCGATGAAAGTTCTGTGGCCGAGCTCTGGTTTTTGTAAAACTTTAATTTGATTCTGTTCAATTTTCTATTCGAGAACCATAATAAAAGATGCAAGAACGGCGTTTAAAACTTTATTCCTCTGCCTCTGCTGGAAGTGGGGTTATTTTATACGTATGCTAGACACGGAGGCGATTTTGAGGCGCTTTGTGAGAGAGCTGTTTCTTTATTATATGGTTTTGCCAGACCGAATGATTCTAACCTCCCCTGTTATGACCTGTCTTAAAAGGCCACAACAAAAAGAGAGGCACTCCATATATAAAAGTTTCCTGAAGTGTGCATGTATTCAACAGAAACTAAGGTTAAAATCAAAGTTTCCAATATGGAATATGAAAGTCAGTGGGGTCATATAGAAGTGGAAGTGTTGTAATGTGCAATCAAAATAATCTAGAAATCCAAAGGCAGAAACACATCTAAGGAGGAGAGCAGAGAGAAGTTGGTTAAGGAGAAATAGTTGAAATGCCTAGCAGGCCCTGAGGTGTCCCAAATCAGTAATCGGTGTTGCATCATGGGTAAATGTCCAACCTAACTCCAAGAATATCCTGCTAACCACTCTATGTTAGCAGTCAGTATGAAAAAGACATCTCTCCATGTGTTTGTCTTACTCGGTGAAAGTCTTGCTCTCGCTCTCTCTACCGCAGCATGAATGAATTGTTGGTATATCATGACATGTTTTACAAGTAATTTTTTGGTCACTTTTATATTTTAAATTTTTCATAATTCCAGATATTGTGAACTCTTTGCTTTGAAACAGTGACTCTGCAAAAGTGTGTTGTCGTTTGATGTGGCCTGAAATCATTTAGTGTTTTGTGTTTACGTATAGTTAGAAATAGCAGATTCCCCCGACCCCTTCCTTTTTTCAGTAACTAAAAGTTTTCTTGTAGCTTCTTCACTGTTCTCTCATCTGACCGAGCTCACCTGACGTCAATCAGTGGTTGTCATGGTTACTGAACACACAGTCCTTTTGGGATTACACTGTTCTACTGCATCGTGTCACAGCAAGAGATGTGAACTGTCACTTTGGCATTTACTTTTTTTTTTTAAAGCTAACATCAAGTATGGTGAAAACTTGATGTTAAAACTTGACTATGGGGTGAACGCACAGATGTTGCTCATGTGACTGCTAACACAGCCCAGCATGCTGGTTATAATCTCAAAAGACACCAGAAGTACTGATTGACACAAAAAGACAAATTGGGAGGAAATCGCAGCTGGTTTAATTAGAACTAAACAAAAGCAATTTTCAAGCTGCATGAAGTGACGATAGCGAGGAATTGTCAAAAACATGTCCAACACTTCAAGTGTGACTTAAAACTTCGGTAAGCTGAATCTTTGGTTTATTTAAATTCAAATGAAGCACTTAAAATAAGCATTTTTATTCCAAACAGCAATTCAAGTTAAATATTGTACATTTTTGCCAAATAAAAGAACAGAATAGAAATAGCCTTTATTGTTCCACAGAGGGGAAATTCAGACGTACTACATCCAACAAAAGTCATTTAATATCTGAAATGACTGCCCTTCTCAGAGAGATTACAGCCATTTTTAATTTCAGTCTATCACCATCATCTATGGAGCTTTTCCTTATTGTTCGGTTTTCATATGACTTTGATGCAATCTTTTCCGAGTCAGATTTGGATCTGAGTATTTGAAGGACTGAGCAACATGTTACACCTTGCCCAAAAGAAGAAGAAGGGGGAAAAAAAACTGTTTAAAAACAACTTGCATCAGGTTCACAAATCAAGGTTTAAACTAAGATCACACACATATGTGGTGGATTAAGTTACCACAATGTCAGATCAGTGGTCCGATGAACAAGACTACTGAATGCTTGTCAACAAGACAATTACTGTCTTTCTGACAAGGACTCAAGTTATATTCCTACTGCTGGTATGTTGGTCTGGAAAAATTTAATGCCCACAAGAATGTCAGGAAACGATGTTTTACAGCATAATATTGCCTCAGGATGAGATGATTAAAACCATTTGATGTCGCGTCGTTTTACGACATCCAAACCGAGGAACTAAAAGCTAACTTTAACTTCTGGTGACGCACTTCTGCGTGCAAAAACATCAATATGATTTATCATCTTTGTGAACCACAGCCCTTGTCTTTGACCAGAATCAGCTTTTGCGGTGCACCATAAATACACTTGACTATTAAGAGTGTTGATGTACTTGGATGTAATCTCAAACCTGATTTATTGGCGGAGGCATAAAGCAACGGGACAGTAATGCTTGTTTCTTTCTGTAATGAGGACAGTTGGACAACAGCCCGCCTGTTTATAACCACCCTGATCAGGACAAGAATGTGCCTCATCGACTGGAATGGAGTCTCCTAAGCTCCTGGTAGTCAGTCAGTAAATTGCTTTCTGTTTGCTAAACACTTTTGTGCATGCCTGCTGCTCTGAATCATGTCAGGTGAGCACACACCTTATTTCCGTTTTGATAGATCTGGTTGTAGTTGTGTTTTGGCATCCGACCTACCGCTTCAGCAAGGTTCAGTGCCTGCTGTTTTCTGTAAGCAGAAAGTCACATATCTGTGGTTTTATTGTTGTGTATATATAAGCAAACAATAAGTTTGAGATTATCTTAGCATTTGTGAAAATGGCGAAGAGAGACTTCTGAACCAACAGCTTGGGCGTGTCAGAAAGACTGAGGCTAAGGCTGCAAGCTGCTTGTCCGGTGTAATGGCTTGTATTTGAACTAAAAGAAGAAGAAAAAACCCCACAGAACTGAAATTTTTCAGCTTTTCTCAAATCTGCTTGGTAAATATCATAACTGACAGCAAACAGAGCTGCTGTTTGGCTCCAAAAATGCAGCGTAAATATTAGAAACCATAGATTGAAACATGGCACAGCATTTGTCAAATAATCAACAAAACATATTTAAAGGTGATTTGCTTACTGGTTGTTATAGTAAGATATGCGCATTGGGTGGTATGAGTTTGTCAGGGCATTGGAACATTATGTAAAATAATGTAATACGTTTCTGGGCATAAAGTCAGAGCAAAACAATAGAACTACCAGATTATAAGGTAAGGTAAGATATGAGAACGCTAAATATGCTTTAGCAATATTTCTGGGAAAATGGACAATTCCCACTTTTAAGCATTTTAAGTTGGTCCTCATGCAAAATGCTCACTTTTGTATCTTTCCAGAACTATTTTACAAACGTAAAGCTTTACCATCCTGATCAGCCGCAGTCATCCGGTCTGCATGGTGTTCGCCAGCTTGGTCGCTCGCTCATGTGTGGTTGTGTAACGTTCCCCTACCAGCGTTTGTCACAAATCAGTCAGTCTAGCAACCTTGGTCTCTCTGACGTGAGCAGCACACCCAGGCTGATGCCACGAGGGTTCAGCAGGGTTCGGGTCGGGCATTGACCTTTTGGAGGATAGTTTGAGTGGAAGATATGGGATTTCCACTCATGGCAGAATCTCGTTGTTTTGTCTCCCTGCTCTGAGATCGTCTCCGGTGATTACAATACTTGTTTTTCCAACGAGGGAGATGCTGAACCACATCATCACATTGTCCCCCTCAAAAAAAAAAAGAGTGAATTTGATAAGGTTTTCATGGGTGGGGATCAAATATTTGTATAGCATTTGAGTATAAATAAATAGATTTTCAGATGGTAATAGGTTTTATTGCAAAGAACAACTCCGATATTATCAACCAATGCATAAAAACTTGTACGATGTCTGAGCTAAAAATTTGTTTGGTCCTTTCCTGTGGAGAATTTCTTTGTGACTTTTAAAATTAAACAAGTTGTAAGAATAGGATTCGATACTTCTGTTAATATTGACATCGTTTGCGCTTGAAGTTTACTTGTCCTCTGCCTTGACTGTTTATTAGTCTGTCCCTCCGTGGATTTTGACTCCGCCACTGGCAGTGTCCTCGCTCACCTGCAGCGCTCGGATGGAGAAGGGAGAGGTGGAGACTGAGAGGCACAGGGGTGTTCTGCTTCAAATGTATTCTAATTAAAGTTGGCGGCTTTTAATCACAGAGCGATTTGCATCCGAGAAAAGGGGGAGACAACAGAAGTGGAGCGGAAAGGGATGGAGAAAAGGTTCTGCGGCGGGCACAACCGCACGGCCCTCCTGAGAGCAGAGCTTCTGACTTCTGCTGAACTTCCCACCAACTTCATTGATCACTTAGTCTCAGCCCTGCGCCTGTTTTCCTCTTCTCATGTTGTTTATCTGTCGCTTAATAGATTATTTATTTATTTTTTTCTGTTCCCAGCTTCAGTTTGTTTTTTTTTGCTGTTGTCCTTGTGGAGCAGGGCTGGGGCGAGTTGTCTTTAAGCGTGGAGGAAGGGCACCACCTTGTCATTAGATGTTAGCTTCACACGCCACCGGAGGAGGATCTGCCCACCTGTTTGGCATCTCCCCAGCGAACAGGTGCTGACACGGTCTCTTTTATTTCAGGACTTGGTTTACGACTTTCGGATTAGGTATTCCTCAGTCGTCGCTTGCTGCAGGCGTTCTGACGCGAAGCTGTGGTTATCTCGCCGTTGGCGTTTAGTATTCCAGTTTGGCTGTAGCTCGACTTTGGACGTTTGAGAATTGACGCGGGACGTCGTTCATCGTCGTGTTCAGTCGCGAGGCCAGAAATAAACGGTGTTAAAGATTACGGCCCCCCCTCAATACACAAACAATGTAGGCATCCTCATAACTGTCAGGAGCGGTTCTGCGCTGTTGGCAGCTGTGTGACGGTGGGCGTCATTACCCCTTTGAGGTGAGAAGATAAGGTGGTCGTTCATAGCCGTTTGTTATCACAGGCAGCGGGCCCCTGACACCTTCACATCCCTTATCTGGCTTCGGCCCAGCATCTGGCCCGAGCTCCGGCTCCGGCAGGCCCAGGGGCTGATGAGTAAGCGGTGCTCCACCAGCGGCCGGTCCAGGGCCCACGCCGTTATCGATTGCGGCGCTGGCGCTTGTCATCCAGCCACCACTTAGCTAATGATGTCCAAGCCATTGTCTCACAGCTTGGAAAACGGCCATGAAAAAGAAAGTGGCGGGCGTTTGACGCGGTGGCACGAGAGGGAAAGATGGATATGAAAGATAACGGTGAGGCGCCGCTGTGAAACCTTTTTACTGCAGTCATCCATTTATTATCATCATCATTATTATTTATTTTTTACAGTTTCTGTACTTTCAGTTTCCAGGGTTACTTCACAGGTTTATTTTTTTTTTTAAATGTGCAAAATAATGTCATTTTCTGGGTTCTTTTTACGTGTCTGAATATGTTCTTTAAAAATTTGGAAGGTTCTAGGGTATCGTCTAAAGATGAATTTTTATATTATCTTCAAATAACTTGTCCAAACAAGTAGTACTTTTCACAATGAACTACATTAAACCTGTAGTGAAATATTTTTGCTACGAGAAATGTTACTTCAATTTCTCATCACTCCGTTGGAGACAGTCTGGGTTTTTGGATACAGAATAAATGCTGAACAAGGTTAAAATTCCCAGGTTAGTTCTGTATGGATGCATGAAGACGTTCCCTGGATGTGATCATTTGAGTCCGGCACAGTATGGAGTTTTAAAATGGCAGACCTGCTGCCTCCTCCCGTTTTTGTTGTGCTTTGGCTGCGTTTGTTGAGCTGCCGTCTGGTCCATCTGCACGCTAGAAAGATGGATCACTGTCTCTGTGATAGCCATATCCTGACCTTGTTACTGTAATTATTAGTACTGCTGAGCCAATACAATCTTTGTTTATGCTAAAAAAGAACAAGCTTCTTAGTCATGAATTGGCTGGAATGCAGACTGTAGGAAAATAAAGGGTTTCATCATGTACAGTGCTGTGAAAAATGTTGAGGAATTTTATATGGATTTAAAAAAAAAAAAAAGCACATCTCTTTGGTCCAGATTTTTGTCTGTATAATGTTAAAGCCAAGCTTTAAAAAGCACCAGCTGCATTTTTATGTCATGGCATGCAGAGACGCAACCATCAGGCTTTTCTTGGCTGATATGCCAATTATTTGTTTTCTCTGAGGTCTGATCTGCTGATTTGGATTTTGACCAAACTCATTTCCCCTCCCCATATTCACAAGGACTATACCATATAAGACAAACTATGTGTTGTGGCTCATTTGACAGAGGAAAACAGAGGATTTGACAGAAAAAGAAAGAAAGCATTACATCATCATTTCTATTTGCGCCTCAAAAGTTTTTGTCAAACCAATAAAAAGGTGCATGATGCATTTAAGGGCCCCAAAATGGGCGGTGATTTGGATGTGATGCAATTGATGATCATGAAAAGAAAATACATTTTCAATATTCTATCTGCCCATCAGACCCAATTCTAGGAAAAAAAAAACTTTTAGGATTTTATTTTGACTATTGGAAACCATTTTATACATACAAGTTTTAAGTAAACTAAGTTTTTTTTTGTTTGTTTTTAGAAAATGCTGTATATTTCTGCCATGCCTTTTTTCTTGAGGACTGTAAATAGGTTTTTCTGAGTTTGATTTTTGCTCCGGGGAGGGATCTGGGTATTTTTAATTTTTTTATTTAAATTTTTTTACTTTCTCAGTGCCAGAACTTTCCAGGACACTGTAGTGGCCCCAAGGTCCATAGCACTTATGTCAGAGTTCATTTCCTGTTGCAGCGTTCCAGCCGCTCCTGAGGATCCACCATTTCCTAATCTCCCCTGATGAGGAGTGAAATGAGTAAATTTCTAACTCTGAATCCATCTGCGGTGGGGGTCGGTATCTGCTGAATCAAGCAGGGCTGTAGAATAAAAAAAAATAAATAAAAAATTCCCAGAAATTCCCCTAAGATATGAAACTCTGCGATCCAGGAATTTTCACAATGAGGAAACTTTCATTTTAGTCGAGGTTACAGCCTGCAAGACACGGCACAAGTTTGCTGCTGTAATGGTTCATGAGTCAGAGCAGTGACACAGCTCAGACTTTGAAATGGGGAAAAGTTTGACGTTTTGCTCATGTTTGTCTTCCTAATAGTACTCTGAACATCCCAGCGTTGGTTGCTAAACTCCACAAATACCACAACCCTGAGTCTGCACAAGTCCAGGCTCTCCCTTTTTCTTTTTTTTTTTTTTTTTAATCTTTGCTGACTTCCATTTATGCCCTAACTCCAGGAGATAAAATTAAGGAAAACACGGGCTAAAAAAATGTAAACATTGCTCGGAGCTGCTTTTTGGTTGGAAGGTTATTCGGAGAGACGACGACCTCACCGCGCCGCGGCTCGTATTAGTCACAGCCGTTGGAGATATTTGAATGCAGCTCTTTTTACCCAATGAGGGAAAAGGTCGCTGGGAATGCAGTCTGTCAGGTCAGAACGAACTGAGTTTGCCTCATCTTAACCACATGTGATGGCTAGAAAAGAACAAAGATTGTGAAAGGTGAGCTTTTAGCTGAGAACATCTTTAGACCTTGAACGTCAAGATGCTAATATAAATACAGCAAAACGTGTGCAAAAGGTGGTTTAGTGAAGAGAGCTCGGTGTACGCTGGAAGACGTAGAGTTTACGTTTTGCATGCAAAGTTGGATTGCAAATTTTGAAATAAATCAAATATTTTGTTTATATTTCTGAGGAGAAGTAGATAAGCTGTGTTTATCAAAGAGAAACTCTCAAGGCAGTTGCAGTTCTAGACAAAAATGAGCCACTTGCAGGATTCAGATCCCTGATTGGAATGGAAACTACAATCCTGTATCAATATGACTGAAGCTAAAAGTTTAACATCTCAATTTTTAATTCACTGTTAAAATAAAACTGTAAAAGTAAAAACTGTAATTGGTCCAAGGGACTGATTACTTGCGGTTTCTGTACAAGTTAAGCATGTGCTACCATAATAATAAGGAAATTCTTAGAAATGGACAATAAACCAGAAGGGCTGGTTATCAGTTTTTACGCAATAATGACTGAAACTATTTATTTATTTATTTTCTTTTGAACAGATACTAATATACTAGTACAACTGACTTTCACATTGAATATGCACAGAAAAATATAGGCTTTATCATCCAATTGTAATTAATTATTCTTAAATTGAACAAAAAACAAACAAACAAACATAAAAAGTAATTATGATTAATTGCAATGCAAAGTTTTGCACCTGTTCATTTTAATTGTCTTCATTTTATAATAATTTTAGTTGTAGTAATCCATGTTTTCATTCAGTATTTGCCTTACACGACATTTTCAATGAATTCATCTTAAAATGAAAATAAATCTGGAAAGGCGAGTCAGGTTAAGAGAGGAAATGACTTTTGAAAAGTCTGTACAAATCCAGAGGCACAATTTACTTGATTTAAACAAGGAGAAAACAAAACAACATATACATATTGTTTTATTTCGCTTTTAGGCTACTTTTTTTTTTTTTTTTTACATCTATTCTGTTCCAGTAAGTACGCTTTTGATAGAAATCTTTACGTTTACCATTTTAATTGTTGAATATTCGACTGATAACACTGGAAAATCCTCTGCACCAGAAAACAACAGCATTTGTGATACTGTGCAGAACTCACTGTATTTTCTTTTACAACTTTTTGAGCAAAACCAGACATGATTTCAAGACATGTGCAGGACATTTGATTGCTGCGATGCTCTTCAAAGCCGTACTTTGTGGAAGTCCGCCATGAAAGAGCTTGCCATTAGTATTCGCTGTATGGGTTTAGTGTGAGCAGCATCCCTACATTGATACTAAAACATCCCTGCAGGCCATTAACTCCTGTTATTTCTACCTCCTGCTATGTCTGTCCACATAGTGGAAACGCTGGCGTGTGAGATCAAATGTCTCCAACTTATTTAATGCATTAAACAATGCAGTTTGTTAGGAAATATGCATAATAAAGTAATTACCATCAACATAGTTGTTGACGTAATGCTGTCAGTTCGGTTGATATTTCTTGTTCGTGTTCTGGTGAGTAAAATAAGCACAAGAAGAGCCAGAAAGCGGCATAACCTGCTCTCCAGAACCAGAAGGTAAAACACTCGAACATGCTTACTGTCAGGCCTTAAGCAACTCTGTTTCAACACACTCGTACAATATTTCAGCGTGTGCCACTGAGCTATGTAAATATCTCCCTCCCTCTGGTTCCAGGGTGAGTGTTTGACCGTAGAGAATCAGGTTCTAGGAAATTGTGCAATCCTAGGAGTATCCAGCGTTTCGACCGCAGAGCATATCTGCCTTCAGCCGTGGCCTCGCCTCTTCCCATCTTCCGTGCTGTCGGGCTGCTCCTGCTTGGAGGTCAAAGTTGACGGGAGACGTGGGTCAGTGTTGTCGTCCCACTCCTCAGAAGATTTAGGGAGTCACTGTAGATGTTGCAAGGTTGTGCTGATATGCAGGTCCTGCTTGAAAAAGAGTTTGTAGAGGCTTTTATTGTTATCATGTGTCTTTTTCAAACTGGGAAACGGGTGCAACTGTGGCAGAGAGTGAAGGAGTGACTTGAAGTTGTTCTGTTTTTTTTTTTTTTTTTTTTTGTCTTACGTCACTCTGCCAGCGGGAGACACCGGATGTTGATGGTTAGGACATGCACATAAATCACCGGGACAATCTGGTGAGCCGCAAGCATGGCAGGTTTAAATTTAGATTATGATTCACTTATTTTTCGACAGTAACTCTGGAAAGTTTCTGTTTTTGCTACATAGACATGCAGAATTTGAAATGTTTGAATTCCCCAGAAGGCTTTGGCCTACGCCGGGCGGTTAGAGGGTGTGAGACGCTGAGAGAGTTACTGAAGAGCGAAGGGAGGAGCAGACGCGTTAAGAACTGGTTTGTTTTGATCACAGCTGTGTCATAACATCACTTTATATACATGTCGCAGTTTATGATGTGACCCTCCCTTCAGTGTTTTTTGAGTTAGTTACCCTCACAAATCAAAATGTGTCTTCTAATTTGGTCTTATTGTATCTCGTCTTTCTCGTTTTCTTTCTTTCCTGGTTTTAAGGTCATTTGGGGAAACTTGGCTGGTATTAAGACTGTTTTAAAAAAAATGTAGGCACTGATTTTGAGTAGCTTTGGATGCCATTTGAAATGCTGTGTTTGTATATTAAAGTACTGAACATCACATGGTTAAAAACGAGTGGTGCACACATGTCAGTTTGGTATAAATTTGGCTCAACTGGAAAAAGAAACAAATGACAAATTTGAGATATCTTTTCTCTTATTATAATCAGGAAGTGTCCCTCTCTATATGGAAGCTCCAACCGATTATGTGTAGCAAGGTAGACTTTGTTATGGTACATTTTCTTTTTCATGAAAATGGTTGAATTGTTTGAGTTTGTTGGAAATAATTTAAACTTAACAGCATCATGTGAGGCAGTACAGAGCTGAGTAACGTCTCCTTAAGATCAGGACTTTTTTTTTTTTTTGTCTTTGATCCATTTAAGAACAGCAGCATTACAGGATCTTGTATAGTTGAAAACCTGATGGCTTTTAGGTAAAGAAAAGGCTGAATTTCTCTTTGGATTCTGCAACTTTAGTTTTTCTCAGTGGATATATTTTATCCCGACTAAAGCACTCACACTCAGTTTTTTTGGCCTGCTGCTTTGCAGTTATGTCAAAGCTTCCTTTTTATGTTGCTGGTTTAACCCAAGTAGAAACCTCACTGGTTCTGGGTCTTTAAACATGGAAGTCACTAAAGTTTAGTCACTTTGCGCCTCTGCCTTCAGGCCTTGGCCTGAAAGATTGTTCATTCTCAACCAGCAGTAGCAACCGGTTTTCATTTCCTCGACTCTGTCTTTTTGCAGGTTACGACTTTTGGACAAGGGCTACAGCCATTTTTATTGCAGGGGCTACAAATTGAGTTTTGCACAAGTGTGGGTTTGTTACTTGTGGGGGCTCCGTGTCAGTGCACCCCGGTAGACGCCGGTTCCCACTGCTTGCACAGCTGTGGCGCACACTCTGACTCTCCAGTGTGGAAAGTGAGATGTATGCAGGCAGAGAAAGTGGGCTTGGAGAATGATTGAACCAGCAGAACAGAGGAATGCTGCAATGGCCTTTGGGCTAGAAAAGCAACCGCAACACAGAAAAGAAGGACAAGCAAGTGCAGAGGAAACGAGCAGAAAACCGATTATAAAAGACAAATCCCCGGCTCTTCCAACCAGACGGAGTTGGCCGCCGTGTCCCGAGGGCGAGAAATCGCAGCAGCATTAGCTCCGGCTCCAGTCGGCTCTCTTCCATGTTTTCTATGCACATGTGTGCGTGGATCTTGGTGCATGTGCGCCCCTTAAATTCACAAGACGGGAAATTTTTCCTGCTGGCCTCCTCCTTCCTCTCTTCGTTCTTCACCCCGTTCACGCCGCTCGCCTCTGATTGGCTGGAGGGAAAGCAAGGGATGAGGTTTTGTCGTCTAATCTGGCAGCAGATCACCACTGATGGGCCTCTGTAGAATGGCTTTAGTAAATTACTGTTCCAGGGCTGGATAAATCCCCTCTATCAGATAGCAGCTCTGCCTTCATCTCTCCCTCTGCTTCTGTCTTTCTGCTCAACACGTCGCTCAGGCGCTGACTTTATCTATCTATCGCTTCTCCTCCACGTCGGTTTCTTGTGCGTTTTTACAATTCGAACACCTCGAGCTGTCCTCGTTTGCATTTCTGCAGATCATGCCTTTGCTTCTTCTTTGCCCGTGGACCTTTTACACCTGAGGTAAATTAGATGAGCTTCTGTCCGAAAGAGAGAGAAAGTGGATTTCTATCCTAAGGCGATTGACATCAGCAGATTACGGTCTCTGTGAGAACAGTTTCCCCTCCCCTCGTCTCTTGCCGTGTTTACGGTTCTGAGCGAGGCCATCTTGCCTCTGAAATCGCACATGAGATAATTCCCTACATCCTGCCTTAATACCTAGAAAAGGCTGTTTGTGGATTAGCTGGAAGATTGTTTGATGCATAGTTCTAGTCTTAGTTCACAGCTTGCCGCTGTCACAGAGGCGATAACAGGAACGCAGAAGACGCTGGATGGAGAAATGGGAGTGTTTTTTTTTTTTTTTACTTCCTTCAAAGTAACCCACTGTGTGGGTGCAATTTTGCCTGAGGCAGAGTCATGCTGGTTTGCTTACAAAATCAAGTCGAACCAAACTCCGTCTGACCTCCTGCGTCTTACTGCAGCTCCCCGAGACTCCACCTCGAACTTCCAGTGTTGTGGCTTCGCGTTGACATATGGCAGCCAGGCTTGTCTGATGTCAAACAATGCTGCTATTCTGGACAAATAACAGGTGGCGCATATGAGGAGGAAGTGGCCAGGTCACTCTAAATGATGTAAGGGTTCGCCTATCTAAAGCAGGCAATTGGATTTGTTGGTTTAAGGTTTGGGCATTTGCAAAGAACAAAAAAAGCTTTTATTTAGAACCTGTAGCTGAGAAATAATCCTGCTGCTTTGGCTGTTTTACCACCAGCGCAATTGCCAGAACTGTGTGCTAACAGGGATCTTTGAAAAGGAAAAAGAAAAGAAGGCATTTAGACTTACGCAGTTGATCCAAACTTCGGAGCTGACGTCAGTGAGAAGGCGCCTTAAATTCAGATGTATGATTAAATGGAAGCACATTTCTGGTTCTGATAAATCAGATTTATTTTTTTAAGTGTAGTTTACTCATAAAATAATAAGTCCCTACATTAAGATTACATCTGGTTACTAGTTTCTTTGTCCAAAAATAACTAATTTCAGGTGTTACATTCAGGTTTTGGTGCAACTTATTGTCTGCGCTGTTCATTAAAAATTACCCCCGGTAATTAGCACCTTGACCTTTTTGGTGTAACCTGGATGTCCAGCTCTGGGATCCGTATCACGCCTGCTGTTGTTGGATGGTTAATTATATCATCCGACACTCTGACAGACTGCGTGGCCCACATATGGCAGTCGTGGTGCTAACACTAATTTAATTGAACGTCTCAGGAGGAGTTCTGTGTGTTGAGCCCCACCCTTTGTTGTCAGCCCCTCGCATCCTGCGACGAAGCATCTGCCTGCATTTCTGCCTGCCAGACACGCTTGCTGCTAACGTTGCAGTTGCCTTCTATCCAGCTCACGCCGATGTCAAATCCTCTAATCTCCCCAGCATAAAGGCTATGTGAGGGAATTCATGTTAGCCTGCCACGGCAATAAAAAGGAGGAGCGGAGAATCGTTTGAGCAGGTTGACAGATAAGGCCCTTTCTGTATGGTGCATTTTAAGCCATGTTAAGCTGCTTAATTAGACATAATCTACAGACCCCAGACTGAGGCGGAACTAATGAAGTTAAAAGACTCAAATCCCATCCCGCCATCACACTCTCCTCCGCTGCCTCGCCATCGCCCGTGCCTCTCCGTCTTATCGCCGCGCCGTCTTCTCCGCCGCCCGCCACGGCGCTCACTCACTCCTCCTCGCAGCACACTTTGAACTTGCCATCCCACTCTTTCCTCTTAGCGCCGCTAATGTCTCCCATCGCACCCAAACAGTCGGCCGGGCCAACGCGACAACCTCGAGACGCGAGGCGGAGATTTCTCAATCTGTACGTTCATCCGTTTAGTAGCTACTCTTTAGGTGAAAGTGGGATCTTGTTTTTTTATTTTGTTTTGTTTTTAGAGCGGTGAGTTGCTTGAAGCAGCACAGAGAAGATTGAAGCTGCACCAGAGGCCTTGCTAGGTTCTTGATGTGCATTAGAAATCGTCATGTCACGGAGCGGTTAATTGTGAGCATTATCTCTGTGTTTCAGGGACTTGTAGTCCTAGCTGGAGGCTGGATACTTTAAAATAACAACATGCCCGAGACAAAGGATTGCGGTAGTACTGCCCGGTCCTCGTTGTAATCTAATTTAGATACTCTCTAGATGCTTCGGGTGTGCTGGCTTCTTTCAAACAGCTGCAGCAGGGATTCTTGCTTTAAGCAATGGGAAAAAAAAGAGGCAAATTTGCTACAAAACAATAAAGACAATCAATTGTTGAAATGCTTAAAATGTCTTTAATTCCCACGGTAGTTCAAATTGAAATCAACGAAAGCATGAGTTTGCTCCGTTGGATTAAATAAAGGTTTAGAGCTGCACAATCGTCACATCAGTGTCTACAAGATGGCAATCACAGGACGGGAAGCCATGGATGCAAAATTTGGTAGGAAACTATATTTTAGGTGCTTTACATATAATGCTAAATATTACATTGTTCTTGTTGGACAAGGAAACCTTGATGAGACACTTTTTGTATATATTCTTAGTGGCTGAGATGCAAAAGCTCACAGATCGATGAGGATAATGAGAAGAAGAAACGGAAATAAAAATGTGTGTTTTGCGTAATTCATAGCGACAAAATAATATTTAGCAATTTTCTCATTTATGTTTTTGAGACATGAGTTTGCATTATTCCTACCGGGATAAACTTAGAGTTGAATTAACTCTAAACAGATGGAGTGTGATCAACAACAACATGTAAAGCTTTGAGAATCAAAAACAGTTTTTTTTAAAAGAATTTTTGCATAGTTATTCAGTCCAGGTTTAACGTAAGTACAAACGCCACTAAAATGTTATAAGTCCATAAACACACATAAACATTAATATACAGTCACTAGTGAAAATAAGAGTCTAGTGGGTAAAACACATTAGCAGTAATTGATTCTGCTGAGTAACTCGGACAGCCCCGCTCTGCACATGTCAGACTTCAGCTTGAATAAATCCTAAAAAAAAAAAAAACAACAACAACATATATTCGGATAAAAACTCGGCTGTTTTTGGCGTGTTTGCACATGCTGAGCGTTAGCCGATTCTGATGACAAGTGAATTATTTCATCTCAGCTGCTGTAGGCACCAGGTTTCATTCAGGGCGGTTCTGTGAAGTGAGCAGCTTCTTCTCAGGGTTTCAAACTCAATATTTTGCAGCCACTCTGTCCAAGACGGGACTTCCAACACCGAATCAACTGTTCAGCGAAGTTAATCAAAAGCAGCATGGGTTCCTGAACTCGGGGCTGTATTGGTGGCTTTTGGAGCAAAATTGAGATGCTGCAAGTTTGACTGGAGAAAACGGGGGGGGGAGTTCTGCATGCTCTGCAGCTCTTCTTCTTCCACACCTCTCCCTGCCCTTGTTTTTGTTCGCCTTGCTGCTTTTTCAGATCAAACTGAATTTTTCTCATTTCAATAATGAAAGTAGCTCCCTTTTTCTTTTCTGTTATGGTGCAAACATCGACTCCAGCCTTGCATTTGAATGTTTACGGAGTTGCGAAGAAGTTGGATGTTACACATGTTTTTGCCGTGGCTATTTTGAAAAATATATATTTTTGTAATTTTTGTGGAAATTGCTTTATTAAATAAAGGCTTGATTAAAATTAAAAAAGCTGACCATATGTGAAAAACGATTTCTCCGCAAACCAGTGGTTCCCAACCCTGATCCTCCTGTCCTACATGTTGTCTCTGTTCCAGCAGAAACACCTGATTCAAATGACAGCATGACTTCCTCTGCAGACGCCAATTATGTGTGCAAGACAGTTATTGATTGTTATTGATCTTACATAGTATTAGTATTAATATTGTAATTTTTTTATATTTTCTCTTTTTTTTTAACATATTTTTGAGAAACAACTTTTCTGACTTTTGTGAGAGCCTTTATATCTGATGCTGCTGTTACAGTAACACATTGGGTAATATTATGTCGCTTGGTGGGAGGCAGTACTGCGGAGCTTCCAACAAACCGCTGGAGTAAACGACAGGAGCGTGGCCGTTCACAAAGACCTAAAAACGAAAATGAAAACAGCTGTCAGGAAGAAAGACAGCTCTATTGTGAACAACAGAATAGAGAGCACAGAAACACACAGCACATCTAAAAATAAATAAATAAAAAAATGAGGAAAAACTCAGGAATTGGCACAGGAGTCACAACTTCCAAATAAAAAATAAAAAAAAAGTTTTTGTCTCATCAGTCCAAATAAGATTTTTCCAAAACATATGGGATCGTCTTGACTTGGGAAACGTGAGTTGGGTGTTTTTTTGTTGTTTTCTTGTATATTATGGACTGCAGTAGTTTTGGCCTTCAAACTCTGCCATGAATACAGTTTTTTTCCAATCTCTTATTGTCGAATCAGGAAAGCGAGACCAGTGAGGCTTTGGCTCCTGGATAAGTTTTTAATTCAAAGATTTATTATTATTATCATGTAGACTGAAAAGCTTCAGTCTTCATCTCTCTTCCATGAGATAATATTTTGTGTAATATTTTGTAACTGTTTCCTGACTGATGGGCGTCGGTGTCTTTGTTTGTCACCTGTCCTTGAATTTCCTCATAATGGGACATGATCTTTTAGCGCGCGTCATGCTGCCATGAAAGATATATTTCAGTGATTTAAAAATAAAAATAAAAATAAATAGAATTTACAACCTAATTTTCAGTTCAATAAAATTATATTTTAAAAACGTATTTGTTTTTTTTTAACCGTTGTCGACTGTAGAACATGCAAATGTGACAGAAAAAGAAAATAAATCTTTAAGGGTTTAATGCTCCATCAAAGCTCTGTGTCTTTAGAGAGCTGCAGCTCCAGACGAGCCCCACTGTGGTTTCCTCATACGCCTTATATATGTGCGTCTTACACCATCACTATCTTTGATCTATTTTTTTATTTTATATTTTTTTGTTTCTTTCTTTGCTTCACAGAAGGGGAGGCTCGCATGCTGTCTGGTAAACTTACATTTTCCTCACAGGACGAGGTTGCAGCTGACCAGTGTTTGGTTTCATCATGGTCGGAAAAGCAAACCTTAATGTTGATCGGCTGTCAGAGAATTTTCTCCTCTGCATCATCTTTGTCCTTTTCTGTTTGCTCCTGTGTATCTTCTCTCATTTTAACCTGTAGCGCTTCCAGCCTGTCGGACTGTCCGCTGAATCCTTCACAGCATGTGCCAGAGTATATTTACGCCAATTTAGATTAAATGCTAATGCAAACATGGGCCAACCCCCCCCAACCCCAGATGGGAGCAGCATTTAGTGGGGATCACATTGTCTCGTGCAATGTTTTATTCTCTCTCTCTGTGAGGCAAAGTCACCCGGGTCCTCTGGTTGCCCGGTATCATGGTTGCTGTTGAGTGGATCTGAGGACTGCTGCATTCTGGTTTTGCTTGATTAGCCAGTGAGCGATGCTGTAGGCAGCTTTGTTTAGTTGCTGAATGGACTGTTCCGCTGAGAGCACAGGAGACGACAAGGAGCGGAGGAAGGAGGGGACGAAGAGGAGAAGGACGGAGTGGAAAAGCAGGAAAGCACCGAAAAAAAATTATTGAAAAAAAAAAAAAAAAAGCTAAAGAGGGGAAGGATATAAAAGGAGGTTGCAAGTGGATAAATGAGATCGGGGAGGAAAAAGCCGAAGCGGGGCGGTGTGGGGGACGAGCAGGAATGAGGAGAGGATGGTGATGAGGAGGAGAAAAGAAGAAAGCAATGACCTCTCCTCCTGTGGAGAGGGAAGATAACTGTGAGTGTTTAGAAATGCTGAGGTGGACAGAAGCCATATCTTCCTCTAACACAGCACCTGCTCGTCTACCATTCACCCGCTGACTTTCCATTGTGCCTATGTGTGCACTTAAGTGTGTCTCGCAGCTCGTAAAGGAGTGTGTATCCGCAAACACACGTTCAAACGGTCGAGGCACCATTTTTGTTTCAGCCATGGGAGAGAAAAAGAAAGATATAAAAACCCTGACGTGACAAATCCCAGAGTCCCTGCGATGCACTGCTTTAATACATCCACGGAGGGCATTAACAGCCTTTTCTTCTGAAAAAGGCAGGATTTATTTTATTTATTTATTTTTTTACATAGTTTTGCTGTCGGCATTTGCACACACACACACACACACACACACACACACACACACACACACACACACTATGTACTTCCTTCCTGTAAACCTGTGGGACTCAGGTGCATTAAGTACTTTCAGAAGTCGGTTTGAATAGCCCGATGGTGGACTGCTTAGAGACGGGAGTGGCCGCTGAAGAGGCCGAGGACCCCAAGGAGAAACGACGCAAAACAAATGCTCCGTATTGTGATTACCGCCGAAGATAATTATTCCTCCAAATTGCACATTTTCTTTGTGCTGCTGTTGTGCCGCGAGCTGCTCCCCGCAGTGCTTGTTTTAACTATTATTTTTGACTTGAGTGAAAGGATAAACAGTTTCAGGTGTGAACAGCCACATAATGAAATGTGATGTGTATCACTAAGCTGCGCACAGGAACTGCATTTATACATATTTTCAAATGTTTTTGCTACTCATTGCTCTCATTGAACAAACAGTGGAGGAAATTGTAAAACTAACAATCTTGACAATTCACACAGTTCTGTGGTGTTTTAAATATCGTTAATTGAATTTTTTTGGGGGGGACAAAAATAATCCAAATTCTTATAGGAATTGCATCACGATAAATGATAAGACACGATGATTGCACCAACCCTGTGTATTATATTCCAGTGCCTTGCAAAAACCCTCCGAATGCAAATAAACTGTTTGGCCAATTGGGCGGACAATCAACTTGTATACTTTTGTAAAGCTCAAAGTATGAAGTCCATCAATTATTCAGTTTACCAGAGAGCGTCTTGAATTACTCATACTTTTATGTCTGGTGCTCCAGTATTCAGCATACAAAGCTAAATGATTAGCACAGACGTGTAGCTTCAATCAGACGGACTGATTTCAGTTTCACAGTCTTGCGCTAAAATCAACAAACATGTTTTGTCCAGTAAGTGGAAAATCCCCAAGACTCGAATCTCCTTTTTTTTTTTCTTTTTTTTTTTTTTAAGTCAGGCAGTCATCTTTCACTGATTCATTTATCTCAGTTTTTTTTTCTTTTAATTTTTTACTTATCCTTTTGACTCTTTGAACTGAACGTCTTGCTCGGCCCTGTTGCTCATGTAAACAAAGACGCGTTGTGACGCACCTGCATCGCAAATGGGAGCGTTTTAAATGCAAATCTCCAGCTGTAATTTCAACTCGCTTCATTTCTCCTTTTCCCCCGCTGCCCGTCTAACGACGCCGTCGTACGCCATCGGGTTCGGATTGGAGGATGATGGGAGACCCAGGAAATGTGGGCTATTTTTCATAGCAGCGTGATGATAAACACTATTTTTCCGTGCTTCCTCGGTGCGTTTTATCCTAGTCTAGACTACTTTTGTAGCACCTGTGCTGCCATGTGTGTTTGTTTTTCTTGAAGAGCTGGAATAAAGTCTGCTGTGCTTGTTGACAGCGTTGGCTTGTCGGTGCATATATATTCTGTGCTCTGTGGGACTGAATGTAAGGGAAGCTGAACATCACAGGAGGCTTTTTCTACTTCAATTCAGAGTTTTCAGAGTTTTCCAACTATAAAGTGAGATATGACAAAGACATCCCTCTTCCCTCTCCCCCCCCCCATTTCCACATCTGCTTCACTTTCTCCTCTTCCTCCTGATAAGTGATTCCTCTCTGATTGCCTTCACTGTCCTACAACCCGTTAACTTCCCTCCGTTTCCTCTCCTGCCTTTTTCTTAATTATTTTATCTTGACAAATGGGCCGCTTAATAGACGACTGGATGAACACGCTCCTGGACATGTTCGATGAATATTTGAAATAAAGAAGCCCCTTATCTCTCCTTGCAGAGACGCCGTCATGCGCTCGCATGCAGATGAATAATATAGCGCACAAGCAGCCCCATTCGACCGGTTGGCGAGGCTGACACTGGCCGTTGTGCGCCGATTGTGGCCCAGCTGCGTTTGTGTGCGCGCGCGCTCGCTCGCCTCGGTGAAGGGATGTAAAGTCTCTGGGGGCCGCGGTGATGAATGGAAGTGTTGTCACCAGTCAGGTCCAGCTGCTTTGGTGCCATCTTCATGCTGCATGTTCTCCTATTATACCACCAGCTCTGCATGTTTGCTGCGTCTGCCAGAGGCGGAGAGAGTCTGCGGGTGTTTTTTTTTTTTTTAGCTCATGCGGCTTGCATAAAACGGTTCCTTTTGTTAGGGTGTCGAGCCGTTCACACGTGTTGAGTGTGTGTGACGACAAGGTGTTAATACGCTGGCATTTTAGTGATGTTTTGAAGCTGTCTGCGAAAAGTGTAGACATGCATACTTGTAGCCACACATCCCTTACATCTAATAAAGCAGTTGAGCTGCCTTCATCTGCTCGGGTAATTACCTGAAAATGCACGCGTTTTTGGCCCGTCGATGGTAAAAACGGGGGTGGGGGGTGGAAGATTCTCCCATGTAAATATGCATATGCTCTGATTTGTGAGGACTGGGCTCTGAGAAGAAAATGCTGCTGAAGCAAAAACTAAATCATTTGCCTACAGACATTTTTTTGTGACATGCACGCATAAATCTGTTTCCAGCAGACCGGCTGGTGTGGCATACATAAAATATGAGTGATTTCAGAAAGTCCAGAATTCCCATAACGCATAATGAAGCTCGTCTTGATTACGAGCTCTCTGTGTGATGTATCGCACAGAGTTTGAGACGGTTTATACTTCTGTCAGTTCTGTGTAGTTTTGAGAATTTACTCTTTTGTTTAAGGACTGAAATTAACTGAAATAGTTTGTGGTCTTTCCCCAAAAACTAAAGAGGAAATCTTACAGCCACTAAAGTCTGACGCCCAGCTCCTTTTTGTGTCACACAGAAGGAAGTTGCGCTCATGTCTTCAGAGGTCTTTGTGTCGTTTTCTTCGGCGGTTCTTGGTGTAGCGCCCCTACAAGCGAGAGCGTGAACAGATTGCTCAAAGTGTTTGGAGCGTTTGACACAGTGCAGTATGAACGTGAACTGCACCAGCCGAAAAAGTAACAAATGTTGCAGATTTCGGTCCCCAATCGAACCAAAACACCCTTTTAGGATGAAAGACGCCTTTTGCCATCACGCTAACCTTTAGCTACATCTTCACATTAAAAGTCAAGACTCCTGTGCCTCTTTAAAACGTGAAATTGCTTCCAGACAGAAGAATCCTGTTGACAATAAATAAATAAAAGCTGAATATAGTTGACTGAATCTGACAGGTGCGTTTCTTCGCGGCGTGTGTCCTTTGTCTTTACGTAAAAAAAGCCTTTAGCGCTACCGACGACAATAACAAAGCTATAGCAGCCATCCTGCATTGTTAAGACTCCAGGACACACTTGCACACTCACCTCCTTCTTCTCCTTCAGGGATCTAAATGGGAATCTGACTGGAGGTAAACATGCCATTGCTTAAAGCGGTCCAGCAAACAGTCGGCCTGACAGACCAGTTAATGGGAAGATGAAGGGATAGGGTTTTAATAAGCAGCGCTGCAGAAAACGCTAGAATATATTCAAACAAGGCAACATTTACCATTCGGTAGGAAATGTCAGATTGCGTTTAAATTGGACTCGCTTTTCCTTTCAGCATGTTTTGTCTTTAAAATGTTCCTCGGTTGCAACCCGGTGGAAGCGCCAGGGTTTTTATTTTGTTTCATTTTGTCGCCCACATCACTGAGTGGTGAGGTGAGTGCTACCCGGAGTGGATTGTGGGATTGGGGGCCCAGAAGCGCGACGGTCGCTGAAGGAATCAGACGGTTGTTGGGATTCGAGGAGCAGCTGCAGTTACAGAAATCAATGTCAGCGGTGTTTTCCTGGCTGCTTTAATCTAAATGAAGCTGTTTCTGTGACAGAATTTGTTTTGCTGTACTACAACCTTCAGGAAATGACTCAGCTGTTTGAAGCTTTTTTTTGTTTTGTTTTAGCCTCCTGTCATGACTGCAAGTCTCCCGAGTGCAATAAAAACAAGGCTTTATCTGGCTTAATTCGTTTATTCCTCTTCCCCCCCAAGTCCCACCCACCCTCCACCGTCCCAGTAGGTTTTTATCAACTTCAGTTGTTTGCTCGTGGCCCTCTGGTGTGTAGGCTGGCATTATGAATGAGCCCACTGAAGGCCACTCAGTCAGCGTGCTTTCCGAGGCTTTGTACACACAGCTTGCACATTTATTTTATCTCACAAATGGGAGAGAGAGAAAAAAAAGAAGAAACGTGTCACAATCTCGCACCTTATCCCTTCTTTTCTTTCCTTCTTCTCTACTCAAATCCCCATGGAGACGAGCACTAGAGGCAGAGTGAGCTTTCACAGATTGAAAGAGAAAAGGAAGAGATAAAGACTAAAAAGAGAGCTTTAAGTCCCTTGTTGTTTGAGTGGATAGTGTCAAAATAATCCCTCCTTAGCCGAACATGGCAGTCCCATTTATTGCCTTACCCTGAGCTCATCAGTTGAGTTGGCATTGTCAGGAGGAGAGTGCGTGGCTCTCTCGGTTATTTGTCTGGGTGGAGGGAGGTATTCACACATCTCGGATTAGGAGGCTCTTAATGTTCATCACCTTTCCAGCTGCAGGATAACTGTTTTCCAAGATGGCTTTAGCTCTACGAAGAGGGAGGATTTGCAGTAGAGACGCACCGGTTCTTCACTGGTTGACTTGAATAGGCCACTTTTCAGCTTGACCAGCAGCCGTAACTTGGAGGAACACCATCATAGGAAACACATCATCACATGTCGGTAATATTTATGGCCAGATGGACAGACTTTGCATTAATGCTGCATGAATAAATGAAAACCTGATGCAGATTGCATCTGCTGTAAGATGCTGATGCTTCAGGACGATGGGCACAAGTAGTCATTATCCAGTCATGCGTGTAGTGGGAAGTGTTTATCTGAAGTAAATAATGCTTTAAAACACAACTAGCTGGATCAAAGTTTTAAAATGTTACGGTTCCAAAAATGGCCAAATTAACGGTTTACACCTTTTTTTTTTTTTTTAGAAGGTAGTGAAAGTGCTGGAGTGACTGGACTTTTCTCAAACTGGTTAAGTTAATTAATTCAGCAATATGCTCCCTCCCACCCCCGCCTGCTGCTGTGCATTTCTGTCTGGTCAGCGAATTTGGGTTCTTGCAACTTTTCGGGTTGAGAAAAACACATTTAGTGATGGACTAAATAAATAAGCACCACCTGTCATTATCATTAAGATGATACTGTTTGACAACTACATCAAGCTACGGTCACCAGCAGCAGACCAGCTTTGACAAGCAAATATCCTGATCAATTCATCTTTCACATTCCTCTTCTGAGTTGCATTAGACATTAAAAAATGTCTGCAGTTCTGTCTTATAATAAATATATTGATCATTCTTTTCATTTTGCTTCTGTTTAATGTCGTCCAGACGTTTTGCACTGGGGCAAATTTAAACTACTGACGTGCCAAAAGTACATTAAATAGTGTCATTGTTTTTTTTTTTGTTTTTTTTTGCATTGTTTTGTTTTACCTCCTCAACAATTAAATGTTTTTTTTTAATGAAATCTATATGTCATTAAAGGTACAAAACATAAAAAGGAGCTTTGAACGGTTATCGTACTTAAAGAAAAAAACGACAATTTCCCAAATTTCTTTTGGGTCATCGACTGTTTTCTATTTTTTTAGCCACATTTTCACCATTCTTGATTTGTGTAAATCTTTTCGAGAGCCACAAATGCATTAATACATTAATACTAAAAACATGAATCTGTTCCAGTCACCTTTGTATTTCAGCGTGGATCTTGTAACTATCTGGTTGGCTGGCGTTCTTTTAATGATGCGTGGACCTTGAGAAGAGCGATTAAACCAGACTATTTAAAACTGTAAAGGTTAATAATAAAACTCCAAATCAGTCTGGAACCAGACAGAATCCAGAGGAGAGACAACAGGATAGCAGGAAAGCGTTCACCTTTTATAGCATGAAGACAAATATGAGCTGCAGTGTTTTTAACAGTTTGCAAACATGATGCATGCAAACACACAGAGCAGTACGGTAGTCATGACGTAATAAAAAGATACATCTTTTCAGTTGTAGAAAGCCCTGCTGCGTTGGGTCATCATACATTGACTTCATAACTCAGTTCAGCCTCCGCTCTTTTAGTAAGTATCCCCTTTAGTTTGATGTGCATTTCTTGTACACACAAAGGTACACCAGAGTATTATGCTCTTAAAGTGTTTAACAGACCCCCTGGGGTCTCTAAGCATCACTTTCATACTCGCTGTGCATCATGTACATCGTGGATGGTTGTACCGAGCCGCTTTGGATAATTAGCAGTTGGATTTCATTTTCTCGTTTTAGCTAATTAGCTCAGCTGTCCGAATACGTAAAAACGCCTTTAATTAGACGCTTCTCTCACAAGATGACAAACCCAGCCTTTTGTTTTTTTCTCCTCAATCTATTTTAAATCTATCTGGAGTACAAAAAGGCAGATTTGAACTTTAAAATGCACTTTAGCTATAAACTTTTAATTTGTGGCTGAAATACTTTACCGTAGAAGTTTCAACTCAAGTTTTTGACATTTGAGTTTCTAAGAATAATGATAAAAAAAAGTCAAAACAAAACACGAAGAGCTCCAAACTTTTTTTTTCTCTTTTTTCATTCCACAAGAGGATTTCAGAGCAACTCTGCGAGCTCACGGCCCGCGCTGTTGGCCGGCGGGTTCATACGAGAACCCTGGGATATGAGGTAGTGCTGAGCAACTTTGCCAATGAGAGGGGAGAGACAGGATGGGTGGGGCACGGAGGAGGGGATAGCGAGAGGAAGTCTTGGCATCACCGCTAAGAACAGGAATTTTATGAGGAGTGAGTGTGTGTTCATGAGGTGGGAGGTAGAGCTTGATGCTTGGGCTGGAGCCAGGAGGACTGCTATAAAATCCAACCTGCTTCTTTCTCCGTTTCAGCAAGAGACCGGGCTGATTCTGAACCCCCAGAGAGATGCTGTCTCGCTCCGAGGCTTGGAAAGTTAACAGCAGACGCTAGTCTGTGTGCAGAAACTAGTTTGAAAGTGAATAATTAAGACAATACTCCTGTAACTGGTTGAATTGTGGAGGAGGAGGATGTCAAC
The DNA here is from genome assembly GCF_051168715.1 of Poecilia mexicana. Classification (NCBI taxonomy): domain Eukaryota; kingdom Metazoa; phylum Chordata; class Actinopteri; order Cyprinodontiformes; family Poeciliidae; genus Poecilia; species Poecilia mexicana. The sequence goes on along the minus strand of NW_028263382.1, from coordinate 26,457,591 downwards.
AGGGGTCAGTATTGATTGCATCTGGCCTTGCCTGTGGTCCGCCATTATATTTATCACATACTACATGTTTCAGATTCACACTTCTCCTTTTTAGCGCTGCTATTTAGACACCAATTTGTACCGGCGCTTCAGTAAACGTCTAGTTCACATTGCGGCGCTCGGCACTGCTGAATCGTAGCCACCAGTGCTACATTTCAGCAGACAAATAGGCTGGAGGAAGGGGATGCAGTGGATTAGAGATGCATCTTAACCTGCCAGTCACAGTTTTAGTTGATTCGAATTTCTCTTCAGCAGCTGTAATATTTATAGTCGTCCTGCTATGAGCAGCTCTGTGTTGGGAGCAGAGGCGATGACGGCACTGTGGACGAGAACGGTGGTGTTGGCGGTTCGAACTAGATTTAGCATCTCACTGTTTGTGATGGGAAAGGTTAGTGTGGCTCGTATCGCAATGCAGAATGTTGGTTCTTCTTGCCTCTAAAATATCCAGCATCTCCAAATCAAGTATGTCCAGAGGAAACAAATCGAAGGGATGAACCATAGCAACTTTGAATCTATTGAAACTTCCTGTTAACTTCCTGCTGCCTCTCTCTCTTTCGCTCACTCTCTCTGTGTAAAGGGTTAGGGTTCATTTTCAAACACCTCCCCGATGATGACAATAGTTAACTTTTAGCATTCTGCACTTGCTAACCTCTTCATAATATCGCTAGCGTGACTTGCGCGGTATCGTGCGTACAACTCACCGAGTCGCGATGCATATTTGAAAGTATTGACAAAAATACAATTTAAAGATGTTTTTGGGGGTTTTTTCCTGCCACATCTGGGATAAGCAGCCGGGTTTCGCAGTGAAAGGTGAATGATTTTAATTCATCTGGAAGCTTGTCAGTGCATTGCAGTCTGCGTGGTGAGCCGTGGCACACAGAAGTTGTCCTCGGGCTTTAATACTCTGCTGCTCCAGGCACATCGCTGCGAAATGGCAAAGCCTGGCGCTTTAATGCAACACTTGCATCTGCTTGCTGACTGATTTAAATTGGGCGCCCTGCACAGGAACCTCTGAAGCTCCCGATCTTCCTTCCCTTAAACTGCAAATGGGACAGTGTTCACACAAACACTGCTATAAACACTTATGTCATCTTCATTCTTAGAAAGAGTAACTGGCTTAGGGTAATTCCTTAAAAGTCGTATATTCCCCCCCCCTCCCACAACCACAGTCACACCCTCAATGTTTTTCATACACCTGAGAGTTTTTATTACTAGTTATGAAGGCAAAATAAATTCTTTTCTAGTCGAGGTTTGTCGAGGCATTTATTCGGTTTAATTTTGTGCACGTTCATAATTTTACCGGTGCAGAAGCAGAACTCGAAGCTGCCAGAGGAAAAGGAAAAAAGAAAAGGTGTGAAATGAAGAGAGAAAGAGAGAGAAGGGGGAAGAAATGTTTGATAGAGGGAAACAAAACACCTCTGCAACCATCTGCCTCTGTGCCAACAGTTGGTTACTACAGCAACGAGTAAAAAGTCATTATCTTTAATTGACTCTGTGGCAGGTTCAGGTGTTTTCAATTGTATCTTGTGTTTTCTACCCCCTCTCTCTCTCTCTCTTCAGTGACTCATCCGTCTTTGGCAGTAAACCTGCGCTTCATTCTAGCGCTCCTTGTTTTTTCCCCTGTGTCATCCTTTCTCCAAGCTCACTGTGTACCTTTTTTTCCCCCCAGCTGCCTCGCAGGACAATTTACGGTCTGTGAGCGTTTCATGCCGTCATCTCCCTCAGTAAGGTTATCCTGCTCCGTGGGGCTCGCGGAGTAACGCCGCCGTGACTTCAGATCGGCATGAAGCACCGAAAGATCGGTTGACGTTGGGTGTAGTAAGAAGTGATGAAGAGGAAGATTAGCCACCGGTGCCGTAGATGTGTCTGCGGGGAACACGTGGGGTGCGAGGAGTGTGGAAAGTGTCTGTCTGTACTTTTCTATGAGGGTTATGACGTTGCAGCAACACAAAATACAGAGAAGAGATTGTAGCGTCGTAGAGTCGCCCTGTCTGTGTGCCATTAACCTACCGCAAGCACTAAGCACTTACCAAAACCTCCGTGTGTTAACTTCCTGCCTCCTCCCACAACAATAAAGCCGGGCTCAGAGTGTCTGCTTGTTCACTTTTCAGTCCGCTCCACAGTGAGTCAGCCATTTCTGTACTAGCATGAACTGAAGTAAAACTTAAAAGGTGTTATTTTTCATCCACTATGCGACGCCGTATTCGTCGTATAGGGATTTTACACTGAAATAGATCAACTTGGTGGTGGTTGGCGACACCTTAGCATTTCCAACAAACTAAACTCTTGTCGCAGCTTCATCCCCGGATCTGAATTCTGATTTCTGAGACTAATATATTGCAAAATAAAGACAATCTTTAGCATGCTAACCGTTTTAATGTTAAATGCCAAAGAACTCCACAAACAGCTGATCACCTCTGTGGTTTAAGCTTAAGGATGTTACAAATGATCAAAAAATAGAACAAAGAACAGAGCAGCTTGCCTTAATTTTATTTTTTGTAACCGTGTTTTCATCAAGATTGCTTTCATGCACATTTTGAGGTATCGCATTCGAAAAATGGAAACCGAATGCTCTCATCCGCTAACTATACCAGAAAGGGGAGAAGTGTTGGCCTGGAGTGGCCGGCGAGAGGCTCTCCTGTCTGGGATGGGAATGGTGGAAGATCCCATCCACTGTCGGGTCTGTTGGCAACGTTTCAGCCACATTGTCAAAGAAAATTGCAGTTTCACTTCACAGTGAATTATTTTGAAAGCTACCAACAGCATACGGCGGCATTGGCCTGCAGACCTGCACTGAAGTTTGGTTCTAAAACAGCAAAGTAACTTGAAACAGAATTGGCCAGGTGACGTCTCATCGTCTGAGAATGATTTCGTGCAACAAATGTAATGAATATGTTCGGTATCGCCCATAGACATATCCTAACTTACTCAAGGAAGAAGATTAAGTTCCCTTTAACGATTAATTTTCTCTTCTCTGGTCTGTTTGTACTTAAATGTCATCTCTCTCTCTGTCTCTCTCTCTTTCTCTCTCTCTCTCTCTCTCTCTCATAAAATTGAATTGCTTCAATTATGACTTCATTCACTCCTGAATGCCTCTTAGAGTATACCCACTTTAAGCCAACTTCATTTTGCTGCTCTTGTCTTTCTCTCTTTTCTTTTGTTTTTTTCTTTTCCAATTTTGAGACACCCAGATTCTTTAAAGGCTGCATTTACTGGTGGAAAAATGACTTCTTTTCTCAAAACGAAAAATATAATTTAGCCGAGGCATCGACGTGAGCTTTAACAAAAACATTTGTAGTTTTCCAATCCATTGTTTTGTTTCTCTTCTTCTTCACAATGAGAAATTTGTCGCCCGTCAATAGCTCAATCAGTTGGTAAAGCACAACAAAAGAGGTCCAAGTCAATGGGGGAAAATAATTACACATACAAAGCCGGTATTGGGATGTTCTTTCTCCAGTTGTTTGAGACAGAGCTGCGCCTTTAATTACAGAAAGCCTGTCAGAAGCGTCTCGCAGCGCTGTGTCCAGGCATACCTTTTTATTACTGCTGGCTGCTTTATTAGCCTTTCACTGAGCAGAGACGGACAGGCAGGATTGACTGGAGATGCAATTGGAAGTGACGCTTATTGACTAGTTTCTTGTTTTGCTGCTGGCAGGGCGCGATGACGCTTACAAAGATGCTCCCAACCAGGCCTGGCCATTAGCACCTCAGCTCCACGCGCGAGAGCATGATGAGAACGGACCACATACTGCTGGGCATGCACAGTTCCTCAGCGATGACCCTCTTCTGGCATCTTTGACATTTTTAGTTTTTTCTTCTATTTTTTTTATGGTTGCAGTCGACACTTAGAGAATTTTGTAGAACCCTCTCGACGGCGTCTTCTTCTTCTCCTTCTTCCCTATCAGCTCACTCTCGTGCATTTTTGTCGTTTTCAGTTTTAATTGGTCTCAGGATTCGCTGGTGCGTGAATATTTCTCTCGGCGGAGACCAGATTAAACCATTCTATTTAAACTTTCACAATTTAAGCAGAGAGCAGATGAGTGAGAGGGCATGTGTACGTTGTGAACGTGCTGGATCTTTGTTGGAACATATGGTGTAGGTGTTAGGTGTGTGTGTGCGTGCGTGTGTGTGTGTGTGTGTGTGTGCGTGCGTGCGTGTGTGTGTGTGTGTGTGTGTGCGTGCGTGTGTGTGTGAACCCCATCTGTCACTTGGTAACAGTTTGGGTTGATCTCTGGTTGATATAAGATCTCCCTTCGGGCATCTTGTCACATAATTACACTACACACAAAGGCTGCAGGTTATTATTCCAGATGGAAAGAGTTTTGCAGCACTACCCTTATACGCTTAATTTTAATAAGGAGCGAGCATTATTGTGGTGCTTCAACATTAATTTCCTCTAATATATGGCAGATGCTAAGCTTCAGATCGTTAATGGTTATGTAGACGGCATTAAACAGACTGACTGTGTTGCTGGCATTAAAGCTAATGATGCTTAATCAAGAACTTATTCTTAGAGGCATTTCTGAAAGCAGAGAAATACTCTTCCTACTGAGTAGCACAGCATCTGCGAAGCACAGTTGTGACGTAGCTATACCGTGGAGAGGCCTGTCACAATAGCAAATTTTCCTTGACGATAAATTGTCCCGGAAGTTATCGCGATAAACAATAATATTGCTGATTTGAGAATATTTTAAAGTCGTACAATGGTAATGGCATAATAATGCAAGAACACTCTCTCAAAGTTCATTAGACGTTAAAATCCAATGAACTTTTAACACTGGAAGACATTTCCAAAATATGAACCAAGCAACAGAAATGACAAATAAAATAAATTATGAAATCTGTCAATAAAATTAACTCAAAAAAGAGCTGGTTGAGACCGATGCACCAGACTGAAGACCTTTGTCATCCAGTTTTTGGTCGAAAGAGAGAGAAAAGAGAAACGATGAGTCATGCAAATGACAATTATTGAGCTCATTTAAATTTTCATTTCATTTTGATTTATTGTTTATAGTGACATACCTAACTGTGGATCTCTAAAGTCCCCACACGTTAAAATGCCAGGACACCTGGACAGTTCTCCAAATTAGACGGAAATTAATAATTGAGGCCAACAAGTCAGCAGCACCAGATAAGGAAGTTACAGGAATTTCCAGCATATTTGACACAAAACGTCAGCGGTGCGCCTGGTTTGACTGGCTTCGTAATAAGGAGGCTACGTAAGACGGAGAAGTGTTCTTCGTTTTAGGCGGGTGAAGTCGTGAACAGTTCCAGACACCGTCCAGATTCAGCCCATCTGCTAGGAAGCTGAAGAGCAGTGATTTTATTCTTCGGTGTCTCAGTGAGTGCGAGGATATTTCCAAACCAACAAAAGACTTTACTGAAAGAAAACCAAAGGTAACGTCCAGAACTGAGTGCGGCAGAGTATATTTTAAGTCATCTGAAGAGAGCCGTGGACAAGAAATCTCCTCAAAGATTGATTTTATCAATTTTGCTTGGCAGAATGAGAACTATTACCAACGTACTGACTGGATTTTTTTTTTTTCTCCATTTCAACATTGTAGCTTTTGCAGCTTTTCCTCCCCAAAAAACTGTATTTTGTTTGCATTTTCTTACTGAATTGTACATGACATGTCACATACAAAAGTATTTTTGAACTTATTTTACTTCACAACTTTGATATTTACTTGTTCAAACTCAAAAATAAAAAGAGCCTTTTTACCAGAAGAAAACATTTTGATTTTTTCTTCTTTGCGTCATCTCATACCATTTTCTTAGCTTCCTTCTCTTTCCTCTAGCAGGAAGGAAACAATGCAAAAGATTTGTGCGAGCTATGCGGCGCACATTTTAATCATGGAATGGAACAACCAAGTCTGTGTGGACGTTTCAATCAAGACTCTGCTGCAGTTTTCATCTGGCAGTCAGTTTATCTTCCCAGCAGCAGATAAAGTGATGAAAATTAAACTCTGATGGCATCAGAATTGGTTCTAAGTGTGCACAGCTTTCCTGTCTTGTTCACCATCTGGATAACACACCCAGCATGTCTATTAGACATTCACTACAGCTAAGGATGAGTGCTTTGGTGGAAATGGGTTAATAACGACGATTTAATTGAATGTAATGGCAGCATGTGACCCGCTATTGAGATCTGACTTCGGATGGGCGGCGCTTTCGATTGCCTGTGCAAAACCGTAGTTCTGGGGAGGTGGTGCAACTCACACATATTCAACACTTAGTTACTGTTACAGGTGTATTTTAAGGATTTTTTTGTTATTATTATTGTTAATAAATACATTTTTCTTTCAGATTAATCAGATTTTCTTAAAAAATAAAAATAAAAATCTGGTTGCTTCCATCAGAAGATAAACAAAAAATTTGCCATTTTGTGGTGCATTAGCAAGATAACGTGAATCAACAACGTTTAGCAAAATCAGCAGAGGTAAAGCTCACCAGCCACTAAATTGACCTTCTACTGTAACCACAAATCCCAAAAACAGTTTAACGAAAACCCACAGACTGACTTTGTTCAATCTCTGGATTGCACAAAGTCCTGGGTCCGTTCTTCTGGACTGGTCAATAATCCCACTCTCTGTACGATCCAACCTTGTGAAATGGTTTAAGACCAAGTCCTTTTCTATTCGCAAGCAGGAGCAGCACAAAGAATTAATGGTGCCAAAAAGAAAAGATTAATTTATTTTGAGGCTCTTAAAACGTCTTTCTTTCACAACAGTGTCAATAAGTGCGGATAGCATTATTTGTCGGGGCCTTCAAAACTTTTTTCAAAACATTCCTTAGAAATCTTTTTCATCAAACTGAAATTTAGTTCACTGACTATAAAGGGATGGAAATGGTATCCGGCAATACTCGGGCAGAGTACGGAGTTTAAATGATACTGAAATAGACCGCTGCACCCCGTCTGCCTCACTGTTCAATGTGTTGTACCGTCAGCAGTAAGGTTCTGCACACCTTTGTGTAATGGCTGGCATTTATCTTGAACCAGTCGGCTCATTGTTCTCTGGACACCAGTCTGTAAGAGATACTTGTATGGGAAAAATCCCTCAAGCACAGTTGGGAAGTGTAACCAGTGAGTTTATGTTAAATAAAACAACGTTTTTTTTAAACAGGTGCCATGATATTATCACACAAGGACAGCGAGGATGCAGAGGAAAGCTGAAACGCTGTCAAATCAGGTCAACAAGCAATCAAAACTGGAGTGAGAGTCAGTAGGAATATTGTGAGCCAAGGTGAAACCCTCACCTGTGCAGAATACCACTATACGACCCCGAAAGCGCTGGCTGTGCAGGATTTGTCCGTGTGCATTACTCCAGCTTGTCCCCTGTGCACCTTTTAATGCAACCCAGTGAGGGGGTTTGGCAGATTTGCATGTACCCGTGTGTCATATAACCGTTTGTTTGTGGTGTTGTATCGGATTTTTGCTCCGGGGACGAGAAAGCCACACTGGATGGCTGAACGTGTGTATACAGTTGTGCTGATGTAGACAAGCCTAGCAGCACAGATCAGATGTATGCAAATATCACCAGCAGACTGTCTTGTTGCTCCGACAGGAGCCTTGCTGCAAGGTTGGGTATTAACGCAGCAGGAGGAGACAGAGAAGCACGGCAGCGACGTGCGCGGACAAAGATGGAAAGAAACGACGGCGGAATTGCGCAAAAGGCCGGTGGCATTGAAAGAAATGAGGAGAAAGACAGCTCAAGCCTGGCAGAGGGAATTAAGAAGTAGGGAGAGAGAGAGTGTGGGTCCACAGATGAGCTTTTGTGCCAGAGGAAAGCACAGGCTTGTCTTTCTTTCTGAACATGCAAGACAACAGTTGTAGTTGTTTATATAGCATGGCCTGATGAACTGGTAAAGCCGGAACAAGTGTTTCCATGTACAGCACTGTATCTTCACAGATGGTGAAGGTTGCTACCGAAAACTCCCCGTCTTTAGGTCAGATTTTTGTCGTCTCTGTGGTAAGTCTGCAAATCGAGCTGGCATAAAAAAAGGAAAAATTGAAAAATACTTCCAGCTGTCAAAATTTGTGTGCTTCTGTCGCAGTTTGCAGAGATCCAGTCAGTTTCACTTGACTTCCTGTCAGATTGGGGAGAAATGGCCTTTAAACAAGAAGCTGCCACAACATGAATGCTTGTGCACCTCAGCCATGTTTTGGTACCTGATTTCAATATGGATTTTTATTTTTTTTTAGCAGTAGTTTGGAATATATAATGCGCGTCATCGTTCATATTTCTAGCACATGATATTGAACCGTGCTGTCAGAAACGTATTCTGCTGTGTTTTGTTGTTTTTTCACTGCTTGAGCTCTCCACAAAGTCTATTCTTTCTCTCAGAATAACTTTATTATTCAACTTAATCTTTGCCCTTTTCTCATTTTTTTTTTCTATTTTATGTTTCAGTTTTAGTCTTTGTGAAATACAGATAGGATTATGAATACAGTTTTATCTGCAATGTCGGTTTTATATCTTGCCATTTCAGTGTGAGTTTATTTCTTGCTGACCTTCTTGTATTTTTTGTGCTGCTATCCTGTATTTTTCCTTGCTCTCTATTCCTAGACTTCTCTTGTTGGTTGGGGGTGCTGAGCCTTTGAATCTGCAGACCTTGTCAAAGGAAACTGGACATGTAGCTGGGGGTATGGTGCAGCGCTAGATCACTGTGCTGACTTAAAGCCACAGTGGATATAAAACTTCTGCGTTCCCCTGTTAAAATGCCTTGTTCAGCTGTTCCAGAAGACGTTCCTTGACATTTTCTCGGTTGCATCTAACGGCAAAAGTCACAGAGAGATTCTGAAGCATCAGAAATGTCTCATTGTCACAATGTATAAGTCTGGAGAACGATAGCAGAATAACTTCTAACAGATTGCAATAAAAGTATGTATGAAACGGGTGCAAGAGAGAAAGTCAACATTTGGAGTTGTTTGTTTCTGTGGAAAGGATTCTTGTTCACATCAGTATTGCAAATTTGCACCACAAATCGGTAGCCATAGCGATTTTTTTTTTTTTTTTTTTTTTTTTTTTTGGTGAGCGTTTCTTCCCATTGCTTTCTCATCATGTTATCGCCTCAAATGCACTTCTGACTCTCTAAGTGGAAAGATGTAAATAGCATCAACTAATCTACAGCCTGTCTATAATCACAGTAAGCAGCTCAATAGGAAATAGGATAACAGGTTGATTGGAGATTAGAATATTTTTACTGATTTTTGTGCATTACTTTTTTCATTTTATGTACTTTTGCATCAGTTTACTTTCATTTCGAACATTTTGGTTAGACAAGCGTCTATACCCACAATAATGACAAAGTTACATGATGTTGCATTACCTTATTTACACAGAAATATAAAACACAAACTAAGATGTTTGTTTATTTCTAAGAGGACCAACATTTATTCTTACTGCTGCTAAAATAATACAAGCCACTACTTATTGTAATAAGGCATACTTTCTTGTTATTGTAATATATATAAAAAATTTTAAAAAGCTGCTCAATACGGTACATTTGAAGTGCTTTGTGCAACATATGGCACCTTTTGTCTCTGATCTTTATATAGTAGCACAAACTGATATTATCTATGAAATTATTCAGACTAATATTTCAGGTAGAGGCAACATGTGCATGGAAAAATAAAGCAGGCCTCTTCCAGCGAGCAGGCTGGCAGTGCTCAGCAACAAGTGGGGGAAGGGAAAGTGATGTATTACTTTATGCTGCATGTAACTAGAAAAGAAAACTCCCTGTAGCACTTTCTCTGGCTTCTCATGAAAATGCCTAAACTGCAGAAATGATTACAGGGTGTTTGTGTTTGTGTTTTTGTTTTTTAAGCCATTATTCTTTAAAAACCTCAGGACTCCTCTGATATTGATAACTAGTCTAGGAAAGCCATGTGATTTTGGCTTCCCTGGAGTTCTGTGGTCACATTTCGGTATAAAAACGTCACGGTGTGACATGCTCGTGTGGTTTGTTTGCTTCATTTCGTTTGCCCGGCCACATGCGAAACGGGTTAGCAGCCGTTTGATTTTTTTAGTGTTTATTTTTCTTCTCCTGATGAGTTTTTACAAGAAATGGAAATGGGGGAGGAAATTTGTGTTTCCTGTTTGGTGAGTGGCGTAGATGTGCGGCATTTGCGGAAAAGATAAATAACTGAAGGGACTGCGCTCCTCCGCAGAGGACTGCTGCAAGTCGTTTCTGTGTAACCAACATGTCTTCGCTCTTTTCTAAGAGTCCAAGTTGTGTTTTTCATGCCCTCTTTATTTTTCTGTTCATCTGCTCGTCCAGTGGGAGATCACAGTTTGAGCAGGAAGTGGAATCAGTTCTTTAAAAAAAGAAGAAAAAAACAACCCCCACCCAGCCAGAGCCCCAATGCCTCGCTTAGGACCCTCGTGTCTTACTAATGGACTGCAAGTCTCCAGAGAGAAGGGGGGGAAAAGGGGCATGCAAGTAGAGATGAGTAAGAATGGAGCGGGGGGGGGGGGAAATTAAACATGGGGATGGGAAATCCATATGATGAGGATAATGTTTGAAAAATATTAAGGGGGAGCAGAATGGATGTACAATTGACTAAGGACTTACGTCATGCAGTGGGGGAGGTGATTATTATTTTTTAACACAAACAAAGAGGGTTGGTCACTCTTGTACCTCACTGGGAATAAAGGGAGATTTTCTTCCTACGCCGACATCATTAATACTCTGGATTCCTACCGGGACCTTTTTGTTTTTGTACAAAAATTGTTGCGACAAAATAAGACTCTTTTCTGGTATAAAGGGTGCAGAAAAACTCTTGTCTATGGAGCTAAATTACTCTCGAAAAGATTCACAAAGCGTTCGACAAGATCTGCATGTGTACAACATAATTCACAAATAAAACAACGTGTAAATCCGTATCTCCGAGATTCTGCCCACATACATGTAAGCAGAATCTCAAATGTATGCTTTTCAAGCGGCAGAAGCAGTAATGCACGAATCGCAAACTGCGGACGGATCATCCTGCCCGTGCTTTCACCTTTCGAGACTCTCATCCTGCATGGGATGATGCGTTCAGGGCTGGTAAAAAGTTGGGATATCTGAGAATTAGAATTGCAGTGCTGCGTTCAAAAGAGACTTGACAGAATTCACATTTATGTAAAATTTCTGTTACTTTTGCAAGGATTATTTTCAGAGGCATAACATGATAAATATGTCTAAGTATGACTTCTAGCAATGGATGACTGTCCAAACCGATGGTCCTATTTTTAATACACTGACCTGTGTTTAAGTTATTTAAGACACTACTAGCTTCCTTTTGAACCACTATGCTTAACTTGGGTTTTCTTTTCCTTTGATATCATGACTCTCTCATCCAGTCCGCCGTCAGAGCAACACAATAAAAGCTCAAAATCAAGCCTGCCCCTGACGTCAACCTTCTGTGCAACGCGCCTTCGCTAACTCTTAAGACTCTATAATAAAAGGAATTCAGCTACCCCACGACGGCCGCCCGTTCTCTCCGTCAGGAGAGAACGGGCATGTGTAATGATGAACTTCACACCCTGCCACCCAAGCGTTGGCTCCAGGCTGCACTCAAACACCCCACAGATGCATTCTGTCTTCCTTGGCTACTCTTATCCTTGAGAAAGCCAATGACCTAGAAAGGGGCTTCGATGATAGGCTCACACTGCGATTTACCCGTTTGAAACAGACTGTTTTGTAAAACCGCGGTAGGGAAAGGCTAGACTGAAATCAGGTGGGGCGTTTTTGCCTGTAGTATAACGTTCACTGTTCGACAAATGCTGGCTGATGCGAACTCATCGAGCGCTTCGCCACTCCCTGCCCATCTTCCCTCAGGGGAACTCCGGTACGCAGCTCGCCTGACCCAGACCACCGACCTCTCTCCCCTTCCTCCATATCCATTCTTCTCTGTACCCCCATCCTCTCGGTGTTTGCCCTGACTTCCCCACCCTGTGTTGACTTTACCAGTGCCTTCCTCTCTTTCCTGCAGTTCTTCCTCTTTCCCCTCCCCGTCTCTCTTTCTCCTTTTGTGCTTGCCTCTGACATGTTTCATAGTCAGAGGCAGAGTCCCAATCTATCCCTGCCTCCTCTCCTCTACACTCCAAGGCCTGAAGACACCGGTATGTGGCTGCACATCCGTGCCAGACACCAGACTTCAGAGCGAACTGTGAGACAGTTTGCCTGGATGTGACAGGACTGCTGGATTAGCTAAGCACATTCTGTGTCATTTTTATGAGGAGGAGAATGTTTTTCCCAGACGAATTAGTCTGTGAAATGCTGCACTCAGACTTCCAGTGGCTATTCTGTTGAATAAAGCCATCTAATACAGCCGTCGTGTCCTTTTATATTCTCTGATTCCATCCATTTAGCTCCGCTGTGGCATTTAATGAGGCATTTCATATCCTTTTATTTGTCGCTGATGTTTTCTAAACCATTGAGTCCTCACATCACTTATGATTGAATTCTGTCCTGAAGGCTGCCTGTTGATAACTTTCCTTGGCATAAACCGGGAAGGAAATGCATATATGCGTATGGTCCGAACATTCGACGTTCGACTTTTAGACGACGTTCACAGACGTACTCCGAACATTTTTCTTTCTAGCAGGGTAGTTAGGCTAGAGAAGCAGTTGGTTAGAGTGCTTGGCAATGCTTTAATGAGGAAGAGTCTCACAGCAAGGTGAAAGCACAATCTATACATTAACCTAACACAACCTTGTCCGTGTTGTGTGTCGTTCAAGGGAAAATAAACAAACGCGTGAAGAAAAGCTGTTATAATCTGCTTTAATTTTCATGAATGCGTATTTCTGAAACTTAACACTTTGTGGAAACTCTTTGCACATCTTCCGTCAGTCGGTGAGTCTGAGTAAAATACAATGAAGTTCAGTTTCCAGTCAATAGAAGGTACAAAAAAATCCACAATATTGCCACAGAACAGTGAGGACAGCAAAAAAATAGCAGATACGGGATGACTGACTTCACAAAAATTATCAAATTTTCCAAACTTAATGAAAAGATGTGACTAAAACCTCAAGGCTGCAGAGAGGCTGAAGGTATCACTGAGGGAATTACTGCTTATATTCTCCATGCTGTTGCATTAGTTAGTAGGTTTCCAACGCACAAAACATCCCAAAAAGGGAGACGGGGACACTGTGAAATATCCAGATAAAACACAAATAAAATTTACAAGATTATCATCACCATTCTTTACCCACATGTTGGGGGTAATGCTACAATGTGGGGTGGCTTTTTGTCAGGTGGAGCTGTGGTTTTTGTGAAGGTGGGTTTAATAATTCCTTATAGTTTCTGTTTTGGTCAAAAGAGAGAAGAAAAGATTTTAATTTCCAAGCTACACCGAAATCCAACAACAACAACAACAAAAGTTTAATCTGAGAGTTAAAGCATGAAAATGATCCAGGACTAAGTTTGATGGAAAATTCTTGATCTAGAGAATGTTTGCTTTGTAGATTTGGCAAATATTGTCCAGTCAAGATAAGTGACTGGACAATATTAGCAGGCCAAATTCATGCCCTGTTAAGATGGTGGACCATATTCATATTCATGTTTTTCTTTAGTATAAGTTGTGTCGAGGCCATCTGCTTTGTAATGTGAACAAGTCTGGGTCAGGACACAGGTGCACTTTTAAGCTGCTGATGCCAGCGCTGGATTCTGTGATGTTATTTCACGCTTGGGACGGAAACGAATAAAGAGCAGGGGATGGAGTGCTCTAAAAAGAAAACTTCCAGCTTTGAACCTTGATAAGCACCTGTTCAAATGAGATTCAAAAAAGGAATATACAGATTGTTCAGCTGGCGAGTTACAGTAGGTCTCTCGCTGTTTGATCTCCTCCTGTAGAGCACTTCTTGCTTCGGTTACTTTCATTGTTTTCCCATCTGCATTGGATGTGTTGGATTTTGAAGTTCATCTTTGCACATTCACAATGTTCTTACTGTTTGACTAGCAGTAAGAACATTTAGTTTTTTTTTTTTATCTGTGTTGCCTTTTATAAGTAATGTTAGTTTTCATGTTGCGTTGATTGGTGGGGTTTCATGGCTGCCTTACAGCTAAGGAAAAGTTTTAATTGTTCCCTTAATGGAGAGTCTGTCAATTAACTTAATCCCCGAACCTTAACGCTTAATTTCTTTTTAGATATGATCTATAATAAATTTTCCTCAGCGTTCCCTCCCATCAGGCCTCTGTGTACAGTTCTGCTAATGCATGCCTTTTTTTGCTTGCCATACATCAGTTTACTTACTCAAATTGAGATAAATATGTTATTCAGCTCTGATCTATTGGATGAGAAACATGGGAAAACATGTTTTTGATGAAGACATGCGAACCGATAGGCAATGCTGCTTTTTAAAATGCAGATGGCTCTCCCTAGTTGGCCAATTAGTAACTTTAGCAGTGGAACACTTATCTGCTTTCATCTGCTTGTGCGTGTGTGTGTGTGTGCGTGTGTGTGTGTGTGTGTGTGTGTGTGTGTGTGTGTCTGTCTTTCATTTTGGGATGCAGGCAGCTTAGTTTGCCAATTTCCACAAGTGTGTAGGGGCCTTTGTGCACATTCATGTCTGTCTGCTGCAAGAGCACTAAACCGTACATACATTTACTCATTCACCTTATACTATGCTATACTCATTCACACAAACACAACTAGCTCATCAACTTCCTAGTATCCATTCGGATTGTAGGAATTTGTCAGGAGAAACTTAGGCAAGTACTATAAAACCTCAACTGTCTGCATTTCAGGGCAAACGGGGTCTGCACAATTCACAGAATACGCAACAGTATGACTCAGTATGTTTCACCAGGGGGTTGGAGCGAAAGGAGAAAAAGAGTTCAACAGTTCAGGAAGGAGTTGTGGATAAAAGAGAAAAGTTCACATCACCAGTTTGGTAGTATTTTAGATACTTAAAGCAAACTCTTAATCGATCATTTTTGATATCGACCGATATAAAATGTTTATATTGTGACACTTTTTTCAGCCAGGCTTTTGAGAAAGCCCTCCAGTCTGTGGAGTTTAAAAAAAAACTGGTGGGAAAGTGTCTTTCACTGAACTAAAGCTTGGCAAAGTTAACGTGCTGCATTCCACCAGCTTTGCCACTGACCTCAATCTTTTCAGGAAACATTCACAGAGAAAATAGGATCAGAGATTAAACATTAATATCAGAATTTAGGCACATAATGGGAATTTAAACGAGACACACACTGGATTACCAATAATGAATGTTCTTGATTTTTGCTTTATGGAGACTAAGTTTCTGTATTTCTTTTGTCTTTCTTCATATCTTGCAGATCATGACCAGAGTTCACTGAGCTCCATTTTGCATGGAAACCCTGCTTCCCTGGCAGCCCCCTTCTCTCCCTAAAGCTTGCAGCCAGCATGGCAGGATGAGCTTCTGCCAACGATAATGATGGCTAAAAAACAAGATGTCCGGGCTCCCATCTACAACCTGGTCGTGGTGGGGTTGTCTGGCACAGAAAAGGAAAAAGGCCAGTGTGGCGTGGGCAAGTCCTGCCTGTGCAACCGCTTTGTTCGGCCGAGTGCGGATGACTTCTACCTGGATCACACCTCCGTTTTGAGCACCAGTGACTTTGGAGGCCGTGTGGTGAATAATGACCACTTTCTATACTGGGGAGAAGCTGGTAGGACGATAGAAGAGGGGCAAGAGTGCCGCATGAATGTGGTGGAGCAGACAGAGTTTATTGATGACCAGACATTCCAGCCACACCGTAGCACGGCACTCCAGCCTTACATCAAGAGGGCAGCTTCCACCAAGCTGGCTTCAGCTGAAAAGCTGATGTACTTTTGCACAGATCAGTTGGGCCTAGAGCAGGACTTTGAGCAAAAGCAAATGCCTGAAGGCAAGCTCATTGTGGACGGCTTCTTACTCAGTGTTGATGTCAGCAGGGGTATGAACCGTAGCTTTGAGGATCAGATGAAGTTTGTTGGCAATCTGTATAATCAACTAGCCAAAACGAAGAAGCCAGTGGTATTGGCTCTCACCAAATGTGATGAAGGAGTTGAGCGCTACATTAAAGACTCTCATGCTTTTGCCCTTGCCAAGAAGAACCTACAGGTAGTTGAAACTTCAGCCCGCTCTAATGTCAATGTTGACCTGGCATTCCTTACTCTGGTTCAGCTCATAGATAAGAGCAGGGGAAAACCCAAGATTATACCATACTTTGAGGCTCTGAAACAGCAGAGCCAACAGATCGCCTTAGCAAAAGACCGATATGAGTGGCTGGTCACCCGAATTGCGAACAACCACAACGAAACATGGCCCGTCGTCAGTCGTCGCATGCAGACAGCTCCTGAGTACAAGGAATATGTTTTCCTCGAGGGAACGCCGAAGGCCAAGAAGCTTTTCCAACAGCATGTTCACAGACTAAAACAAGAGCACATAGAGAAACGCAGGAAGGCCTATCTAAATACTCTACCACAGGCCCTGTCTGTGCTAATACCAGAGTTGGATGAGATAGACCACTTGAGTTGGTCTGGAGTTCAGAAGGTCTTGGAGACAAAGAGAGATTTCTCTCAGTGGTTTATAGTTTTGGATGACACACCTTGGGAGACGACACCACACATCGATAAAATGGATGACGATCGAATCCCCCAGGACCTGCTGGAGACCCCCGCAGCTGAAACCATCTATGAAACCCACTTGGATCAGTTAAGGAAGGAGCGCAAACGGGCCGAGATGAGATGGGAGTTCAAAGAAAAGCTAAGTGTTTCTCCTTTCATCACACCAGGGAAACCGTGGGAAGAGGCTCGGAGTTTCATCATGAATGAGGATTTCTACCAGTGGCTGGATGAGGCTGAATATTTAGACATCTACAACAAACATCAGAAGGAAATCATTGACCGGGCCAAAGAAGACTTTCAGGAACTGCTTCTTGAATACTCTGAGCTATTTTATGAGTTAGAAGTGGATGCAAAACCAAGTAAAGAGAAAATGGGAGCCATTCAGGAGGTGCTGGGCGAGGAGCAGCGATTCAAAGCACTACAAAAGCTACAGGCAGAAAGGGATGCTCTAGTACTGAAACACATACACTTTGTTTACCATCCTACAAAGGACACTTGCCCCAACAGCCCCCACTGTGTTGACAGTAAAATTGAGCAGATACTGGCTTCCAGATTTCCTACCAGATACGCGTCATCAGACAGCGCTAGACTGGAAGGTGGAAGGGCTGAACGGATAAATCTGGTCATCCTAGGGAAAGACGGACTAGCCAGAGAAATGGCTAACGAGATCAGGGCATTATGTACTAGTGATGACAGGTATGTAGTAGATGGCAAGATATACGAGTTAACCCTTCGTCCTATAGAAGGCAATGTACGTCTGCCCGTCAACTCATTCCACACACCTACCTTCACACCACACGGATGCCTTTGTTTGTACAATTCAAAGGAATCCCTCTCATACGTTGTTGAGAGTTTAGAAAAGCTTAGAGAGTCAACCATAGGCAGAAGAGAAAGGGAAAACAGCTTAGCTCAACTCCCACTGTCCCTACTTCTGGTCACTAAGCGTGGTGTTGGTTCCATTGGGGATATCGGAGGAGAAACGGCTCAGACTCTAATACAACAAGGGCAGCAGGTAGCTGCAAAGCTACAATGCACCTACCTAGACCCAGCCTCCCCAGGTAAGGGTTATGGCCGCAATGTCAGTGAGAAACAGCTTAACCAGATGCTGAGAGGCCTCTTAGAAACTCGGAGAAACATTGGGACCGGCTCCCCTACATTACCTCCTTTATCCTCTGCTTACAGAGACTCTCAGTCTCAGCAAGGCAATGAGGCAGACCTCCGAATAGTTATGTGCCTGATGTGTGGGGACACATATGATTTAGATCAACTACTGGCACCTTTCCTTTTGCCCCAGCATTGTCGTCCTACATCAAGCCACAGCAGCGGCACATCCGTTCTCTTGGATCTTGTCATTGGGGGTCACAGACAGAACGTTGAACTGTCTTTGCTCTCTTTCCACTCCTCGTTTTCCCTCCGAAAGACAGGCCTGGTCCACGGCTACATTGCAGTTTACTCTGCCCGCCGTAAAGCCTCCATGGAGACGATGTGTGCTTTCCTTTGTGAGGTCCAGGACATTGTGCCTGTCCAGTTGCTAGCAGTAGGGGAGAGTCAGATGGAGTTGTCAGACTCTGATTCATCTAAGGAGCAAATCTGTCAGGGAGAGGATCTGGCCCATGAAATCAGCGCCAGATTTAGCACAATAATATGCGGACATGGTGGGGTAGTGGGAGGACTTCATAAGATAGACCTTTTCCACTCCTTCTTACAGGAGGTGATGGAGAAGCGCACTGTTGTTGAGGCCGCACACATGTACGATAATACAGCTGAGGCATGTACCAATGAGAGCTGCGGGTCCCCCAGTCCAGTTCACATCCATGTTGACTCAGAGGATGATATTGACCCATCGCCACCTTACCCTACACTTAGGGAGGGTGGTAGTCTAAGTTCCCACCTGGGAAGTTTCAAGCTGCCAGACCTGGAATCGAGTGATAGATTTTCTGTCATTTCTGATATCGGTACATTTGAAAGCAAGCTAAATAACAAGGTGCCTCCACAAGTGAAGCCCAAGCCTGTGCGTAAAGGACCCTACGGTGATCAGCAAGGCACCTCTAACAGACCCGTCTTGCCCCAAACTGTCACCTGGGCTCCAGGGAGCGACGGAGGCTACGACCCCTCGGACTACGCAGAGCCTATGGATGCTGTGTGCAAACCTCGACCTACTGAAGAGGAGAATATTTACTCTGTCCCCATCGACAGCACGCAGGGCAAGATTGTCACCATCCGCAACGCCAACAAGGGTCACGCCAATGGAAGTGCTGCGGGCAACGGATCTGACAGCGAAGCTGACAGCAGCTCGCTGGAGCGCAGGAGGAAGCTATCCGTTTTTGGTGAAAAGCCTAAGCTTTACAGAGACAGGTCCCAACGGCTTGGAAAATTCAGCAGTTTTAGGACAAGCTTCTCTCTTGGCAGCGATGATGAGACGGGTGGTCCGCCAAAGACAAGCCAGGACGATGGAGGACCTCAGAAGGACAACTCCATAGATGAGAGCGATGATCACAAAACAATAAAGATTCTCCGGGGTCTCCGCAGAAATACCAAGGTTAGTAACTGTGCCACCAAGTGTTGTATGAGTAGAAGTAATTATGTATCCAACCAATGGGAAGTGCATTCATTATCCCAGTAAATTTAAAAAACGTTTTAAGAAAAAGATTTCTCATCTTTGAGCAACCTGGTACAACATTAATTATAAGCAGACCTATCAATCTTATGCTGTAGTTAAATTTAGAGTAGATAATTTGGAAAGTATAAACATTTGCTTTCCTCATGTACACAGGAAAGCAGAAAATCACCCCTTCGTAATTATTTTTTGGCTAAGACCCAGTACTGTTTGCTCTGGTGGATAATTGTTTGTTACTGAAGTTAAGAAAAAGCAGGGTTTAGAAACATCTCTCTGCTGTTTTAAAACTGAACCCAGAGCAAACGTCATGCTGTAGGGACTTCTGAAAGCATGCCTGCACGCCATATTCGTTTCTTGACCACTCAGTGGGAGTCCCCTAAACTAGCCAGATCATCAGTGGGAAAGAAATCTGACAGAATACGGCTTCATACCAGAATCCAAAATGTCTTAACGATTGGGAACAGAGCCCCATTTGGTTTGGTTTGTGCACCAATGCTTACGGTCAGCTCTTCTCCATGATAAAAAAAATAATAATAATCATGAAATCACATGAAAAGTGAGAATAAAATCTCAGCATGGAAGGCTTTTTTTTTTTTTTTTTTTAAATTCCCAAAATTAAAACCTTTCTAGTGGGAAAAGTAATGTTAATATTTTCACTATTTATTTTCCCAATGTGCCTCTTGGCATGAATCTCACTCTAGATATGGGTAACAACCCAAATAGTTCACACACAAATAAATCAGCTCAAATAAGTCCTTAAATAAAGCTGTGTGAAATGATGTGTAATTACTTTGAACACATTCACTAAAGTTGAAGTATCTTATCAAAGTAAGAGCTTCTAAATTTCTCTTTCAGACAGAAAAGCATGCATTGCTCAGGTGTGACTTTAAACACCACACAGATTCATTCCTGGGGTTTCATCCATGCTCTTTGATCTTCAGAGGTTTCCATAGATTTTCATTTATGTTCAAGTCCAGTTTGCTATTCTAGTAGCTTTGTATTATTTCTCCGTTGCCAGTTGAATGTTGATTATAAGCTTTATAAGTTGATTCTTTTGCAGTACGTTGGTAATAAGTGACTAAACCCACTGATATTATTTTTTGCACAGGATTGCTTCCTAAACATTGCCAGATTCCACTTATTTTCTTGGCTTTCTGTGCTTTTCGCAGGTTATTTTCTTCACTTGTTCAGTCCCCATTTCCTATATCATTCCACTTTATCACACGTAATTTCTGGACTTATTTTATTACATTTCTAGGCATGGATTACTTGGGTTGCCACTGACAAATAAAGTTAGTTTCATCTTAATAGGACCAGAATATAATGGCGCTCTCTGTTGCATAATTTGCTAAATTCCACAGTTACTTTTTTTTCACAAAGTTGCCATCAAATAAAAGGCTGTGATGGACACCAGTGCTATTTTCTTAGCTGAGGCATCGCTGCTTACTGTTCACTTTTTGTTGTCACCGCAGTGTAGTCTATGCCAAAGCCTGTCAGCTTTCTTTAAAGACTCATGATTCGTCCCGGCGACAGTTTGGCTTTTTTACTTCCTTCCTTTCATTATTTGCTGCTCTGTTTGTTTGTCTTTGCATCTCGCTGATTCATACATTCTGCTTCTCACGTTCTCATCATTCTGATTGTCTGTTCATTTCACGCCTCCTTTTTGCTTCGCTTGTCTTCACAGCTTATTTTTTTTCTTTTATTTTTAAAGACGGGTGTCTCCCTGTCACACCGCGTCCTGTTCCCTTCCCACCCTTGATACTTTTGACCTCTTACACCAGGCTGATCGGCCCTGGTATGCTGCTCATTCGCGCACGTGGTGCGTCGCTGAAGTGCCAGCTGAAGCAGGAGTTGCAGCTGTGCATGTTGCGCTTGTATATCTGTGATAATTGCCATGGCTGTCAGGAGGGTGGAGAAGGAGGCGGATGATGAATGTTTTTAGGCACTCAGCTGGGATGTACCTGCACGGAGGTTGTCGTCTCGCATTATTCAGCGGCCCGGACTACATTCTGCAGCGCTCGAGGCCATATGTCTGTCAGGAAAAAGTACGAACAACTCAGTCACGAGAAGACATCTGGGCTTGCAATCTGCGTCTGATGCAAATTGTCACGTTGGACGTTAGAAAACATCCAACATGCACAGAGAAATCCCCGAGAAAGCCGCAGCCAGTGGAGTGCGGGTCTGTGTCATTCTTGTTATTCTTTTAAGTGCCTCTGATTTGTGGCATGCAGCTGGTCTGGGAACTTGATGGCCACATTACAAGCTATTATGGATTTATTATGGTTACAACAAAGGATTAAATTTCTTCACCTATTTTATAAGCAGCTGTCTCTCAAGTAATGGGCCATTTACAGTCTGCTGCAGCTCGAAATCCCTTTCAGATTACATTTTATCGAGTTCATTTTTCATATTCAGGAAGACGTGCTGCAGCAGTTTGTGCAGGCTTGTGTAAAAAGTCCTGTCCCCATTTTTGTTCCAGTTAAACTAAAGCTAGATGGTTTTTTTTTATTATTATTTTTGACAGTTATTCTCAAGATAAAGATTTAGGTTCATGTGCTGCAGCATAAACACTTTCCTGGGTGGAGCTTTAGGTTACTGTCTACCACTCTGACTCAGGACGAGTTAAAACAAATAGGAGTTTGAGCTCATTTAAAAAAAAAAAAAAACCTTTTACTTCAGTCATTGACCAAGTCTGTCCACCCTGATCTCCCTCCCTCACTGAGACACAGGAAACATTTCCTCTCTCTCTCTCTCTCTCTCTTTCTCTCCTGCAGCTTTTTGTTGAAATCTCCTCAGGCAGCGAGAGGAATGTTTGAAATTCTTCAGACACCTAGTTCATCTGGTGTCTTCATTCAAGCAACAACAAAAAAGAAAAATAAGAAAAAAAGAGTTCAAGATATTGCAGAAACGGGGAAACAAATTCATGTCAACTCCAGAAGCGAGTCGTGTTTTGGTGTCCTACGGTGTGCGTGTGCGCAAGCTCTCCCCGTGATGTCTCTATAAGGATGTGATTTGTTTCGTTTTGGTTGTGTTCGAGGGCTGCTTTGTCTTCTTAGAGCTGGAGACGTATCCCGTCTCAGTTAGCAGCAGAAAGGAGTGGCCAGAAGGCAAAACTGCAGGGGGAGAAGACAAGCCCAGCAAGAGTAAGAGAGAAGAAGAAGCGTGTGGGTTACAGAGACGGTCTGCTAAAATGAGACGGCAGCACAGTTACTGTGATGGAAGTGAAATAAATTAGATGCTGCCAAACTGAACCCGGCACATCTCTGCAACTCCTGCAGTCTAGTTATTACGACCTTTTCTTTTCTTCTTCTTCTCCTGTGTAAATATATACACTCTTTACTTCTTTAACACATTAGCTCCGCGTTTACATTTGACTGCAGAATGTGAATGCAGATATCAGGAGTGTTTGGACAGATCGGACCGGTTGGAAGGACAGATGGCAGGTTGCGAATGACATGCAAAGACATTCTTAGGGCTAGATGTTAGTAATCTGGTGACCTGATGTGGCGACGGTAAAGGAGAGCTAAGAAATTTTAAATCTGCCTTCAGCCTACCTTTTTAAAAAAAAATAAAAAAATTCTTAGACTACAGTGGCAAACGTATTGGCTTGTCATCCTTCACACACATAAGAACTTGAGTGACATCCCGCTCTTAATCCGAAGGGCTTAATAAAATGTCACACAATCCTCGGCGGCTATCGCAGCTTGAGCTCTATTGGGAAGGTTTTCCACAAGATTACGGAGCATGTTTAAGGCCATTTCTAACCTTCCCTCAGGAGCTTATTCACGACATCCTACTGCCAAGTTGTTTAAAGCGCACTGCCCCGCTTGAAACGGATAGACGTCCACACAGATGCTTCAGCTCCAGTGAAAAACAGTCGTCTTTTTTTTCCTCCCTCAGTTATTTTCAGTCATGAAATAATAGAAAGATTAAAATCTAGAATAGAGGAAGGAATACTCATGGTTGTTGTTTAAGTAACTTAATCCGTTTATGACTAAACAACCATTAACTTGAATAAATCATTTAATCAACAGAATTAAACTTTAAACAAATTATGGCTAAATTCAAAATCTGTCAAACTCGAGGCCCGAGGGCCAAATCCGGCCCTCCATTACTTTCTAATTGGCCCTCTAGACTCAAAATAAACACATTAAGAGAACCTTCAAGGTAATAGCTGTATGCTTAAATAATGTTTTATCAAGAAAATCACAGCAGTTTTCATCTGTTTGCTGCCAAATTACATCAGTACGAAAAGCTGTTCGACTTTCAGAAGCTCTCATTGAGTGCAGAGACAGCTATTTATTCATATTTTAATGGTTTGTTTACTGGTTTTATAAATGCATTCTGCCACAAGCGGCCCCCCTTTTGAGGACCTTCATAATCTCGACATGGCCCAAAACGAAAATGAGTTTCACATAGAAACTCTGATACGAACGCGTTACGTTTTCAACGAGCCGGTGAGACAAACTGTAGAGATCGCTTTTTAAAATCCTGAGTTGTCCCTTTAGGATTAAGTGTGCAAGTCGTCTCCAAATGTAAAAAAAAAAAGATTTTTACACAAAAAAAAACTAATTTCACTTGTGTTGGTTTTCGGTCCTGCCGGTTGTGGGAATACAAGCTGTAATGACTTCTCCCTCTGCTTGAGCACTGCTGTGAGAGTAAATGTGTCCATAAATGTGATCAAAAATGTTCGGCGGAGTGAAGTGAGGCCGGTATCTGGAGCAGAGGGCACATTGGTGCTTCTTCTCTCTAATGAGCTCTACTCCAGCTCTTTTCCTGCTGTCTGTCCGTCTAGTCGTAGTGCTGCACTGCACCCGCAATCTGTGTGTCCAGCCAACCATGCACCTCTGCTTCACCCCCCCATCGCCCCCACAGCCTGCCAGGGCAGTGCCTCCGGGGCTGCTGACAGAGTTACTGCAGATCCAGGCCTCAGGGGTTGTGTGTGAGGGGGGCTGGGAGGGGCGGCCTTGAAAATATTCCCACTGATCGCCATTAAAGCTCTGCACAATTACTGCTGTTGCCCTCGGCTGTTTGCGGGAACAGGCAGAAAGTGTTGCGGGAGCGCGTAAGAGGGCTCTTAACAGGAAAATAAAGGAGGCCGAAAAGTAATTAACCGCTGAATAAGAGTTTGATTGTACGAGAGCTGCAACGCAGCGGAGGGAGGAATTCAAAACGGCAAAAGGAGAAGGATGAAGAGCGATAACAGCGATGTGTATCTGACTGAGGGAAACGTCAGGGCTTCAGATAGGAATGTGTGATTTTCTTATCGGCTTAGCCTTCAGGAGGTATGTGTGAGAGAGAGGGGTGTGTACATGCACGCTTGGCCTTTTTGTACAATAAGCATGAATATGCAGTAACTTTCCAAAAAAAAAGATAAAGGTCGTGGCCTTTGTGCTACATGGTAGATTTAAAAAAAAAAAAAAAAAAAAAAAAACAAGTCTACAATTTGCCTTAGCCAGTTGTCCCAATCACAGTTAGTGTCACATAATGTTGTATTTTCTGTCTGATTTCACCAAGCAAGCTGTGTTATTTGTTGTTGTTTTTTTTCTCTCTCTCTTTTTGGCAGAAACAAACTCGGTCCAAGCCCCGGCACTCCAACTCCAAACCTGTTGAGAGCAACTACTTCGGCATGCCGCTGGCTGCCGTGGTCACTCTGGAGCGACCGATCCCCGTCTTCATTGACAAATGCATCCGCTTCATAGAGGCCACAGGTAAGAATCTGCTTGACCCGACTTTGATGCGTCACACAGTCGGACATTTTCTTTCAGTGTCTCTTGTTACGCATCTGTACAAAAGTCTGTAATTACCCCTAAAGGGTTTTATTTGGATCGGATGCGATGATCCGACGCAGAATTCGGCACCATCGTGATTTGTTCAGAATAGGATGAATTGTCTTGAAATGTTTTTTTTTTTTTTTTTTTGCAAATGATCTAATAATGGATAAAATAATGCAATTACAGCTTCAAGTCCTGTGGAGCATGTGAGTTTTACATTTATTTTTTTTGCAAATCGGCTCAGATTCAGTCGGACGTCACATAGTCCTATCACACGTCCTCACTTGTATTTCGGTCCGGGCTTTGACTGGACATCCTTTCTGCAGCTAACAGTGGGGACGTTGTGCTCAGGGGTGATGTGCAGTGTTAGTTTTCCACCTCGCAGCACGTTGAGCTGTGGTCCCGTCTCACCTTTCGGGTGATAGTTTAAACAGTTCGGGTTTGTTTACCTGCTGTTTGCTCACTTCTCTAAAATCTCTGAGGCCCTTGCAGAACCAGCGGGTTCATTCACAGATTGTTACACGCACGTAGTAGGCTCTTCTTTTCAACTTCCTGTAATGGACTGTATGTAAAAATATCAGAGGAAGCTGAACCAAACATAAATGCATGCCGCACCTTCTCAGATTTTTGCTTTAAAAAAAAATTTGAACAAGTATAATTGACCCCCAGCTTGACCGTCGCGCTGGTTTGTGTCACATAAACGGACAGGGTGTGAATAATTTTGCACGACACAGATTGCGAATATTTTCTTTTCATTTTCCGTCGTTTTTGTTTTTTGTTTTTTTTTTTTGTTTTTTTCAAAAAAGCAAAAAAGTATCAATCGTGGAGCCGAACAGAAAAGAACCCGGTCGGGACGGATCGTCGCCTTACTTTATTTTCCTTGAATGCAATTACGTTGCCCTTCAAAGCACATAAAGCACCCTCGAGCCACGTTTCCCCCATCACAGCGATTTTTAAGCCAACCAAATGGATTCAGCAAATAACGTCAGACCTGAAAGACCAATATGTTCAGGTTAATGTTGTGTTTCAGTGTTTAGGTTACAGGTCATTAGTCTGGTGTCAGCAACAATCTATACATCCAGTTTTTTATGTTTTGTTTTTTTTTCCTCTCTCCTCTCTCGGAGCACAGATGTGCACAGACAGCCTCTTGTAGCTTTTCCACCCTGCTGCCCAGATGCCAGGCTCTCTGCCAGGCGGCTCCGATGCTACGCTGCCCCGGCTGTGCCAGCTTACTCTGCCACCAGCTGTTAACCTAAACCAGAGGCTGAGCTGTGATGCTGATCTCTCGGTTCTTCTCTGGATCACGATTTCAGATGCTCCCACCCCCACCACCACCCCCGCTCCACCCTCCCATTAGTTGCAAATTAATTTCCCGCCATCTGCACACACCCTAAGCGACGCGCCTGATACATGTGCTTTTATCACCTTTAGTTGCGTTTAATTTTGCCGTCTGAGTGAAAATGATGCTCCTATTGCTGACGGACATTCCGGTGCTTTCACAGTTTAATCTCTGGCCCGATTAAAAGTCCGTGCGTTTGTGGATTAAACGTCTCACAAAGCAGCCGCCTCCTTTCCTGCATGCTGGAGCGTATAGGGGCATAGCCCCGGATAACAAGGCATCGTGTTTGATTTTGCCTCTCCCTGCTCAGATGTTAACTGAAGCAGTCACAGCAGTCACTGCAGGATAAAGGAGAAAAACTAGTTGAATAGGTATTTACATGCTCCGCTGTACGCTCACGGAGCCGCGTCTGCAGCTCACTCTCAGGTATTCGCTGCCTTTTATCTTCACCTTTTTACCTTTAGTATTCCTCCTAATCCTCTCCTCTTTCAGCTCCCAGGTGTGTCTATTTTTTTTCTTCTTCCTCTCCTTACTGAATACTTACACCTGTCATACTTGGTTTCTTTCATTCCTTCTCAAAATGCTCTTTTTATTTCTTCCTCTGCTCCTTTGTTTGCCCTTCGACTCCAGCTTTATCTGCTTACTTCCTCTTCGCTGCTGCTTCTCCTTTCTTTCACCAACATGCTGAGTTTGCTTGTGTCAGGATGTGTGTGTGTGTGTGTGTGTGTGCGTGCGTGCGCGTGCGTGTGTCTGTCTGTCTGTCTGTGTCTCTCTCTCTCTCTCTCTCAGGGACCTTCCAGGTAACGTTCTCCCCCACAGCTCCCTCTGTCCGTTTAACAAGATCAGGAACGGGGCGGATGTTTGTGCTCAGCTGTTTCCGAGTTTGTTTAGCTCGTTCAGGTTTATTTATCTGGAAGGAGCTGCACCGGTTTTTACTGACCGTTAAGGTTTACAGTTAAATCATTCGGGTCAGGCGTCGTTAAGGTCAGATGTAATCAAGTAAAAATGAGTGCATTATCAAAACCTTTTTGCCTTTCCTGCCTGACATTGTGAGACTAAACACTTTCTATTTTAGATCAGCTGTGACTATCATTCTTATTTACTAAATGCCAGAATAATTAGCTGTATTTATTTTACACTTTCTTCAAATTTGTTTGTTAATAAGCTGTGATTATTATGCATTTAAACAACTTGATGAAACCCACATGATGATCTAATAGGTTTGTGAGCTTATTTTAGGTTGGCGCACAATATCTGAGTTAATTGGATGTATTTTTCTTTTTTTTTTTAGTAATTGCAAAATTATTTATAAGAAACTTTGAAAACATCTTTACTTTTATTCGTCTGTGAAGTACAAGACATGCATTATTTTCACATTTCAGTGTTTTGCTGACGTCGTCTGAGTTTCTCCGTTTTGTAATTGGATGTATTTTAACACCATAAACATGCCTTTTGTAGAAATATGTGGGGGAAAGCAAAAAACTCATTATTTCCATATCAGCAACATGTTTCTGGCTACATGTGCTGTTTGGCTAAGTCATGGTTTCTTGATGGCTCTATCAGAACATCCTTCCGCCGTCTTCAAATATTTTTAGCTGCGTTCAACACTAATTTATTGTTTTGTTTGTTTTTTACTGGCGCAGAAAGCCAGAATTCCTGATACAAGTGGCTGACTGAGTTCCAGGAATTGTTTGGGAAATTTTAGATTTCACACAGGAATAGTAAAGTCGCAGGATATCGAGCAAAGCGCCCGTCGTAATAGATCAGAGTCTCTCAGAAATGTTACCAACATCATGAGGAAACAAAGAATTAATCCAAAATCTGCATTTGCCAGTGAGAGCAGGAGCCAAGTCTGGCGAGAAAATGAAAACATGAGGTGCTTCAAAACTTCTGGGAACATCTCTGACTTAGGACAGTGAGCCGTCTCCTTCAGCTCCTACAGGACCTCTGTCTATTCTCTACTTATCCTCTAGACTCCTGGGACGTTGATTTCCTAATGAAAATTACAAAATGCTTTAACTTGACTTGGACTACGGGCCGACAGTCCGGTCCCTTTTTGTCCTCAGCTCATATGAAACTCTTTGGTTTTATAATCAGATAAAGGCTGCAGTTATCCCTCGGAAGATTTTTTTCTTCCACTCAGCTTTCCATTAATATTCATGCATTCTGTAAGGAGCCGGCTTATTTCAGCAGTGACCTTTTGTAGCTTACCTTCCCTGATCAAATTTTACACTTAATGTTATTCAACTGTTATAAATGTTGACTTTTGAAGAAGGGATGTGATTAAATAGGTGCGCGTTACTTCCCACTCCTTTCTGGAAATTGAAAATAAATCAACAAAGATCGGGTTGTATTGTTGCATATGTGGCTTTATTGCTTTGCTTAATTTATTTCTTTTTTCTTTTTTTTTGCCAGTCTTAGGATTTCCATATAAGAGAGATTCTTAATCTCTCTGGGATTTTCCTGGTGAAATAAAGGTTAATAATAAAACATTATTTGTACATCCATCCCCCACCCCAAATACTTTATCTATGTGGTTTGTATGTTTGAAATAAATTAAAGTAAAAAATTAAGTTGAATTTTGGATTGTGTGGGCCTTTATTACGGCCATAGCAGAACATTTTTGCATTAAACACATGAGCAGAAATAAACACTTGAAACATATCTCTCTGAATGTAATGGATTTCTGTTACGTAAGGGATATTTTTGTTTGTTTAAATTTAATCAACTGTTGGATTATATTCTAACTGGAGTTGAAACAATTAAAGAGATTAATCGTAATGCGTCGATTATTGAAATAACTGTCAACTAATTTAGTAATGATTAACTCAAAAATGCCATTTGCTGACAGAGGAATTACGAAACTGTTAAATGTGTTTCACATTATCACCTTTTAGGCTACAAAATGTTTATTCTCTTAGTTATGTAAGGAATTCAGTTATTTGTTTACTTTCATCTTTTAATGCACTTCCAATGTTATATTTGAACACTTAAGTGGTTACATGAAAAGCCTGCAGAATGTGCCAGTTTATTTTTTTTTTTGTCGGATTAATCGGCAGAATTGTTAGTTGCAGCCGTATTTCCAAATAATTTGGAGATCTCTAATTGATGTTCACGTCCATAATTTAGGGTTTGGTTGGTTTTAATAATAACTCTTTGAAACACATTTTTTATCCTTCTTTTTTTGATCTTTGATGAGACAAAGATCACGGGTGCAGATCTTTGTCTCATCTGTCTCCTATTTTTTTATTTTTTTTTTTGTTCCTCATAGCTACTTTCCTTTTGTCCTTGAGAATAATTGGAGTGGATGTGGTATTTTGTTTTTAGTTTTTTTTTTTGTCAAAGCATTCTGAGTTTGCAGAAAAGCAGACATATAAAATCAATCCATTGTGACTGCTGTTATCTCCTCTCAGCTCAAGCTTTCCCCGTGGCGCGGTTAGTCTCCAGGTGCTCTGCTCATCTCGGGCGCCCCAGGTGATGAATGTGCTGCAGCGGGCACAGGCATATCTGCCGGTGGTGGGGACCACCATAGCGACGAAAAGGGCAGCACCCAGCGCCCGCCTGTCTCCATGGCGAACTATGAAATCGGCCTCCGGGGCTGCCGAACCCCTCCTCCTCCCGACGCTCCTCCCCGTGGAAACGAGGCCTGGACCGACGTGGGGATCAGCTGGTGTCGTGTCAGGCTGCGGAAACGCAGCCGCTAACCCCGAAGAGTTTTTGTCGCCGTTTGTCAAAGTCTGCAGCTCCTCGGGCGTCTCTCTCTCTGTTCACTTGAGCGCTGGCAGACGCTCTGAAAGTCACCGCCGTGCGAAGTGTTGTCGGGCTTTTGTTGTGTTTACTCCACGCTAAGTCGGTGGGAATGAACTTTGAATCTGCACAGACAGTCAGAAGTTTAAAACAATGACAAAGACCACAACTCCTGACCCATTTTTCGTTCTCTTAACCGTTTCCACCGCTGCAATCTTCCGCTTCCTCGTCGTTCCCGCTTTGATCCCATCTCCCTCTGCGACACGACTCCTTCCCACTATCTGTCCTCCCATCCCTGTTTTCCCCACGTCTGGCTTGCAGAGCTTTTGTGGGGGAATTGATTGGCAGACGGCTCAGATCGATGACTGAGAGCCCTTCTCATTTCCTCCCTGCCTCTCCCATTATTTCATCTTCTCTTTCTGACTCGGCCCTGTTCGCCTCGCTCCCTTTGGGATGCCCCTCGTCTCCCCGAGTTGCCCCCAAAGTGTGAGTGAGGGAGTGTAATTCAAAACCGAGAACTGAAACCACATCTTTTTTTTTTTTTTTTTTTTTTTTGGCAATTTGGTGGAAAATATTGATGAGATAAGATGCGATGAGGTATCAGCGTGTCTCTGCTTTCTGTCCTGCTTTGACTCGGTTCCTTGTGTTTTTATCGATTTGGGGAGAAAATAATCATCAATTATGCAACACGTTTTAGTTTTTTTTTAGTGACCTGTGGCTTCTTTGTCTGGCGAGTGAAAATTAAGATCACGGGTGCAAGACAGTTTAAATCTGATCTGTTTTATCTGGGAATCACATTGGATTCTTGATTTTTGCGTGTAGCTCAGGTCTGTCGGGCTGCCGGCTGTTCTGGATGTGAGCAACACGTGACAACAAATTGTAAACGATTACAACGACCTCGGTGCTCCAGAAAGATGCCCAAGGAAAAGACAAATGTTAATAAACCTAATAATTTAACTCACATTTACGATCATTTAAATCACCTTACAAGGTTTGTTTGCTGAGACGGACCGTTTACTCTCATTTCTGTAAAATGCTTATTCTTTTGTACTTTTTAAAGTAGATTTTATATGCAAATTAACTCGAAGACATTTTTGAGACCATTGAAGTTGCCTTTGTCATCGAGTTAACATAAAATGTGAATAATGCAAGGGGACAGTCTCAGTGTGTGTGCATGGTTATTTGTCCTTTTCGTCTCTTTGTTGCCTCTTGATGGACTAACTCTCTACCCAGGTGGCCTCCCGTAAAGATTTTAGTCTTTTAATCCTTGAGATATATTATTTAAATCAACTTTACTTGATAACCTACTATAATAGGCAAACATGTAAACCTCTTATCTGTATTTTTTAACATAAATGTGTTGACAACTCTTAAACCTTTTTGTTTAAAGATCACGTTGCTAATTTCTTGAGTCTATGAAAGCAAAAGCTGTTTGTAGCTGTAAAGAGCAACTTTGAGATTTAGTTTAAATTATTTGCTTTCTCAGTTCTGTCTCCTCTTGTGTTTGTAATTATGAACTTGTGCTATTTTACTTACTTTAACGTCAGTTTATGGTTAATATCTAATTTATTGTCTGCGCTGCGCTGTTGAAACCATCCCACACATCACCGCCACTGTTGGAAAAGTTAACTTTCATTCAAAGTGCTAAACGTGTATTTTAGATCAGGTACTTTTATCCCACACTTGTGACTTTACTTTTTGTTTTAACCAGCACGTCATTTTTGACCCGTTTCCACCTCAGGTAAATTGTTTTAAAGAAAGAAAGTCTAATCTTAGTCCTTCATTGCTAGGGAACACGGCGCTGTAAGGATGGCACAAAAAAAAAACTAAAGGCAATTCATGTGAAATAAAAAAAAAACTTTAGCATTTTCTTGGGCTTCGGTAATTAATTTAATTTTCTCATTTTGTAAACCAGGATTCAAGTCTGTTCTTCAGTCGTTTTATGTCGCTGTGGCGCCAAAGCAGTCTAGATTTTTCGCGCTGCCCCCGAGCCTGTTTCAATAATCAATTAATCGTGTAATAAATGAAAATAATTTCCGTTCAGATGATTAATATTTTTTAAAGGGCAGTTTTGTTTAGAGACTTCATAACTCATTTTATTTATGATTTCAGTTGTGTGCAGTATTTATTTCCTCTTTATTTATAATTTTTTCTGTTGGGAGGTTTTATTTTGGATATTTTAAATGTTTTCCAGCGCCGTGTTGTGTACAAAATTAAAGTTTATTAGTCTTTGAGCATGTGAACTTGCATTATTATGCCATTTACCAATGTGTTTCTTGAAAGTAGTCTCAAATCAACAATAATATCACTTATTTTGTCCATCAGAATTTGTTATCGTGACTCATCGACCTGCCCCAACGATTCCTTAACCTTCCTGCAGCGGTTTGTCAAAATAAATTGCTTTAGAAGTGTGATGGGAATAAAGAGTCTCTGCCTGTGTGCTGCACACCAGCCTTTGGAGGCAACCTGCCATAAAATATTTTTGCAAATGAACCCTGAGCTGAAAGCGTTTCTCTCTCTGTCTGTCGCCTCCAGGTCTGAGCACAGAGGGAATCTACAGGGTCAGCGGCAACAAGGCGGAGATCGAGGGCATGCAGCGGCAGTTTGAGCAAGGTGGGCACTTCCCTCTCGGAGCCCGCCGCCGCGCTTTAAAGCGCAAACAAGATGCGACAAAGATGCATGTGTGCCGGCTTTCTGAAACGGGTCCATTAAAGTCTGCCCGGTGGCCCACATGTTTTAGTTCCCTCCCTGGTGGTAGTTTCTACCTCCTCGGCATGTCGATGTTCTGCAGAGGCCGCTAACGAGCCATCATTTGATCCAGGTGTGTTGAACTGGGGAGGGAACTAAAACATGCGGGGAAACCGGGACTCGAGGACCGACTTCGGACAGCCCTGCTCTGAAAGAGCCCTGCTTCTCCCTTCACTGAGCAGGGTGTATTAATTGGCCTTCAGTTCCTCTCAGACTGCAGAGCTGCCCCTCATTAATCGTCTACCTGCTCCGGTGTGCATCATCGCACGTGTACAAGCGCTCTGAATGCGTGTCTGTCTGCTGAGGGCATTTAATTGCCTCCAGATTGGTTTGGTTAATGAAGCATGTTGCTGTCGTGATGGATAGCAGACCAAGATGGCCTTTGCGTCTGTATCTGTGTGTGTGGGTGTGGATGTGTGTGTGTGTCCTCGCTTGGCTGGGGTTAAATTCAACTCAGGTAACCAGAGTTGAAAACCTGCACTGAATCATTCGAAATCTTTCGCCCAATGGAGCGAGTCAATTAAAGGTGAAACCTTCAGCGCGGGCGGTGCAGAGCTGCGCTGAAGACGGCCCTTCATCGGCTCCCCGAAGGTGTTTCAAACTTTCCGCAGGTGGAAGTAGTTGCAGAAGACACTAAGTTTGAAAATGCAGCTCTTCTTTAAATGGATGCTGACTTGCGTTGTTAAATAACGGATAATCGAACTACTCCTACTCCTCTGGTTCTGCTCGGTTACTTTGCTCTTTGCTTTAATATTCCCAAAAATGTATTTAAACTAAACTTCTTTCTTTTAATTAAAAAAAATCATCATAACATCAGGTTTATCTTAGAAATAATTTAAATTCAAGTTAACTACACCTGGATGTAAGTGCATTACTCATTACAGAAATTTGGTAACAGTTGTAGTTGACATGTAGCAAACTGTGAGCCTTTCCACGCTGATGCTATAGTGATTTAACCCCTTCATGCACAGTGTTCACTACAGTGGACAGCTGTCTAAAAGCCATTTTCTTGACCTTCTTGTGAATTTTTATGTTATAAATGCACACAGACCACTGAAATGGACACTAATGCATCATAAAATACACATCAACTACTGACCATCAGCTGCAAATGCAAGAAATTATTTTTGTGAAATCCAATATGGCCGACAGACAAAAAAAGCACGCTGACTGACCCGGTCCCTCCTTCTACTGTAGACGACTCTTGCAGGTAAAAAAATATATATATTGTGACATCAGGTAACCCCTAAAGAACAATACTACGGATGTATTTTTCAAATAACAACTTTGTATTTGGAGAAAATTACAATTGATCACCTAAAAATAAAAATAATTTTAAAAAAAATTTCCTACCTTTTTTATGCCTTAAGAAAATCAAAAAAAAAAAATTTGGAAAAAAAAATCCTGACACAAAGGATCATAATACATGGCTGAAAGTACGGTGGCCGACAGGTGCAAATGCGCACCAAAAGAGAAAACATGCAAACAAAAGAAAAGACACACCCCCGAATCAAATGCAGCAAACAAAAAAGAAAACACCCCCGAATTAGAAAACACCCCCGAATGAAATGCAGCAAACAAAAAAGAAAACACCCCCGAATTAGAAAACACCCCCGAATTAAATGCAGCAAACAAAAAAGAAAACACCCCCGAATTAGAAAACACCCCCGAATTAGAAAACACCCCCGAATTAAATGCAGCAAACAAAAAAGAAAACACCCCCGAATTAGAAAACACCCCCGAATTAGAAAACACCCCCGAATTAAATGCAGCAAACAAAAAAGAAAACACCCCCGAATTAGAAAACACCCCCGAATCAAATGCAGCAAACAAAAAAGAAAACACCCCCGAATTAGAAAACACCCCCGAATTAGAAAACACCCCCGAATTAAATGCAGCAAACAAAAAAGAAAACACCCCCGAATTAGAAAACACCCCCGAATCAAATGCAGCAAACAAAAAAGAAAACACCCCCGAATTAGAAAACACCCCCGAATTAGAAAACACCCCCGAATTAGAAAACACCCCCGAATTAAATGCAGCAAACAAAAAAGAAAACACCCCCGAATTAGAAAACACCCCCGAATTAAATGCAGCAAACAAAAAAGAAAACACCCCCGAATTAGAAAACACCCCCGAATGAAATGCAGCAAACAAAAAGTGTTGAAAACGGAAGTGCTCCAGACCACTATGGGGAGTCTAACAAAAAATAGCTGTGTCCGAATTCAGGCTCTGCATCCTTTAAAGCGGGTGTTCAGAAAAGCAGCAATGGCGACAAAATAATTTTTGCTGTATTACACTTAAAATTACACAAATTTATTTTTTACAATGTTTTTAGGCGAGAATGTAGATGTATAGATCTGAAATATCTGCTCGGTTCATTAATAAATCACCTACTTCCAATATTGCTCCGACGTTTTCGGAGATGTCTTCTCCCGCTGCATTAACAGCCAGCTTCACTCGCAAGCTGTCAGCTGGCCGGGCGCTCCATGTAGATATTAAAGTATTTAATTTATTCCTGAGCAAATGGGTTTGACTGATTAAAGTTAAGCCTTCAAACATAGTTTATTTAACTGTAATGTCTTACTACCTGAGATCTGGAGAGTATTTGAAAATGAATAATATCCCTTGTATACATTAAACATTTTAGAATCAGACAGATTTTCTTTTTACTATGGAACAACCTTTATTACAAAAGGTGAAGAATAATACAGAAATAAAGAGTAAAAAACAACTGAGTCCGTTTTTTTTACTTCGTTGCTCTGTGCTTCACGTTGTCACGGTTGCTAAGCAACATAACGCCGAGATGGAGGCTAGGCAGCTAGCCGGAGGCTACAGCTTCTCTCTTCTGGTCGTCCATATTCGTGGCCTTCGAAGGACCCGTCTTCTGTAGATCGGGCCGTTTCTCACATAGACATAATAAAAGGACAGACGCCTAATGAACCGCTCTCGTCTTATCAATACATACTTATATAAGTATACAAACATAAATAATCATTAATACTGAATAATATACATTAGGCTATGCATGATTATGCACGCACACACACACACACACACATATATATATATATATATATATATATATATATATATATATATATATATATATATATATATATATATATATATAATGTTTTCCAGCCTACGAGTTCTGGTTTAAGAGTGATTCAGCAGCTGAGATTGGATCCAAAATCCGATACGAGATTCATCCGTGCTGTGCAGTGAATCTGTCTCTCCCTTCTTCCTCACGTCGTAGGAAACCTTCAAAACAAAAACGGGACATTTTCGAGTTATCTTACGTTGACTGAGTTAAATAATTAAATAATAGCCATTGTCATCTGTGTAAACTTTGCTGGTGAATGTTATGATTTTTATAATATTGTTTCATTTCTATAGTATGCTCTTGTATCAGATAATCTAAATGTTGGAGAACGACTGAAACATTTTAAGATTTACGGAATCTCGGTTAGCTGTCAGAGCGGGGGCTGAACACCAAGCACTATAGCTAGCATTAGCTGGTATTTCGCCAGTGGACATAAATACAGTATAGTAATATTCTAATCACAAAAATACACAGTAATATGTCCATCTTACTTGCGAAAAGTCTGTCGAGCCCTCACGTCAGTAGTCCGTCGATCCGATCAACAATATTCCGCAGTGCTGAAGGCATCTTCTGCTGTTTTGGTTGAGCAAAGCAAAGTGTATTTGCGCCGGAGCAGCCAATCGTGGGGGGGAGGGTGTACTCTTTTATTATGTCTATGCTTCGAAGGATCAGTTTCTCAGGGCCCTTGAAAGGATGCAGAGCCTGAATTCGGACACAGCTATTTTTTGTTAGACTCCCCATAGTGGTCTGGAGCACTTCCGTTTTCAACACTTTTTGTTTGCTGCATTTCATTCGGGGGTGTCTTCTTTTTTGTTTGCTGCATTTCATTCGGGGGTGTTTTGGGGGTATTTTCTTTTTTGTTTGCTGCATTTAATTCGGGGGTGTTTTCTAATTCGGGGGTGTTTTCTAATTCGGGGGTGTTTTCTAATTCGGGGGTGTTTTCTTTTTTGTTTGCTGCATTTAATTCGGGGGTGTTTTCTAATTCGGGGGTGTTTTCTTTTTTGTTTGCTGCATTTAATTCGGGGGTGTTTTCTAATTCGGGGGTGTTTTCTTTTTTGTTTGCTGCATTTAATTCGGGGGTGTTTTCTAATTCGGGGGTGTTTTCTAATTCGGGGGTGTTTTCTAATTCGGGGGTGTTTTCTAATTCGGGGGTGTTTTCTTTTTTGTTTGCTGCATTTAATTCGGGGGTGTTTTCTAATTCGGGGGTGTTTTCTTTTTTGTTTGCTGCATTTGATTCGGGGGTGTTTTCTAATTCGGGGGTGTTTTCTTTTTTGTTTGCTGCATTTGATTCGGGGGGTGTCTTTTCTTTTGTTTGCATGTTTTCTCTTTTGCTGCGCATTTGCACCTGTCGGCCACCGTATGAAAGGGTTAAGTCATACAACAAACGGTTATTATTTATTTTATTAGTTGTTGTTTTTTTTTTAAATACACAAGTTTTGAATTCCAATTTAGGCTTCCCTAACCCACAAAGGCTTAAAACTATGCATACACAGCTACAGTCTCAATTTCTTGTAGCTCTGAAATTCTCCGTCTGTTAGTTGAACTTAAAAAAAAGAAAAAAAAACACAACATACTGTGACATTTCCTCGCAGAATGAGTTTTTCTACACTTTTGCCCAGAACTCTAACTTTCTGTCTGTGCCGTTTGCCTTCCACAGACCACAACCTGGACCTGGAGAAAGACTTGAGCATCAACACGGTTGCGGGAGCCATGAAGGCCTTTTTCTCAGAGCTGCCCGAGCCTCTGGTGCCCTACAGCATGCAGACGGAGCTGGTCGACGCCTTCAGTAAGTCCCCGAAGCTCGGAGACAGGGAAGGGCGGCCGTGTGGAGAACCAGATTCGGCACTCGTCTTTTACTTTTGTCCGAAATCCGTTTCCCTTTATTGTGACATTTCTCCAAAACTAACGAGCAAAAAAAAAAAAAAACCCTGCAATCCAAATCCATCCATGGGGAGAATTAGATTTACCACTCGCTTGTGAAAGCGGAGGAGAGAAGGAGGTGAAGGGGAGAATATTTAAAGCTCTTGAGAGGGACGGCGCGGTGGCGACGGAGGGATCTGAATGAAGTCATTAGAAAACGGTCGTGTGGTAGATGAACGAGGGTGCATTTTCGCTTTGTGTCCCTGTAATCTATCAGAGTGGAGATTTAAAGCGCAGCTTGGCCTTGCGTAGCGCCGGAGAGATTTACCCGCGGGCTGCACGGCTGCTGTCAGTCACAGAGCTCGACAGGCGCGCGCGTGTTTCCCACCGAGACCCTTCAGCCGTGACAGAGACTTGATAAACCTCCTGCCGACACAGAGCAGGTGAGGAGGAGGAGGAGGAGGAGGAAGCAAAGCCTTCAGTCTGCAGCAGAAACATCACAAACAAGGTCTCACAAAGCCCAGGACCAGAGTTTATTTGAAACGACGCCAACAAAAAGGGGCGGAGCGAAGGCATCCGGGACCCGGAGTTGGGTTTTGTCGGATCTCGTCTCAGTGACATTGCTTTGAATGAGCTGGAGGAAGTTGCGTTTTAATCTCTGGTGATGGACCTGCAGCAGGAGGGGGGACCGTAGCTCTGTAAATTGATCCCGCTTTAAATCTGTTTTTGATCTGCGCTGACCTCATTGTGGGAATACAAACTCCGATTCTCTGCCTGTAAATCACGCCGGCCGACGCCGGAGAGGAACATCTGCTGGCTCTGCCTCGCTCGCTCGCCTTCACATGCAGGATGGGGACCGTGTGAGCCGGTGACGTCGTTTTCTCTGACTCATTCCCGCTCGTCGTCAGGCCGAGCACACCCTGTGTGTGTGTGTGTGTGTGTGTGTGTGCGTGTGTGTGCGTGTGTGTGTGTGTGAGAGAGAGAGAGGGAGAGAGCTTGTGTGTCATTTGCTGTAATCTGCAGAAGACTGTACTGGGTGGATGTAGGCCGTTTCTGCTCTGCAGTGTGTGTGGTCTTTTGTCTTGATTCTTTTTTTTTCCTTTTCTTCCATTTGTAGTTTGAGGTCTCTTTCAATCGCAGAACCTTGAGGAACACATTTTATCCTCCATTAATGTTTTTTTTTTTTTTTTTGCATTGTAACTAAACTTCGGTTTCATCTGTATTTTTCAGTGATAGACGAAATGTTCTTATCATCTGTACACGGTCCCCTTTACTCTGACACCCCTTAAAGCCGAAGTATGCAGCTTTTACAAACTGTGTTACATTTTTGCTAAAACTAATATGAGACAGATAACCTGTGAATAAGATTGAGTTCTTTCCAATGCTCCTCTTCACATCTACAGAAATGCATCGCTCCCGGTGAGAAACAGCCAATCAGAGCCAGCAGGAGGGGCTTAGTGCTGTCAGTCCTGCTCATGTACACGCTTCTAAATGTGCTAGTGGCGGAGAAACAATTAACCGTTCCAGAAAAACTGTCATCGTCAGTGGCCATGCTAAGTATTATGAGCATTCCTGGTAGACTGTATTGGGAACTAGCTATAGTGTAGCAGAGAGGCACATACACAAGTATAATTGACAGCGGTGAGACCCTCCTCTTGGCTCTGATTGGTTGTTTGAGACGAAAGCAGAGGAGCCCAGTTCTTTCAGATTATCTGTCATCCCATACTGTCAGGAAATAATTGCAGTTTTAACAATTCTGTAAAAAAAAAAAAACATCCTTCTTTTTACAAAAGTTTCTTACTGCAGGATAAAAATGTGCAGATAATACGAACGCCGAAGCCTACTGCTTGTGAATGTCTTTCCCTCCCTGTTCATCTCTCCAAATCCCCGGACACCTTCCTCGAATCTTTTCTCTCAGCCGCTCGCGCTCCTTCCCCTAACCTCTCGTCTCCCTGTGCCGATTATTCAGAGATCAACGACAGGGAGCAGCGCTTCCAGACGATGAAGGATGTCCTGCGACGTTTTCCCCGGGAGAATTACGAGGTCTTCAAATATGTCATCGGCCATTTGAACAAGTGAGTGATGGGCAGGGGCAGAGATGGCCTCTGGCAGCTGTGCTGACTCCACAGCTGGTCACCCAGTCAGGTGACCTGCAGGTGATGTCACTGCAGCAGCCGCACTGATTGTATTAGACAGCTGTTGTTTTTTGTTTTGTCGTTTTTCACTTAGGCTGTGTGTTCTGCACATCGGCACTGTTTCTGCGTATTCATTTAAGTACAAGTATTCCTAAAACTCAACGCAAATTTCCCAGAGAAGCGATGCGGTCTTTACCGTAAGGGCTTTTATTCATTCGGCAATATTCAGATGTATGAAGACCTGAAACTAGCATTTTTGTGTGAACTATTTGACCTACAAACATTGTAATCTGCACAGTTGTCAGTTTACGACCAAGTTATGACACTGATATCATGATGTTATTGCTGCGTAATTTGAGTAATTATGGGTGTAGCCACTCTCCACACCAAAAGGCTCTCTCTATTGAGGTCAGCTTCAGCTCTATCTGTACAAACATTGCTTCTCATAGCCAACAAGATGTTATTTTCCATAATATTGTGACAAAGATAGGCCCCTGAACATGGGCTGGTGTGATGTGGGGGAAATAAGATACATTTTGAAAGAAAACCGCATCTTCTGTTATTATATTAGTAGCTCGAAAATGTAAGAATCTTTTATTCTTTTCAATTCTTACTGTCATTTTGATGTCACAGTTTATCTCAGTGGAAACTGGTGTGAAATAAATCATTTATAAATATTAATGAAGAAATCTCTTTTTTCTAAACTGGCTAAAGGTTTCTATTAAAGCCCCAGTGAGCCAGCAGGCCACCTTTAAATTGTCTTTTTTCATAAAACAGATGAGGGAGAAATGGAAAACCTAAAGAAAAATGTGCAATAAACACCAGATTTAGAAGCAATTCTGTACTTAATGCGCTTATTGTGCTAATTATCTTTTGTGTGTGTTTAAGCTAACGTTGTAACGACTCAGGTGAGCTCCACACGTGGACTCCTAGCTTATTCTGTTTAATTTAACTCCGGCTCTGGACATTGGCATTGTTTTTTTTAATCGAACTTCAAGTTTGTAGCCGTAAACAAACCATTTCCTGCTTACTCCATCTTGAATTACGTCATTTTTTTATTTTTTTTTAATGTAATTGAGTATTGTTATTCGTTATGAAGCTGAATTGTCAAAGAATCGTCTCTTGTTTTTTCTAGATTTCGAACGCTGCAGTTCCAGATCGTCTTTATTCTTGAGAAAATCTTCATACGTTTCAGGCCGATTTGGTCACGCTTCATTCCGTCTTCATTTTTTTAAATTTTTTTTAATTTAATGATATGTGTGTCCATTTCCCAGGGTGAGTCAGAACAGCAAGTCTAACCTGATGACGAGTGAGAACCTGTCCATCTGCTTCTGGCCCACGCTGATGAGACCCGACTTCACCACCATGGACGCTCTCACCGCCACCCGCACCTACCAGACAATCATCGAGAGCTTCATCCACCAGTGCGCGTTCTTCTTCTACAATCAACCCCTGTCGAACGGCCTGACCGGCTCCCCCACCTCCACGCTGTCCGGGGGCAGCGGGACCTCGGCCTACTCCTGCATGGCCGGAGGCTACTCCTCCTCGTCCTTGTCGGCTCCGTCCCCCGCTGCCTACGTCCTCCCCGCCACGCCTCCCGTCATTCCTCACTACGGCCCTCCCCTCCACCAGCACCACCACCATCAACACAGGTCCCCATCCCATTCCCCGCCGCCCACTCCCCAGTCCACGATCCCGGCCCTGCTGCCGCCCTCACTGCACCCGCATCACCCCCCGGCTGAGCAACACACGCTGTGAACCCAGGCATCGAGGGGACGGGGAAACAGGAAGGAAGTCAAAAGAGATGGCAGACGAAGACGGACAGAGCGTGAAGAATTCAGAGTAAAACTGGTCACAGTTTGAAGGATTGGGAGATGTAATCTAAGATGGAAGTCGAAGTTGGGAGAGTACGAGCGAGATGCAGTATGTACAGGGAGGAACAGACATGTTTGGGGGGGTGGGGGGAAGTCAGAGGCGTTTTTAGCCTCCGCTGGTTTCAGAAGACGAAACAAATGAAGAGCCTCTGAACTGACTGAATGAACTTTTCTCTCTCTTTGACACTTTATCCCCTTTGTCTCCCTGTCTCACTTCACTAGTTCCACCCTCACTGCCTTTTTAAGCTAGCCTACACACTATCAGGGAGCGAGGAAAAGCTGTTCAAGGGACTCTGGCGGGGCTCGCTCCACAAACGCATGCACGCAAACGACGGTAAAATCCTCAATCCGGGAGCACCCGGGAACACACACGAGCCCACCTGCTGTAACGAAGCACCCCCAGAGGCTGCGGCTGCCTCAAGCCGGAGGACTGAACATGTGTTGGTTTATTCCACTGTTGTGCAGAGGACTCGCACAAGGAAACACGTGCTAAAGCTCACCCGGCAGAAAGTTCAGACCAAAGAGGCTGAAAAATTCCTATCTGTCAGCCGCTCTCACACACACACACACCTTGAAAGAGAGGTAAAATTGGGTTTAATCATAAGAATATGCCAGGCAGAGTTTTAAAAAAAAAGAAAGAAAAAAAGTCCCAACCAACTGGATCTGCTGGTGAGGATTATAGGTGCTGTAGCGACCTTTGAATTCTCTGAAAAAAAGCTCCTCCCTGTTTCCAGGACTTCTTTATATGATCTAAAGTTCAGCTCTATGTGAGATTTTCTGATTGGTCCAAATCCCAAAGTACCCGCAGCTTTGCCTTTTTATTCGGTTTCTTAACCTGAATTTCCCTCTGCTCAACGCTTAGTGGAAATAATTCCAGAGTTGGACCATTACCTGTCATGTTTCTTTTCACGCTGCGGTGGTTTTTACAACCGAGCCTCTGTTGCTGCAATTTTTCATAGCGATGACCTTAGTCAAAAGAAAAGAAAAAAAGAGAAGCACTTTTCTGAGGCACAGTTTCAATCCAGGGTCTGCCATGAAGTGACTGTTTTTGTTGTTTTGTCCACTTTTCTCTCTGGGAACACAACACTGACATCTAGAGGAGAACTCGGGTATCACTGCCACATGAGCATGGGCGTAGCACCTTCCTTTTGCTGTGGTTTCTGTAGCATCTGGTGCAGTTGTCAAAAATCCTGTGAAATCAGCTTCAATTGCGTGAAAATCGATGTTCTACTGTAGACTTAAACATAGACGACTTTAACTCAAACGCAAATAAATTAGAGATTGTATGAAATCTGAATGTGTAGCTGCAAAAATTCTGTTACGTTTCAGTTTCCTCCTTTGCTACGAGCTCAAACCTTGACAAAGGAGCCCTGTTCTCTTTCAAACATCGCATTTTAGCAAAAAGGCAGACACAAGGCGAGATAAAAAATCAGAGCTTGAAGGTATTTTATGGTTGAAAATAATTGTTAGCCACTTCCCCGGGCCTCAGCAGTGGACACAGCTTAAGTCTCTGGAATTAAATATCTTATCTGGCGCTCTTGGTGGGCAAGAAATGAACTATAACCACTACACCAGGAGCTCAACCTCTCTGTGTGCCTCTGCATCCCCTGTCAGAAACAGACAGCAAAGAGAGAACAGACAGTCCATTCATCTGTGGAGCATCACTGGATTCCTCAGGCCGAGCCCAACGTCACTGTGGAAACCGGCCGATGCAGATGGAGGAGAATCGCTGAGATCCGATTGAAGAAGGTTTAGGGTGTCCCTGCGAGTGTGTGTGTGTGTGTAGGGGTTTTTTGGGGGGGTTTTTTGGTCCCGTGAGCCAGACAAAACGACTACAACA
The DNA here is from genome assembly GCF_051168715.1 of Poecilia mexicana. Lineage (NCBI taxonomy): Eukaryota > Metazoa > Chordata > Actinopteri > Cyprinodontiformes > Poeciliidae > Poecilia > Poecilia mexicana. The sequence continues at coordinate 26,413,942 of NW_028263382.1, read as the reverse complement.
TATTTCTAGCTCAACCAGTGAGTGAACAGTGAAGGAGATTTGATCGGCTTATTCGTTCACTTTGCGCGTGTGCGGGCGTGCGACACGAGATCCGCCCGAACGTAAACTGGAAGGGAGGCGGTTCTGCTTTTGGTCATTTTGCACCCACCGCCGCGTAACCCTGTCAGCTCGTCCCGATTACACGCACTGATCCACAGAAGAAGACCGAACGGGGTGAGCGGACATGGTGGGGGGGTGAATGGGATCTTTATCTGGGAGACGGAGGGATGGGGGGAAGAGGGGGTGACCACTGGTACTTGTGTGAGAACGCCGGCCGGTGTTGTTCCCTTTGTACATCAACCTGTTAATACTGAACTGACTGTGAGGGCAGCCAAAGACTGTGGAAGGGGGAAAGAAAAGGGGGAAGCAAAGTGACAATTTAATGAAGAGTTGCAAACTTTGGTTCAGTGATGAAATTTATTGTGGCTGCATTATTATTATTATTATTATTATTATTTTGTTTATATTGCAACAATTGTGACATATGTCTAAGTTAAATCCAGAAACAAGCAACACTATATTCAAATTGTTCTCGGTAGGGTAATGGGGGTGGGGGATCTAACATTTTGCCCTTTAGTCAGGGGGTTCATAGAAACACTTTCTTTTTCTTTTCATGTTTTAATTTTAAGATTTAAAGATAATAAAAAAAAAACACAAATTATTTTTTGCCTTATTTTATTTTTATTTTTTTGCAACTTCGTTGTGAGCAACAGAGACCAGCCCAGTATAATGCATGATTTCTTCCCAAGAGAAAGGAAGAGGGCTTCAACACTCTCACTGTTTAAGTGGTGGTGGTGATGATGATGATGATGATATAAAATAATAATGATAAAAAAATAAATAAATGGGAGCTGAGGGAAGTTGATGGTGAGAGTGATTTAAAAAATATATATAAATGAAGTACTGTAAAGTGAAAAGATGACGTCACGCAAAAAAAAAAAAAACACAACTGTCTTTATTTGCTGAGTATGGTAATTTGTCTCAGTGGGAATGGTGTATACAGCAAGGCCTTATGTGACCTGTATCATAGTTAATAAATCAAATCTTGTTAAACTCGTTGTTTCTTGTCTGTTTTTAACAGCTGGCATGTAAAAAAAAAAAAACACACACACACATCTTTATTGAGAAAATGTAAGCAATCTAGAACAGATCAAATTATTTTACACAAAATCAATGACAATTTTCCATTTTGTTGAGAACCTTTCCATTTAAATGTATTAAACCAGAATTCAACTCGATTTTCAAACCTATTCGTCAAAGGTGAACTTAGAGCTGCAGGCTATTGAAGGTATACGTTGAGATAATGTTCTTATGGTTTATATTTCCGAAAGGTGGTGGGAAACATGGTATAACTTCTGATAATTAAGAGGACAGCATCAGATTTATATGTAAATAACTGACTGAAAAGCTGATTGGGTTTTTTTTCAGCTAGAGTATTTAAAGGGTGGGAGCAGAAAGAAAATCTGTAGCCACCTGAAACATCTCCACCGCTGGATTTAAAGAACTACTGAAGCAAAAACTGCTTCTTCAACCTGCTCATTTCATGTATTTACTTTATTTAATGCTCCCAGTGAGAACCCATAATGGACAGGAAGAACATGCAGCTTCAGGATTTAAACCCAGAAACTTCTTACTGGAAGGCAACGTTGCTAACCAGCACCACAGTCACATGGTGATTAGTCATGTCAACGACGTCAAACAGGAAGTTAGATGCGAGCACAGGTCATCATTATCTCACTTGTTTCCATCTGTCAGGGATTAGTAAAGTCATATTTGGCTGAAACAAGATATGACTTTACTGAACTCCTTCTAATGGGAAGACATTCTCACCAAGTCCCCCTAAAACTTAGATCTGCTTACAGCTAATCTTGCACCGTCCATGTGCAAAAATACCTGCTTGATTTTTTGTTTTGTTTCGCATACATTTTTTTTTAAACTCTGTTCTTCAGTGAAATTCTGTTTTGTAAATGTACCATTTGCATTCAGTACAATAGTTCTTTCAGCAGGTTTACAATGCTGAAAAGGTGACGTTAGAAACCTAAAAAAAAAAAACCTACTGGGCATTAAAAACAATGCGCATTACTGTCTTTGCTGTAGTTAGAAATATATTCACTCTGTTCTGTGCTGAAACACAAATTCTTGTAATCAGTTTAAAAGAGCAATAAACAAAGCAGTCGTGGCAAAAAGAACACACCTTTTCTCAATTTTAGGCATTTAACAAATAAATTCAGTCATTCATGAGTTTCTAACAACGAACAGTGAACAGTGAAGCTGGATTAACAATCCATCCGGAAAGTTTTTCCACGTTGTCATAATGGGAAATGTGTTGTATACCCAGCTTCAACAATGAACCTGGATATACATAGATGTGATTAAAACAGCATTTCTCTAGAATATACAGAGCTTTTCCTTATTCCATTGTTACTTTAAAAACTATTTTCACCATAAAATTCACAAGTAATTAAAAAAAAAAAAAAAAAAAACATCCATCCAGCCACAGGGGGGAGCTGTTGTCTCTCTCCAGCGGTCATTGGGGAAGAGGCGGGTTGCACACCGGACAGGCCAAAAAATTCACCACAATCCATACAGCGATGCATGCACACTTACCTGTCCGAGGCATAAAACATGAACAACAAAATGTAAAGCAATTACAAAACGCACAATACCCTTTTGTTATTTGTTGTAACATTTGATAAATGGCTGAATTTAAGACATTTTTAAAAAGTCTTTGCATCTTGCATTTAAAAACTGGCTTCTAATAACGCACTTTGAGAAGAGCTTGATCAAATGGGCATGAACAACATATTTAAAAAACAAGTTTTACTTTATAAGTTATGCTAGTTGTGTTGTTCTTTGTTCATGTGCTGATGAGGGACACCAAAGTTCCTCTGGGAGACCAGATGGGGTCACAGCAGCCCAAACCTGTGGGGAGGGTCCTGGGGGAGATCAGTCCATGCCATTTCAGGGTGATGTAAGGACGGTGGTCCTAAGAGGGTAGCGTGAAGGCCTCGCTGCCATTTCATGGTGCCCTCAGCTGACCTTTTCATAGAGTCAAACCAAAGGAAATCCATGTCTATGACCTTTGTGGAGCATCTCTTCATGCTGGCACTAGAAGAAGGGGGGGGGGGAATTAGCTTCTGATTGGGGATGAAAAGGGCAGGGCTCTTTACACACAGGAACGCAACCCTTGAACTCTAACCTTTAGAGCGACGTGGTGGAGAGAGCACAGCCTGGGGGTTGATCGCAAATCAAATATGGGGAATTTCAACAGTGTTTAGCAGGCCAGTCTGGTCATATTATGTCACAGTGCAACCACAAATTTTAATTGTATTGGCATTTTATAAGACTGAGTGGGGCATAAGTGATGAGGATTAAAATATGTTTTCCTACAAAATAATTTGTTGGTAAACATAATTGTCTACAATATAATTTTTTTTTAGATACTGCAATCTGAAAACGGTTGGTTAATTCAGCTATTTGATACAGATCTGTTGGAGCAGCAATGCATCTAAAAGTTGCAGAGCAACAGGCCTTGATACCTGGGTTTCAAAACCCCTGGTTTACATAGAATAATATATATTTTTTTTAGACAATCAAAGGCAGAACAAGGGACAACACTTGAAAATCGCTATGCACTGAGCAGTTTTGAATAGGATGAAGAGAAAAAATGTCAGTCTCTACATGTGCAAAATTAGAGAAATATTCTTAAAGACCACCAACTGTAATTTAAGTGAAAAGTGGCTCTACAACGTATTGCATCGTAGTTTCAGATTTTTATTTGTTAAAAAAGGTCAAACTTTTTAACAACATTTTTTGACGTGCTACATTGTGTTGGTCTCTCACCGACAATCCCAACAAAAGAGGATGAAGTTTGCGATTGTAACGTGATAAAATGCAAACAAGAAAAGTTCCAACTAAACTGAGCCACACCCGTTTAATATTAAAGTTTTCATTTCAAGTAAAAACCTCTCGACTCTGCTTTTTTTTTTTTTTTTTTTTTTTTTTTTTGCGTGTGCACCGACTCGCCACTAGGGGGCGGCCTTGTCTCGCGCTGATCCCCCCTGCAGCCGTGCTGGATTCTCAGAGCATGGACCTAATTGATCGGGTCAAGTCTTGGATGTCAGGCCGGGATGACACCTTAATCCGGCGCTCTCAGTGAGGGGAATACGAGAAAGCAGCTTCTGAAGACTTTCCCTCCCGATCCTGATCTCCGCTTCCCCTCTCAGTTTGAAGTTAGAGGAGGAAAGGGAGCTTGACTAAACTCCAGAGATAATGTGGGCGAGGAAGTACGGAAAGCTGCGGAATAAAGACAAAAGAACTTAATTGCGAGACGTGTCTGCTCAGTAAAAGTGTAATGTTTAGGTCTTAAAGTTCTGCGAAACAACAAAGAGGAGGAGGAAGAGGAAGAAGGAAGGGAACATATATATAAGGAGGAGATAAAGAGAGAGAGAGAGGGAGAGAGAGAGAGAGAGAGGCTGGTCTGATGATGAGTCGAGGCACGTATCTCCGCTCAACCGTGTCTCCTTTCTGCGCTCCAAGCTCGCAGCTGCGGCGGCGGGTATTGAATTCAGATGCGACCTGTCTCTCCGCTCCGCTCCGGCCGCTACAGGTGGAAATGCTCTTATCAATACAGACTGTCCGAGCCTGACTCCGGCCTGATCCGGCTCATTGATGATTTTAGGCGCTCCTGGCCTCCCCTCCCCTTCTCCGTCTCCTCCCAGAGGAGCCCTGATTGATTCATGTCTGGGTCACAGTGGTATTTTCATATTGATACCTCGATTGATGAAGGCGCTTCAGCGCCGAGCCTTTATTGACCCGCTGGAAAGTGACACGTTTCAAGCTGTTTGTGGGATGTAGTTTGGAATAATGGCTCACAGCGATAGGGATACTAGAATAACAGAACTGAGTTTAGATTTGTGTGCAAAAAAATGTGGGGAAAACCTTCATGAAGTGTCTCTAGATTCTTGTAGAGGCGTTGCTAGAAATAAAGTCCTCCAATAGTTGTGGTTCTGTCATGAACGATGCCCCGGGCTAAGCAATCTATGTCCCCTTTTCATTTTTACAACTAAAGATTTTACAGATCACTAACTAAATGGTTGATTTGTAGATAGCTTATCTAGTCTGACTTCTCAAGGCGTTTACACTAGGTGTGATCAATCTGGTCCATTAACGATTGTATTGCCATACCAACTACTTCATTAACCGAACCGCATTCACGACACTCGCATATAAATACACCAATACACAGTTTGACTTGAAGTGTCTTGCCCAAGGACACACCAACAAGTAGTGGCAGAGTTAAATACCAAACCTACCAAAACCAAAGACAGCTAAGCTCCCGTGAAATCTCTTCAACAAACACTTGTGATGTGATTTGAGGAATTAGTTTTTATTGGGCACACAACTAACGAACTAACATTAATGTAAGTGGTGAGACATTACCAGTTTCTGACTGACTCCTACCAGAGACTAGATACATACATTGAACTAAATGGTCCTTTTTATTTTTCAAATCTTCCCTCCAATGGACTTGCTTAATTGCAGGTGATGTAGGTAAACACTATAAGTGGAATATTGTTTTTAAAGGCATGATGATGGTTGTATTTCTACCTCGCATAGACCCGTGAACACTTTCTAGGTAGTTTATGATTTATTTGTTTTGATGCTAAGTTATTAAGTACAAAATGCTCTTTTTGTTCTCTTGGATTGGCTGATGTCTGGTTTCTAGGTTTGTAAGTGTTCATTTTCTTCTTCTCTTTTTTGTTTTACATTTTTGTCACATTTACCTGTGGCAGATCTCCAGACTAGTTTTACTTTGGAGAAACGTAACTTGTGTAAATACAAAAAGCTGTTTTCAAATGATAATTGCATATACAATTGAAAAAAAAAGTATTTTAAATTTCCTCCCAGCCCCCTAAGCACTAAGCACTAGGTTAAGAAATTGATCAAACTTTAATATTGGACATCCCCAAGCAAAATGTGTCACCAAAATGTGACCTCCAAAAATATGTACAAATAAGCCTAAAATAATTCATACACCAACCAAGAAGGGTATGTCTGATAAGAAATTGACAGGCATCCCTCAAAGCATAATAAAAGGAGTATCAATATTGAATAATTTTCCTGGTGTAATTTACATATTAATAACAAATTGCATGTTGAAAATTATTCATACCCTTCTCAATAATCAATGGAAAAATCTTTATCGACATTACAGCAATCAAACTCCTCTTGTAACTGCTGACCAGCCTTTTGCGTGTTTCCTCTGGTAATTTTTGACTTTTTGAAGTGGGAAGGCCCTCCTTGCCATCGCCCTAATTTTTTTGCTCCCTTCCCAGATTTTTTATTTTTACAAAACTCAAGTTGGGATTCTAGACAGGTTACTCCAAAATGTTCATATTGTTTAGAAAAAGAAGAAACATGAGACTAGACAGGCTGTACTCATTTATAGGCAAATAAGTAGTTGGAAATATTTAATAAAACATTAATAAGAGTATTGCAGATACTTTTTTCATAAATGGGTGTCCTTTATATGGATATTTCAACTTAAATATTAAAGAAATAAGACAGAAAGAAAGGCTAGCATGACACAAATTATATTTTGGAGATTACCAAGTTGTCATTAAAGGTTCTCCGAAATGAGATGCTAAAGGGAAACCTACTTAGATCCACATCCAGTCGAAAAACTGGATTTTAAGAGAATAAAAAACGAACTAAAATTAAAAGTTCAAGTGTTCCGAAAATTGCACAAATAATGTGGAATCAGAAAAATGAAGAAGTGAGAGATCAAGATTTAAAAGATCTTGGTAACAACCCAACACGTTTGAGTATTCTTCATGCTACAACGTCAACACTTTGAACAGCAAAACTAAACTGATGTCTCTAAAACGGCCCATGCAATTTTTTTTTCAAATAGATATCTGTTGATGTCTGTGCACTATTATTTGACAAAACAAAACAGATTTGGCATCACAAGCTGGATTGATTATATTCTGATTAAACAATCCTATCTTTGGTAGTAGTCTGTTTCTCAGAGAGAATATCAGTGCCAAGGTTCTGAATTTATGCTTCCTCGTAGATTTAAGGGTGTGGAGGTGAACTGAGTTTTTTGACACTAGTTGCAACCCAAGAGACTCTTGGCGGTCCCCGCACGAACCTCCCACTGAGAAACAGGAGGGCGACCTACAGTACATGCAACCACAGCCACAAACAGGTATTTGGATCACTTGATTTATGAAATTAGTTTTACCTGGTCTTATTGTTCCGAGGAGAAAACACCGTAAAAGATATATATTGAATTTTCCAGACTTAATCCCTCTTTTTGTTCTTTTACGTCATTTGTTTGGTGGATTTGGTATAGAGCTTTCAATTGTATTTTTTATTTGTGGTCCACTGTACTGCATTAGTAAGTCACTCTTAAATGTCTCTGCAAAATTTGCAATATGGATACCAAGGAAGAACAAGCTTAATGAGCTTCACACAGAAGACGCTAGTTTTTGTTTTTTTTTTTACTTCAGAAACGTTGAAGTTGGCCAAATTCATGTGAAGTTTTTCCAAGTCGACAAGCAATATAGATGTTTTTGTATGCAAGTGTAACATTAATGATGTCTTGTGTTGAGTTGGTGAAGAATGCGTTGGTTTTTGACTCAGATTTTTTTTTTAATCATTTCACAGTTTTTGTTTACAGACTCTTAAAGTATGCAGTAAAAGGCACGTGCACACTTTAATCCCCTGGTCCTAGTGACTTCTTCCTAACTGAGTGACCTCTCAGCTTACCGTGGATTTGGACCTGTTGTATTCTTACAGCATATTCAATCAGCATTTTCACAAAGTCTGTTGTGTTTGGTCTGCAGGGCTGGATGACATTTACATTTCACACCAACACACGTTCATCCCTGAGGCACAGCACTGTGTGTTGAGGTGTTGCCTTAAAATATATCTCTATAAGTGCAGCCTAACTCAAATGTTGTGAAGTTTCGAGATAAGAGCAGATGTCACTCACACCGATAACAAGAACATTTAAAGTTTGTCAGTTTGGCTCATTTTCAGTCTCAGTTTGGAAAGCCACAGCACGCTTGCAACGTGTATTTGTGTTTGTGTGTAACTTCCAGCATGTAAAGAAAGTAATGAAAATAATTAATCCAGCATCTTACAAGTAGAAACAATTTTGGTAATCCTGACATGGCAATGTGTATCTTTTTTTTTTTTTTTTTTTTTTTACATTATTATTATAAAAAAACATCTAGTTTCAGTTGAAAGTGTGTTCCGTCTTTGACGTTTATTGTTTAAACTCCCCACATGTTTGCAATGATTATTTTTTGCTGTTGTTGTTGTGAAATTCCTTCCCGAGGTGAAAATGTAATCCTTCAACTTTGCTTAAGACAGCTCTCCCTGCTTTGTAATCTGTGCTTTTAGGATATTCATACAGCACCTGTCTAAGAGGAAGCCGGTTTTTCCGTTCGTTGAGTCTAATGCGCCCGCTGTATAATGCAGAACAACTCCGCAGAGACTCCGAGTTGTGAACCCAATTTTTTATAGACGCCTCGATTTAAAAGAGGGGCATGCAACAATGTGATTCTCTAGACTTGTTTTGTGTTTGTCGCAAAGATTACTTCAGAGGCTGAAGCCATTGTGAAGTTAGAAAAAAAAAAAAAACACTAAACGCACAGGAGAGATGACGTCGCTTTACAAATGTTGGGTCAGCAACCTAAATGGGCGCCCGGCTTTCAGGTCTTTGTGACACAAGTATCGCAAGTCTCTCAGTGTGTACATGCTGATTACATCTCCTGAAGTGGAAAAAAAAAATGCAAATAATAAACGTATGAACAACGTGCTTGTTTTTTTTTTTTTTTCTTCTTCTTCTTTGCTTGATTAATTATGCCGTTTAATTCTAGATCCACCACGCTACTCCGCCGTATAATTTCCCAGTGGTTTTGGCTGCTTCTTCTCTCATATGTGCTCTCTTCTTTTTCTCCCACCCCCCCCAACCCCTCCCCATTGCAAAATGAATCGTGGATCCAATCGCCCGCACCCGGGGGGAAAGCGGAGAGCCGGCGAATGGGCTGACCAATCATGAGCATCAGAGGCAGACGCGCAGACGGAGGCAGCCTTTTGTTGCGCGCGGCGCTCATCAAGTTAGAGGACAACCACCAATTTGCCCTGAAGAAAATTAAAAGATTGAGTACAGGGAGACGTAAACAGTCAACTTCAGCTTGTTTGCTGATCTGCTTTTATTTTCCGTCTTGTTACAAAATCCCATCCTGTCCCCCTCGACCGCTTTATCTGAGTGGGTGGCACAGACTCGGTGCCATTCATAATGTGAACTGGGACCCTGGCTGCTCCTCTATTCCCAGCCTGGCCGGCCCCTCTCTCAGCCTCTTGACAGCTCCAGGTTAGCTCTCTTTTCCCCTCTTCCCTTCCCTCCAGCGTTCCTCTCCAACTCTCCCAGAGGCCCCGCTGAGAATACTGCTCAGATCCAGGCCTCTGAGCCCCCAAAGCCGGTCCTAATCCTCTTCATCGATCGTCCTGAGATTTTTCTCCCCGGCACAGCAGGCCCGGCTCCCCCGATGCCTCACGCTGCTCGACCCTGAGCAGCCAGCGCCTGGCTTTCAGTTACAGCGAATCACAGGCGCAGGAACATTACCTGCATCCCCCTCAACAGATGGGTCTGGCTAATGCGGTGTTTGTTATTAGGTGCTGAAGGCAGCCGGCAGAAATCTCCCGAGACCTGTCGTGTTCCTGCTTTTCCAAATTCATTCTCTTTTCCGACTAACGGGAGAATTCAGAATAAATAGATTAATTTCTGCCAGAGTAATGTTCGCCTACTGACGCGGTTGGTGCGGTAGGGTATTTTGTAACCTGTCTAAATATGTAAGAGAAAACATGCAAAAAGAAAAATGGTGTCAAATCAATGGAGCTTAGTAAAACTAATACCTTACTAATTCATTGAGATTGTCTTCCTCAATGGTAAATGTGGGTTGGGAAATATCCCAATCTTTCTGTGCGCAAAAATGCCTGGTCAAAAAATAGCAATTTTTGGCAAATCCTATACCTCTCTTTTCCAGACAGAATCAACAAGTTGTTGCTGCGTTTACCTTTGATACTCTTTTTGTTTTTTCTCTCCTATTAAAGCTACATATTCCAGCATTTTAACAATGTCTCCTTCTTAGCCGGAGCTACTAACAATACTTTAGCTGCAGTTCCTCCTGTACACTTGTGTTTTACCAGGAAACACCTGGTTGAACTGTGATTGCTGAACTTATCAAACAAGCTATTTCTCTAACACTCCATTAAATGGCATAATGGAAAGGCATTGTAGTGATATAGTGCTGAAGGTGGAGCAGGAGCTTCCTAGAGACAGAGGCCAATTTTAAGGCAATTGCAAAGTCAAATTTCTTCAATGTTTGATTTTTATAACAGTGCACTCAATAAAAAGGGGCAAGAAAAAAGCTACTTTCATTTTTCTTTTTAAGACTTATATTTTTTATAATTTCCTTCTATGAAAGATAGCATGGTGTCTCTCTGCATTAAATACTACAGTACATCTAAAAAATAGTAATATTTAGCTCGCCACCTCATCCTTACTAGTTGTTTTGCTCCTGCATCCAATGCGCCCCCTGACCTGCCCTCACCGCTCGACAAGTGACGTTACGCACCTGAAGTTGGTGTGCCATCCGCCAATAAAATACCATAGAAGAAGAAGACAGCGACGCTGTTGCGAAAGTGGGGGAGTAGGTGAGGTGAGTTTTGTACGTGAAAGCGCCATTTCAAAACGTACAAATTTGCCAAGGAAGCAAAATAAGAAAAAATAAGAAGAGGGAAAATGTGACAGAGACTGAGGTTCAGTAAAACTAATGTGATGAAATTGCCGTATAATGCCTTAGTTATTTAGTAGAGTGTACTTGCTGCGGTTAGCAGCTAGGCTAGCTAGCCAAGCACGATTTGCAACCATTTCCCTTGTTTAGCTGCTTATTTCTTTGTTGTTCAGTGGATGTTGCAACTACAGCACCATAACTTGTCATACGTTTATGTTGTTAGTCTATGTTTTGGTGTTAAAAGTTTATAAATGTACAACCGAGGTAGAAAGAGTACACACATAATCTACAGTTATTTTTGATCACATCTTAAATATAAGTCAAGCTACAAGTGTAAAATGTTACTCAAGCGAAAGTAAATAAAGTACCTCATTAAAAATTTAAGTAAAATATTATTTTTACTTAAAGGAAAATTCCAGTTATGGATTTCACAAAGGAAAAGATGACATATTGAGATCAAACTGTTTTGAATTAAAGGATCACATTTATAAACGTTTATTTATAAAAGTGAAATACAAAAACATGTTAGCACATGATGGATATTTGAGAGATATTTTTAGTTTTAAAACTGCAGTATGTAAATTTTATTACATTTTTTAAACATATTTGTTGAAACTGTCTCTATGTTGTGACTGTATAGTGTGAAACAGATAATATGCCTTATTTTTTATTTTTACTCATTATCAGATGTGGTTTCAAATGTAAATGAGTAAAATAAGTCACTGAAAACAAACTCAAGTAACAGTTAAAGTTCAGCTTTTGTAAACAGCTCATTGCGTTTCCAAATACTATTGAAGTTTATTGCTTCATTGAGTAAATTGCACCTCAGTGTGATCATTTTAATCAAATTTAATTTGCACCTCATAAAATTTATTGTGTAATTTACATGTACGGTATAGTGAACATAGCACATCTCTTATGTTTTCTTACTCATATTTCTGGAATCATGCTCCTCATTTTTTCTTCAGATTCAATATTGAGATATTTAAATCTCACCCCGGGGCCTTCTGCAGCTCCACAAAGTCCTCCTGCTGTTGCCTCCACCTCGCAGGAGCTGACTCACGCATCCCAAATAAAGGCTGCACCAGTAGATCCAGCTGACTGGCCATATCCTCTAACAGATCAGGTCAGAACATAGTTAGTTTGCTTGTTTACTATTGCTTTTAGAATTAAAATTCTTTCAGTGCGTATGCTATTTACATTGTGTCTCAATATTTGCCATTTGGGATGCGAAGGCCCCACATAAAATCTCACACTGGTCACCACGATGTCTAGGGTTGGCCCTGAAATGGCAAAAAGTATCTTTAATCTACGTACTTTCGATCAATCAGCTGGGATTTCTAAGACTTTTAAAAAGTCGACATTGGATTAGAAAAAAATATCAACTTGTAACTTTGTTGTAATCAACCATCTAAGTGAAAAAGTGAAAGTTAAGTCTGTGTCGATTTGTTTTACAACTACAGCTGTGGAGTGGAATCAGGTATTTTGCAGTGAAAAATGGCCAGAAAGTGAGCATTTTCAAAAAACAGAGACAGTATCACCCAAAATCACTAGACTTTTCTCCAGCATACTTTAACGAAGTTACAGAAAACATCCAAGTACTTGAGTGAATGCTCCATTCATCTGTTTGCAACATGGTTGTATGATGACAAATTTTTTGGACTCTTTTTTCATTTTAACGAGAAAATAACAATGACTGGCGATGTTACATCAGCTCGGTACAGATGGAAGGCAGCAGCAGCAACAACAACAACAACAACAACAACAACAACAACAACAACAGTTTCAGAGCCACTGCTCTAGACAAGTTGGAATATGTGTTAAGCACTACAAAATGAAACATGATAAGACATCTAAAACATGAGGACAGGTCATGCTTTCCTCCGGAGATGAAAATGAAATGATGGAATGCAATAAATGCAACGCGGCTCTCCTGGACGATGAGAAAGGATCATTACTGCGGCTCTCACGAGAAAGCTACCCTAACACCAGTGCATTCTGCACAACATGCTTGTTCATGATTTATTTACACGGCGAGCTTTCGCTTGGACTCTGCTGTGTGTCTTTTACTGCAAGCGTGGAGGTTTTCAAGAGGTATTTTCCTCTATTTCTGTCTGCCTATGAGCAAGAGCAGCACGGCTGTGTATCCAGTAAAACAGCGGATGATTAAACCTCATACTTTATTAACAAGCTTTCCATGTGGCTGCCTTCTTAACTCCGTTCCGATCGTAAATGAGAAGGGGGGAAAAAGCAGACATTTGGGCTCGTCGGAATGTAGTTGTAGAATCTGAGTCTGTTGGCATTTGCAGCAAGGACAGATGGTAATGTAGCGATGCTGTTTAGATAAGGCTCGCTGCCACATTTGTGAATCTGCTCCAGAGACTTATTTGGCGTCGTTTGGTTGGGGTTCTTTCTTTGGAAAAAAATAATTTGAAGTTATTGTGATTTTTTTTTTCCCACCGTATTCACATGATTGTGCAGATGCATCTTTAATCTGCAAATAGGTTTTATCATTGATGATAAATTTACATTTAAATGTAACCCTTGTCTTAAGGTTCATTCAGTGTTTTCTTCTTTTTTTTGGGATCAGTTCGTCACACTCTCTCAGTTTTTACACACATATCAATTTTTGCTGCTTTTCCATTTCCTCACTCTCTGCCCTCCATCCTTCAGTGCATCGCTCGTTCCTCTCGTACGTTATCCTTTCTGCCCTTTTCCTTCCTTTCCTTGCTCTTTCTTGCTTTTTTTTTTAAACTTTCTCTCCTCCTGTCTGCTCCTTCCCTCCTCTCTTTCTCTCTGCCCTCCCTCTTTCTCTTTATTAATTTATTGGGTTGTTATTCTCCTTGCCTGGCTCTGCTAATGAAGGCAGGATGCAGATGAGGGCATAGGTCGCCTCCGTTGCGATCGACCCCACCGCCCCGCAGCATGGCACTCTGACTGGCACAGGTCAGTGGCAGCTGTCAATCAAAACACACTCGCTCAGTCACACACACATGGCCAAATACATTCACTTACACACCTCCACACAGCTGCTAAACAAACACTTAAAATAAAACAGAGTAACGATTAAGGACTTTATAATAACCTTTTTAATTTAGAACTTTTGATAGTTATTGTCTTCATATATGTGACATTTTGGAGCAAACACTCTTTTTATCCAACGTCACTGCAGTTTATTTGCATATTCCCAACCTGAAAAAACAAAAAACAAAAAACATTACTCTTTCTAATGGAAATTGTTGCCAAAGTCTTTTGGTTTATTTAGATTTCATCTTGTGAACTTAAGCTTTGCAGCCCCTAAAAGAAGCCACACTGCTGTACTTTATAACACCCAAACTTGAGCCGGTGGAAATAGAAATTGAGCTCTTGTTTGTTTTCTAGGATTTTTCTGAGCATTTTATATTCTTACTGTGGGCTGAATTTGATAGGACAGCCACTCCTGTAAAGACAGTAGAGCTGTTTTTATTATTATCTGTGCTATATCATCTCTGCCTTACGAATAAATTCAGTCTCAGAGGAACTGCTTCTATATGAGAGCGAAGTTCTGTTGGCACGTTCACATGTTTAACAACTCCTCAGATAAAAATGCCGTGTTTCTGTTCACCAGTACAGTAAAATACAAATCATTTCACATTATATTTACTGCTGTTCTCTCGATTTCTGGCTCTCAACTAAACAAAAATAGATCACGTTACATCACCAGCGAGTAGAAGTGGAAATTTCTTGGTTTATGCTTTCTAACATGATTTGCAACATTTACAAACTTTTTTTTGAGGAATTTATAGATTTTTAACTATAAGTTTTAGACCAGGTAGCATTAGTGTTAATTTCTAAACCTGTATGAAGTATATCTATATCACGGCTATGAATGATATGTGATACGTAATTACTACTTTCCTGCATAAATCTAAAGCAAGTTGTCTTGCAAGGTTTTTCTTTTTCTTTTACAAACAAGTACCATGTACTCTATTGTGTTCTGTCTACTTTAAATAACTTTTTAAAAGATATGGAGGAGCAAATCAGTTTTATTGTGTTCTGAAACATAAAATCCTGAAACTAAATCCAGTTGCACTTTCCTTTCTTGACTGTGAGATTATTCATTTCAAATCGCCTGACAGAAATCTTCTGCTTTCAATTATGTTTCATGACCTAATCATATAACTAAGACAAGCAGCAGTTAAACTTTTATTTGCGCCTATAAACAGGAATATCTTCAGCTCCTAAGGTCTGACCTTGATCTAGGTAAAGTTCACAAACAACAACATTACTGACTTCCCAAAAGTGCAATGAACACATTTTACTCTCTGAGCTTGCCTGTTTGCCTCAAGTTGCAGAGAGTCTCTAAACTGTTAGTCGATTATTTTCTCAGGCTACACGTATGCTCTTTTTTTTTTCCTTCTTTTTTTTTTCTACAACAGGATTGGAGTTTTCTCTTGGACAGTCCTTGAAGAGCTGGGTTCTTTGGGGACTTTTGTGTGAAATTTGTGCAAACTGACAGAAAAGATTGGGTGTACACTCAGCTGTGCTGCGATAAACACCCAGAGATTCTTCATGGTGCCAGAGACAATCTCTGCTTTGTTGAGCCTGTGCTGGCAGTGAACCACGCTGCCCAGACACAGACTGTGCAACTGAGCTGTGTGGAGCCCGTTATTCCTCTCCCTCCAGAGTAAATGGTTCTAGGTGTTTTACATTGAGGGTCATAACCTTGGTTTTGGTCCAGTTCATTCTTTTCTAAACTGTTAAGGCCGATTTGCTTCTGCTCTGCACGAGTCAGTGAGTGTATGACAACACTGTAAGGTCACGGAGAAAATCAAAATCTTTCATCTTTTAGAGGAAAACTGATCTAATTTCCTTGATTTTCTGCAGCATAACTAAGTTGAAGACAAGGTCGAAGTGCTTTTTGAATAAAGGCATGCAGCCCTCACATCCCCTTCAACCTTATGTTTGGCGAATGCCACTGTTCCCCAGGCAGCTCATGAAGTTGGCTTGAAAGCTCTGCATGATCTAAGCCGTTTCTTTCTGTGTTTTGCATATTTTCCGGATGCACCAAAAGCTGCACTGTGAACGTTTTCATATGTCTTTTTGACAAACACCTGCCCTTGTTCTCTGTTTGACGTGATTCCACAGAAACAGTAGGGAGGTAAAAATGAGCTCCTTGTTCTTCAATCTGATTTGTATAGAGGGTTTGGACACTCGGTTACTGAGACATCATTGATCATTTGATTTTACTCAGTCACTAACATTTGGTTGCGATGTATATAAAGCGCCAAATTGATGAGGCTTACTAGAAACATATGTGCACCGTAAACATAGGGCTGTGATTTCTCTGCCAACAATAAAATGTCCTACGCATTTCTGCTGCTCTGACTTTAATTGCTCAATATTTGAAAGTGTGGCCAACATGGACTAAATGTCTTTGTTCACTTCCTCTGCTGCCTTTCCAAACTACAATAATAGGCAGACTACAATTTTAAAATAGTGCAGAAACTTGACATTATTGCTCACAAGTCCTCCTTCTGTTCACTGATTGGCCCGGTTGAAATTCAACCAGAGAAATTGGGCTCCCAGATGTGAAATCCCAGATGGAGCACCGAACGGAGATGAGAATCGAGCGGAATTGTGTAGGAAGTCAATTGCAATGCTACACAAATAGATTCAGTTCATGCTATTTCTTAATTTGCATAATTTGGTACGCATTCTGCCCCTTTCTAAGCAGTAAAATCCTCTGATTCCAAGATCTGCAAAATTGTCAATGACAGGATCTACTTTAGTGGTAATTGCCCTGGCAGCTGTTGCAGTTAAAATGACCTTCCTCTGTGCAGATTTTATAAAACTGGTCACTGTTCATTTTCCTGAGAGTGGTATGAACTGCCTCAGTCAGGTGATGATCCCACCTCTCTCAAGCTTTTCAAAAAAATATTTCATTTCTGGCACTAGCGGCCTCTATGCTACGCACAGCCGTGTTTTTTCTCTTATTATTGTTGACTTGTCTATTGTCTAGCGGCCTGTCAATTAATTACTGGGCGTAGTTTCTTAATAGCAGCAAGAATTCAGAGATGTTCATCTGTACAAATGGTAATTTAACACAGAATTGCAGAAAAAACTATAATCTTTTTATTCATGTATATGTAGTCTTGACCTATCACCTACTTGACGATTGTTGAACATGTACATCCTTTCATGGAAACCGTGTTCATTTCAGAGCGCGGCCTCGTCCAGCAGGATAATCCTTTCTGCCAGGAGGCAAAACTGAGCTCTGGAGTAGTTTGAGGAGCACAACAATAACTTTGAAGTATTGACTTGACCTCCAATTTCCCAGACATCAGTCCAGTTGAGCATTTGTAAGGTGTGTTTGACGAGCACATCCGATACGTGGAGGTTCCACATATCTACTCTTAGGATGTAAAAAGGGGTCCAAACATCAATTCTCGAGGGTCACGCCTGGAACCCAAATGGCCCATGTTCTACAGCGTCATTCTGATGAGGTGATTATAGCATGAGGTGTCTTGAAGCTCGGAAACCAGAAGTCAGGGACTGGAGTTTGAGACCCTGTGACTTCTAGGACCTATTGCTGACACCTTTGGGCCAGATACCACAGCACACCTTCAGGGGTCAGCGGAGGGCTGTTAAAGGGTCGCCTCCCATAATGTCAGGCATGTGGACATGATGCTACGAGTGATCTGCTTATATTCTACTCACAGGAATGTTGCATTTGCCGTGACGGTATATGCTGTACATGCATATCCAAAAGGTGCAGAGTTCTGCACCTGTGTTAGGTGTCTAATCCCTGCAAAGACCTTTGCACTGCTCTGTTATGCATCCCAAATCTCTGCACTTGTAGTGTTTACAACCCCTGCTCTTCATCATAGCACGTCGAGTGATTGGGTGTGTTTGCAGATGCGCTCTGCGTTAAGACATCTCGCATGCATGTCAATTTTGCTCTCTGTTATTGTTGTGGGTTTATTTGAGTGCTCGGCCATGTTCTCGAGCGTGTTCACCTGCAGCTAGGTGTTTGTGAATGTGCATGAGCCCTCAGCAGCCACACATCTCCGGAAACACACACACACACACATCTCTATTAGCAGTATAGCAGTGTTAACAGTGTTATGCCATGCGTGAACTTCTCCACCTTTCCCTCATATCTATGCAAAGCTGGGGTCCTGTCAATCAGTCACCTTGGTGACATAGAGCCCCACCTCCCCAATTAGAGCTGACAGGGCAGGATTAGGAGGGGGGCGGGCCCCCTCCGACCTGCCTACGTGTCAATCACGCGCCGGGCATCCGCGCGCCTGTTTACTGTCAGATCCCATCTCTGTCTGTCAGGCTGCACTGCAACCGTCGCCCAGGGAGGGGGGGAGGACGATGGTGGGAGATGGTAAGAGGGTAGGGTGGCGTGGGGGCGGGCGGAGGAGATCTGATCAGAATTAACTATGCTTCCCCCAGCAGACCGGCCGTGCTTTTAATTCATGAAAGGGATGAGAGCAAAGTGGGAAGAGAGAGGGAGTGATGGAGGGACGAGAGCGTTTAAAACCCAGAGCAGGGTCTCCTTTAGAAGTTTTCAGAGTGATGTTTCTTCTCTCGCTGACAATCACTATTCTTCTCCCGCTAACTTTCTTTCCTACTTTGACTCCTTTTCGAAGGTGTGCCTTGTGTTATCGCCAGCCTCCCTCTCCCCTGAAACAGGTTTTGACCCTTTTTCTTTTTTCCTCCGGTATTGTTTTTAAAGCCGCACATTCATGTTTTTGTATACTTTCAGTTCGAGCGTTAAGGTCAATTTATTTAGTTCTGCACATGCTCATGCAAATTTGTGTCTCTGTTCCGGTAGGTGTCTGGGGGTTCGGTCCTGTCTACGCACCTACAGTGTGTGAATACATAATTCTGTTCCGACACCAAAGCTGCATCCTACCTTCACACAATGCTAATGGCTGTGTGATTGTGTGTATTTCTAAGTCTTTTTTTTTCTTCTTCTTTTTGCTAGACTCCCAGGTGGTGGGCCAACTTTGACCTTGGTGCCCTCTCTCTAATCCTTCAGCAAATGAGGGCTGTGTGGGGCTGAAAAGGTGGTGTTTGGGGGTCTGCGCCAAGCCGCAGTTTTAGGATTAGAGGGACGGAGTGGAGGTCCAGGGGTTATGAGGGATGAAGAGGAGGCAAACAATGGATTGTAGGCGAGGGAACGGAGGGATATTGTCAGCATTGTGTGGGTCACCAGTGGTCTCATTACTTCAGCAAAGGAGGTTATCTTGTCTGCCGCTTTGTCTTACTTTTACTTTGCAGGATCAAAATGTGCGTACTGACCACAATATGGGGAAAGTTTGCATTTTGCCTTGTACATTGTCTTTGTAGAAACAGTCATACTCTTTGCATTTTCCCACATTATATCACCGTACGACTTCAAACCGCATACAATTACTGCTGCGGGTCTTTTATTGTATGTCTCTGCTAAGTTTCAAGATTATTGTTTGCAGGCTAGCTTACGTTCCAAAAGTCTGCATGGAGAATGTATAGAACCTCAATTTTGAAATCCTGCTATAGATTCTCAGTTAGATTTAAGTCCCGACATTAACAGGGTCTCTGAATCTGCTTTGATCTAAATCAGTGCATTGCAGCTCTGACTGAGTGTTTAGGGTTGTGTTCTTGCTTGAAGATGAAGCTCTGCCCACATCTCAAGTTTTTGTGGCGTTTAATAGGTTTTCTTCCAAGATCACTCTGTATTTAGCTCCATCCATCAATCTCTCCGTTAACGCAGACCGTCTTTCCTGTCCAAATGCTCCCACAGCATGATTCTGCTGCTACCATGTTTCATCTTTGCAAGGATTTTTTTTTTTTTGTCTCACTGTATTTTAAATGTAGGCCAACGGTTTCATTGTGATCTATTTTGATCAGAGCACCGTGGTCCTTATGGGAGAGACTGCTTATGATTTTTCTTTTCAAAAGTATCTTTCTTCTTGTCATTACTCAATAAAGTTCTGCTACTCTTTCTTGTTTTGGAGCATGAATTGAACAGTGCTCTATGGGTTTTATTCCTAACCTAAGATTGTTTTAGGGGTGCCAGGGTAAAGGGGGCTGAACGCAAGCAAACAACCCACTTTCAAATGATCACTTGTAAAATATTTTAGGAACCATGCACATCTGAAGTTCTCTCGCTGGACATTTCTTTAAATCCAGCAGCGCAGCGGTACACTGCCTGACTTCATTATATTTCACTCTTTTCCTCTGATTCCTAAACACGTCATTTACATTGTGTCTATATGATTGTCAGGTCGAATTAATAAATGTCAGCTTTTCCTCCACAAAACGTTTGTCAGCTTTCACCCAACACGTCGCTGACAGGCATATGTGTACCGTGTCATTTCTACTGATACCTGTGCCTTCCCTGCACTTGTCGGTACCAGACATATGTGAGTTGAACACGCCTCGTGTTTGTGTTTGCATTAGCGATGCGTTGCAGGGCTGTGTCTGAGACGCAGCTCAGGTGTCTGCTGAAACGACCTCGCTGCAGGGAACAGGCTATCAGGCTGAGAGGGAGGCTATCATGTTAATTACTTTACACACACCCTGCCAGCCAAGCGTGCAACATAACCGCTGAGCTCACTCACTCACTCATCCTGCACGCGCGCACACACACACACGCACGCACGCACGCACGCACACACACACACACCCGCATCAGCCGTCTTTCTTTCATTTTGTCGTCTCTCTGTCTTCCTGCTCTCTCTGTTTGAAGGCCTTGGACATCAATTCCCCTTTGCTTTCAAGAAAGATTGTTTTATATTCTAATAAATTCAACTCCGTCCCGTGAAATTAATTGACATTCATTCAATGATTTTTAAATTCCTCTGAGGCCGTTCTTTTGTTTCGGGCTGTCAGTGAGCTGCAAAGTGAGATCGGACTAAATGTTTTGTCATCTCACACTCCAGGGTAAGCTGCTCCAAAGCGTCGGCGCCTGAGGTCAACTTAACCTCCTCTCTCATTCTCTGTAGAGCACTGGGAGGAAGGGATGGGAGCGGCGGAGGGGAAGAATCATGATCAGAAACTTTGGTAAAGGAAATTCTTCTCCGGCAGCCTTCATATGTTTCATTTGGACCATTCTTTAATGTGTCAGAGTCGGGAGAAGTCCGACGCTCTCAGGCCGGAGAGGCAGGGGAGCCGTATTGGCTGGGGCAGGCTGCTGCCTTTAGTTAAATGATGCTGGCATGCAGAGGGATTGCTTTGGGAAGTTGTCATCCATCATGATTTTTAGAATGACTCTAAGCAGCGCTCTGCATTTGGGGTTATGGTCTGGGATCTTTGATTGATGCATGTGGCTTGTTGTGTGTGTTGGGAGGGAGGAGTGAAAAGGAGACAGCCTGTGCGCTTCTTGGCTGAAAATAAGTAATGATCGGCCTGCAGTGAAGACTCGTCCTCTGGAGAAGTTTGCTTAATTTTCCCTCTGATCCTCCTTCCTTGTGGAAGCTAATGAACAATCTGCAGATTAAAGTCCACTTGGCATTGCTGACCAGTGTTTGTGGGTTTTGCATGTGGGTTTGTACTTGTTTATCTTTAAACTTAGATTTCTCACAAGTGACTGCTTGCATCCATTTTGTTTAGTTCAGCTTGCTGTTTCCACTAAGTACTCATGAAAGCTCACAGAGGAGCCATTTACATTCAAGGATTGCTGTTGCAATGAGAACATTTCTCAGAACTCTACCTCTTTAACAAAGCTAGCACTTTGCTAAAGTACATCAAATCCTATACTTGTCCTCTGCCGTGTGCCGTAGGATCAAAGTGCTACATGTAGCCGATGCCAAATTCATTCATCATGAAAGATGGCCTCATACACCTTCTAAGAAGCAATGTTTTCATAGGTTTCCAAGTCCTACTTTTTGATTAGTTACAGAAAGTTTTATGGAAATAAAAAGAAGTTTTTCAAAGTTTGCCCTCTAACTTATTAAGTCACAAAATAAAGACTGCAAAACACAAATGCCTGATTTAAGACTTGTCTGTATGAGAAAGAAGAAAACCGTTTTGATCAGGATGTGTGGGCTCAAGGTCATGAAATGATGGTCCATCCGTCCATCTGTTTTAAATGAAAACGTTTTAATATTCAATCTCAATACACTGAATATTGTCAGAGCGTTGCCTTGGTTCATCGCTGTTCTGTTTCTGCCATCTTGCTGTGGTTTGTTAGAAAACAGCATTAGAAATTGTAAAAAATGTGTTTAAGTCAACATTTAGCAAAACTTCTTATAACTTTTTCCACAGAAGGCCAGTTTGATTTGATTATCACTTTTCCTTTAATAAATGAAATCATCATTTAAATATTGCCTGTCGTAATATTTCAACAGGATGATTGATTGCAAAATTAGCTTGACAATTTGAAACATTTAAATGTGACAGAAAACTGAAACACAGGCAATGAGGCAAATATTTTTCACAAGAATGTATATTCAACACATTCTCTGGAAAAAATTTAAATGAAGATGTAGTCCTAAAAAACGTTTTACTGTACAGTTCTTTTTTTTTACAGTGCTAAATATTTTTGCTCAGCGAAAGTCTGGCATATGAAATATATGAAAACGAAAATAGCAGTTTCTTAGTTTTTTTTGATGAAAGAATCCATTAGGAAAGTTACATTTTGAATTGTTACACCTTTATTCCTGTATTAAGTGTTAAAGATTTAGAGCAATAGATGGAATCTGGATAACAGAGGTGAAAGATGAAAAGATGGCACCAAGAGAGAGAGAGAGAAGCCGGGGCCTTGAAGTGGGTGGAGGTGAGCAGGGAGTGTCTGGGTCCGAGGAGGTGGGGCGTCGGTGTTACATGCTCAATCAAGCTGTGTGAGGACGGTGTAATTAATCCATTGAAGATGTCTGATTGCAGATGACTTTGGGAATACCATAGTGAGGGCCGGGACCTGAGGGGAAAGCAAGGGGGGGAGGGGAGGGCAGCCAGGAACAAGATGGATGCAGGGAAGCAAGGAGAAGGAAAAGCAGGAAGGGCGAATGGAGGGAGAAAGTGAGATTAATTGAGACAAGCGAGATGCAGTACCTTTTAAATGAGAAGAATGAATTTCAGTGACAATGTTGGAAAAAAAAGAAAAAAAGAAAACGGGGGGGGAAAGCAAAAGAATTGATCATGTCCGGGTTAGGTCGGACCATCCCTCACAGCACTGTGGGGATAAAGACCACCAGCAGAAATTATAACATGATGCTGCTAAGTCATCCTCTAGTTTCTTACTGTTAAAACGCTTCCCTGCGAGATAAATGGGTGTCTAAGCTGCTCTAATGCTAACATGCTTTTAAGGCTCTATCAGCTGGCTGAGGTTTGCCTTTATTTAATGGACTATTAATTTGTTTGAATGCATTTGCTCCCTTTGAAGCTACAGTAGAGCTTTGTTGTGGCTCCACCTCAGCTCCGGGACTACATGTCTTTTTTTTTTTTTTTTTTTTTTTTACAGTTTTGGAGGATAATCATTAACAATCTAATTAAATTTGTTAAAGCCAAGCAGTCATCTGGGTATTTAGGGACGTACTCATCGGATTGATATGGTGCTTTATTTGGAATGTTTTTTTTGTTTTTTTCTGTTTGTGAACAGTTTTATTCACTTTGTTGCTTTGGTGTGTTTTTTTTTTTCCTGGAAGAAAGTAAACTGCATCAGGCTTTCACGGGATGTCACATCTCACACATGCAGGTGGAAACTGCTGACAATAGTTTGACTCCTTAAACGTTTCACTTCTTTCATGGTAGAGAAGACAGACGGTAGAGACAAAAAGCGCTTTTTCCTCTTTTTATAGCTCAATTCATATGGGTGAGCTCTCCCTTTGAAACGGCGCTGTTTTGGCAACTTGCTTTTTTTTTTTTTTTTGCACGTCTCTTCCTTGCTTTCAATGTAAAGCACCTTCTGATGTCTGGATTGAGAAGGGCTAAATTAAACGTACTTGATTGAGCAAAGTGGATTCTAAACAAGAACAATTATGATCTGATTAAAACCTGCTTTCAAGTTTAATTTAAGTGTTTACATTCGTAATGCATAAACCGTCTGACAATTACAACAATTATTACAAATGCAAGCCTACATACTTGCATATTGAGAGACAGAAGGAGAAGAAAGATAATTAAAACCACGTTTTTGCAGTTTGTTTTTTAATTGAAGAAGTTCAATTATCTTCCTGTAATTGCTGTAGTTTTTGGTGTTTCCCCTTGGTTTTAGAGCTTTGGCGACGGGGCGTGTTTGCAGACAGACTCTTTCTGTTTACACATTCAACAGAACATCACAGAAAAGAAAAGGAAAACCACGCCGTGGTATGGTTTTCCTTATCTGTGTATTTATGCACATTTTAAACAAAATGGTTGAACCCAATTTAAATGTTTTTATTTAAGCCACACAAGGCCCTTAATATATTGACTATTGTATTATTATAATAAGGTAATCTAAAAAAAAGCATTATTAAAACATATTTATAGTCACTGTTTAAAGTGAGAAGCAGCTGTGTCATCTACTCATGATGTGTGTTACGTATTGATTTGTGTTTGTTTTGATTATGTCTGACTTCTTTTTATTATTGCTTTAAAGATCTTAGTGTAATTATTTTATTTCTCTGTGTTCATTATTGCTAGAAAGATGTTGCTCTATTATTTCAATCCTTAGTTTATTCTCTTATATCAGATTTACCCCCTGGATCGTACTTTCCTTTGTGCCTAGTTTAGTTCCCTCTGTGTTTGCTCTCCATCACAGCTGTTCCTAATCCCCTGATCAGCTCACCTCAATCCAACGTCCTTCTCCACTTTCCTGTCAGCGGTTTTCATTTTTTCTTCACTGGTTCCTCTACTACACTGCCTTTGCTAAATGTCCTGCTCTCCCTCTTTAGTCTTTATTGTTAAATAACTGTGACACAATGATGAAGACTTTTAGAAGAATCAAGAATTAAATGAACTATGGAGTGTTAGGGCCATGCTAAGAAAAAATAAAACATGAAAAGCAAAATTGTGACAGCAAAGTAACACAATTATGAGAATAAGGTAAAAAAAAAGTTACAATATTGTAAGATTAAACTCCTACTAGAATAAAGTCGAAATAATATGAGAATAAAGTCATATTATGACAAGAATAAACTCTTAAAAGTACAAAAATAAAGTCACAATATTATCTGAATAAAGTTGTAATATTATGTGATGATGTTGTGGTAATAATATGATTTTATTCTTGTATTATTTTCACTTTATTCTCACGCGAGTTTATTCTCGTAAGTTTATTATTGTTTTTTTTTTTTTTTCTTAGCATGGCCCTAATACTCTGTTGTTGTTTTTTTATCAGGTGAACACAGGGGTTGTAATCTAAAGCAAATTATATAGCAAACATCTGCTAAATGTATAAAATGTTTTTTAAGTAAACGTGTTTGTTACACAGAACATTATTGCCTTTTTGTCACCTTTCTGTTGTACTGGGAGCTCAACAAATTAATATAAGCAGGCCATTTTAATATTTAATACATGATTAAAAAAATACACCTAGGTATTCCAGTAGCAGCCGGGGCTGCGTTCGGTGTTCTGATGGCCTCAGGGCAGAAACTGTGCCTTAGACGGTTAGTTCTGCTTCTCAGAGACCCGAGCCTCTTCCCTGATGGTAGTGGGTTCCAAAGCGGCTGGCCAGGGTGGGAGGTGTCTGTGCAGAGCTCTGGGCAGCTGATGATCTTCTCTGCAGTCCCCGTTACCCTCTGCAGAGCCTTCCTGTCAGCTGCTGAACAAGCAGCAAACCACACGGTGAAACCGCGAATAGTGAAACGAACCCCAGCGGTTTCTCTCGTAGATTGTTCCTCCACAGCACCCAGAGGAAGCGGAGTCTCTGCCAAGCCTTTTTCACCAACTCTGATGTATTGGTCATCCAGGTCAGGTCCTCTGTTGTTATATGTGTCCCCAGGAACTTGAAGGAAGCACTCGCACCTTACATGCCTCACAAATGTTCAGTGAAGCCCGGTTCCCTTCTGAAATCAGTGACCGTGCTTTTGGTCTTCCATGTGTCCAGCTCAAGATTGCTCCTGGTGCTCCACTCTGGCAGCTTCTACTCTTCCTCTCTGTATGTCGTCTCATTTTCACGTATTGTTTTTTTTAGCAGTGTGCACCTTGTAGATGGCTTTGGACTTCATAGAAATCATCACTGACGGTGAAAACTCATCACTGATCATCAAACAGTGAAATCCATTCAGGCTCTCTGTACTTCCTCCAGATTCTAAGACCTTGATTTTTAAATGAAGTGCATGGAGTCACGGACTTTGCAGCAATCCCTCTTCCTCTTGAACAAACTTGGATCTGGCAAACAGCTGACTAAACTGAGAGGTATTTAAGAAGGGGCCATCATTACCTAATAAGGAGCAACTAACTGGCTGCAGCTTAGCGTAAAGGGCCAGGACACAGAATGACACTAAATGACTGCAGGGGCAAAAGGGAAGCTAAGTAGACTGAGCTCAAAATGATCTGCTAAATGTAAAACACAAGGGAAGCACTGAGGAAAACAATTATAGAACACTAAGGTTCTCTGAAAACAAAACATTTCTTAAAATCACACCCTGTTTATTTCAAACACCCTTGAAAGCTCAGAGCTGAAGGTCAACACTTGGACCTCATTTAAAATCCAATTTACAGAACAGATCCAAACCATTGTAGTCACTGTCTGATTGCTTATGGTCTGCACAGTACATTTGTCCACCGTCTGTCATCTTCCGGTTAAGATAAGACAGAGAATGAACATCTTTTCTTTCCACTCACATAAAAGTTAGAGGTTTGCTGTGTGCCTGCATTTCCCTTCCTCTATTCATTTACAGCATGAATTAGGATTAATAATTGATGCAAAAATGCAACCTTTAATACATTCAATGAATAATTGAGAATGAATATGATACGATTTAGAGAGTTGCCTTTTTATGCATCTGCATGCAGGGAACGGTCAAGGTGTATTGAAATTACCATGAGGAGAGAGTGCAAAGGCTTAACTGTAGCATAGACTTGTGTTATAAAACTTAGGCCCCTGTAACTTACAGCAAAAGTCACAGAGCTGCGAGATGACACGATGCTCTTAACATTATGTGCCAAATCACATTCAAACTGGATTGTTTTGCTTGGATTTTCAGTGATATTTATTTGTGAATGTAACTGATTTTGTATGAAATTTGAGATTTCAATATTTATGAATCTCAGCAATGTAGTGAAAAAGTAATCCTTCTTGTAAAATATTGAGAATTAAATCAATCGGTAAAAAGTTAAAGCAGCAATATACAACAGGTAATTTAGGGATTTGATTCAAATGTGTTGGGGCAGGGACCCGACCCGCAAAACAAGGACAAGAGTAAACAGCTATGGAGCTGAAATGGGAAGAGACTGTTTTGAATCGTGGTGCCGATTTTAAAAAGAAGGGGAAAAAAGGCTACAAGCTTACTTGAAGCAGTCTGAGTCTTTTCAGGCTCAAAGTATTTGCAGTTCTCATTTCTGCACCAGGAAGTGCCCCATTTGCAATTACTAACAATTAAGTAATTGACCCGAAGTTGATGAATGTCTTTTTGCATGACAAAAATGATTTTAGACAGACCCAGTGTTAAGCTCGGCTGTCTCATTGCTTTTTTTTTTTTTTTTGTCATGTTAAACTAAGCTGGTTAAAGTTATTGTTTACTTCTCAGATGTCTAGAGGAGCACAGAGGTTTAAATCTGTGAGGTTTCTGTTTGAAGGCAGCATTTCATTGCATGGATTTTCTGCAGTTACTCTGATTTCCTCCCACAGCCTAAAAATAAGCAAATTAGATTATTTGGTATCCAAAACAACCTGAGCCAATGTAAAAAAAAAATACTTGCCCAGTTGTTAGACATAGTTTTTGTCAAATAAAACTTTTCTGACAACATGAAGAAGGCTAAACTGTCTCAAAAAGTGACGCATCTTGTCCTGATATAACATCATTCAATAACAGATGAGACACAAAGTCCATACGATTAATAGAAATATTGCTTGTCCTTAATTTGGCGTTCTAGTTTTCAAAATGGCCCAAACGTGACGAGATCAATTTGAACATTTTCATTTAGGAAGTCTCAACATGGAAGTTATCCATAGGACAACGGTACAGTCGATTTCCAAAACTAAACAAAAATACCATGTAGAAATTTAAAGGGGTTTTAAAAGGTTACATGTTTGTATTTAAGAGACATAAAAGTAGACAGAATTGTTAGGAACCAAGTGCAGAAAGTTTGTTTACTGCACGACTATAAAAAACACTTACAGCCAGTTAAGATTATCTGTGCTTTCACAGATAAACATTTTGTATTAATCTGAGGATTTTGCTTCTATTTAAAGTTGTTTCTCGACTCGTACAACATTCTTTACTTGCAACTGATTGATTTGAATCAGGCTTTTGACTCCGTGACTCCAAACTTTCCATCAGTTTAACCGGTGGCCCTGAATTGGCTGTGATAACCTAATTTCTAGACGGGCAGAATTGTAGACACATGGGAAACAAAGGTGAACAGAAAGGGGGCAAAATCGAAATTAGCGGGGGGAGAAAGATAAACAGAAATATGACGGGCGGGAGACGGAGCGATAGAGAGATACGAGAAGACTGCGGAGGAAATTGTTCAGAAAGGAGAAGAAACAGTGACAGGCGAGGAGCGGCGTGGAGTTAGAAATGTAACAGACAGACTTGGGGAGAGGCGTCGGAGAGAGCGAGACAGGCGGAGACAGACAGAGGGAGAGATAGACAGTGACAGAGGGAGAGATAGACGAGCTGTGTGAGGATGCAGAGAGTGTCCCCCTCTTCTCGGCTGCTGCCAGAGGCAAACAGACAGCCTCTCTGCTGGCGGAATGCTAATGCAACAAGCTGCTCCTCTCTTGTCTTCCCGCCCTTCTGTACCTTTCTTCTTCTTAAATCTCCTCTGTGCAGAAAAGTTTAGAGACTGCACAGACTTTGATAATGGAGACCCCGACTCTTTCATGTTATTTGCACTTTGTGCTGTTCTGTAAATTGGGGGTATTCTCGTCGGTCGATTAAAAAAAAAACAAAAAAAAAAACATACGGTTCCGGAGATCAGCTGCGTGCGGATATGAGTGTATGTTTAGCAGAATCTGAATTTTATTATCTGACCTCTCCCCTGCTCCCCTCCAGCCTTTGCCCTGACATTGAGCCTGTTTAGCTCAGTTGCATCAGATGCCAATTGCGGGTCAGTCAGCCGACCTCACTCTGTCTGTGTCGGAGTGGGCCGACTCCTGACCTCAGACGCAAAGCCTCGGCCAAAGCGAGACAAAAAAATAAAAACGCACTTGTTCTGAGTTGATAAATGCCTCCTGACTTTAAAGTCCAGTCAGGCCGCTCCTCCATTATACAGGAGCATCAAATGCAGAAACGCCAGCGGGTAAAGACAACGGCTATTCTTCCTGCTTGCTGCACCGCTCATTGCTCCAGAGCTTCAGGTAGCCCTGGCACAACCTTGAACGGCAAAAACACGCAATCCAACTGCTTGTTTGTCTGTCTGTCTGCGTGCACATGTCAGCCTCTGAGAAATCGCTGCACACTCCTGAGCTGCGATCCATTTAGATAGCAGCGAGGGTTTGCTCCTGCTACACGTTTGTGCGTCCTGAGCCTGACGCAACAAACAGATGCAGACGGGACTCTACGTGCGCTCGCGAAGACACGAAAGCGTGCTCGTCGGCACCAGGAGACAGAAACGGATCACTCTTTCCTCTCCACACACACACACACACACATATGAAGCTCCGTCTCGTGGTGCACACTTACTTGGTTGACAAGTCATCTCAGATAAGCCTGAGTGGCAGGTAGGGAGCGTTGACTACTAGTGTGTGGAAGATTCTCCCGGATATCACCACTTTATCATTATTGTGTCATATATTTTTAATCGGATTTGTATTCTTCTTTTTTCTTTTTTTTTTAAGGAAAAACCCTGAATTGATTCCTAACAGCTTTGGAGAAACTCTGTTTTTCCGTGTTGCTTTTTCTTTTAAGATCATTTATTTTCAGATCTTCTTATAAGACACTTCTATCCTCCATTTCGTCTCAGTTGTTAATTTTCCTGCCACCGTTTTCTATCTCAGCTCAAATATATTGCACCAGCTCTGTCATCGAGTGGGAATCTCATCAGCTTTTTGGCAGCAGATGTATTCTGAAGCTATATTTTTTGGGAGGATTCAGGCCTTGTGTACACACTCGTTTACACTCAGCTCCACTCCTATATCCCCAGGCCTCCCCTTGCACCATTTCTCTATTTTCTTATCTTCTTTCTTCTCCTGCTTGCTCCTCCATGTCATTGCCGAATCTCTCCTGTCTGCTTCTTTTTTTTCCCCCCTTGCCTTCTCCCCTATTTCTTTCACGCTTCCTCTTCTCTCTATCAGCCTCTCTATTCTGTTACTGCGCTGACTGCCCCCTCCCCAAGTGGCACACCGTGTCGTGTCCCTAATTTATTTATAATTAGTGCTCTTTGTCAGGATGCGCAGGGAATGTTAAAGTACACGCCACCTCGCTCTGGGTACAAATGGGCTGGTGTTCCTTCATCCTTCCCGCGTGCCCCTGCTGCCCGGACGACACGGCCGCTGGGATGGTCGGACCTTACATCTCGAACTCCAGAAATGAAAAATGACTCGATAAAGAAAGAGCCTGGAAATTGAAAAAAAAAAAAAATTCTGTTAAACAATTTGCTTACAGTTCTTTGCAAAGGCATGCATTGTAATTGGACTTGCTTTACGTGTTGTGCAGCTACAACCCAACATTTCAGTGAATTTTGTTGGGGTTTCATGAGACAGGCCATCACAAAGCGAGGCATAATTATGAAGTGGAAGGAAAAGATCGTGTGGATTTAAAATTTTTCTGCAACATAACGATCTAAAAAGTGTGGCATGCTTTGTATTTAGCCTCCTTTAATCTGATACAGCTGCATAAAATCTTGCATAACCAATTGCTCTCATCTATTTAAAATTAATCTACCTGTGTTTTATTTATTCAGAGAATGGACACAGCTGTGAAGTCTTCAGAAGTTTTGTTAGTGGTTAGTGGATACAGTCAGATGTAAAGTTTCATATAATGTCTTCTACCTAAACCCATAGAGAGAGGAGAGGAGGGAAGTAATCAGAGAAATGGCAAAGGGCTCATGGGATACGTGGAGAACCAACACTGATCTACAACTCAGGTGGAAGAATGTGTTTGCAGGACAACAGCACTCCACCAATATTGTCTTTATGCAAGAAAAATGTGTGACATGTAACACACACAGTCCTGATCACATATCTGCAGCGGCGTGCTGTGGGGGACGCTTTTCATTAACGGGCACAGGAAACAAGTCAGAGTGGATGGGAACAAATTAAATACATGATGATACTGGAAAAACCTGTTGGAGGAAACAAAAGACCTCAAACGTGTAGTGAAGTTCACCCTCCAGCCGGCCGACGACTCCACACACAACCACACTGGAGTGGTTTTGATATCCATGTGTTAGAATTACCCTATCAACAGAAACCTTTTTACTAGCTGAGGTTTACACATTTTACCCACTGACTCACAGTGTAAAGGTCAGCATAACATTATATCATGTAACCTGTTTTTATGGTTTCTACCTGCTTTGTATATTTTCGTTCTCTGCTATTCTACCTAAAAAAAATAACAACAAAAATTGGCCTAGTCAAAGCCCAGACCTGAACCCAATTGAGAATCTACAGTAAGATTTGAAAACTGATCTTCATTATTTAGCAAAGACGGCGTGGCAACAATTTCAGTCTGTAGAAGTGTGAAGCTTGTTTGAGACACGCAACGCAGACTCCACACCACACTTTTCAGATTTTTACTTTTAAACATTTTTAAAGCCGTTTCACAACCATCATCTATGTTGTGTTTATCTATACATAAACTTCAGAGAAAAAAACATTGTAGTTTTTGGCCATTACAGTGTGGAAATAAAATCAAGAGTTATAAATACTTGGCAAGGCACTGCGAGGTGTGACTAGTTTATAAATAAATTGGGTTTTCTAAAAAAAAAAAAACAAATTAAAAACTGTTCAAGTAGAGGTATTTCGACACACTTGTTTGAAGAAAATGCAACTAAACGACCGCATCTGCTGGGACCCAGCTCTCCCACTTTGGGCTGTGCTGGAACACGGCGCCTAAAGTTAACAGGATGGGACAACATGTAATCTAAGGGTGTGATTTATTCAGCATACTGCTGAATTTTAATGCCCATCACTTATGACAAAGGCTTGTTTTCCAGTTGCAGGAGAAAATATATTTTATTTCTTATCACGCCACCTTAACGTCAGTTCGGTTGTCACACATATCGTACATGACCGGGAATGACGCCGCTGACAGAACTCGCATCGAGAGAGATCAGCGAGGAAGAGCTTTTGTCCTTGGGCTGAGAGGGCACCTGGCTCCTCTTCCTGTCCTTGTGATCTCTCTGTTCCCCTCTCTCTCATGCCGCTCTATCCTTTCTCTATCCATCTCTTCCTCTCTTCTCTGAGCGCAGATCCCTTCATCCCTCCCATCCACCCCCACCACCTTCCCGCGCTCTCCCTCTTCTCTGCCCAAGGCGATGCCGTCCTGCAGGCTTTGATCAGGGGGCCAGGGAGGAGAGAGGAAGTGGGTCAGAAAGTTGTGTTGGAGACTGCAGGAGAACAAGGCTGGAATATCGAGTAGGTGAGGCTGGGAGAGGAGAAGGGGGGAGGCAACGGGAGGGAAGGGGGTAATCTAAAGTGATAGAGTGAGGGAGGGTGAAATGGGGCAACGAGAACTAAACGAGTAGAGGGAGATAAAAAGAAAATGAAGAAAGCAACAGGAGGAGATAGAGGAGAAGGACGTGGGAAAGAAGAGGAGTATTCATTTACCAGGAGGAAAAAAAACAGACAACACATTTGTCTTGGACGTGACGTTCAGCATTTAAACAGCAGGTTGGAGGATAAGGCCCTGTTTTAACTAATCTACACAGTGCAGGACAGATAGTCCAGCTCTGTGGATGTGTGCATTTCTGCAAAAGTATGTGTGTATCAAGGCAGTATAGTCCTGGAGGTGGCTCTTTGTTTTTTTTTCTCTCTCTCTTTTAATACATCATTAAGATGCACAGTTTATTAATATTCAACCCAAACCATTAATATTCGCCGTGTGTTTTTGCTCTCCTTGTGTCGTCAGCTCACCTGGGACTGAGGAGGGCAGAGGGGGGAAGGATGGATTTGGAAAAAAAAGGGGGGGGAAAGAGGAGGTGGGCTGGGGGCGGGGGCAGATGTTAGAGGCGAAGGTAAGGGTGAGGGCGAAAAAAAAAGTCAAAGGGGTAAATGAAGGAGGGGAACGACAAGATCACTGCAGAGGAGGGACAAAGTGGAAGCGATGGTGATCATTGAGGAGGACGTTTGAAGATGAGGGGAGCAGAAGGTACAGCGGAGGTCCTGGAGAGGGGTCGGGGCCATTGTGATGGACAATCTGGCAGTGCGCAGAGCTGCTGGGGAGGCGCGGGGAGAGGGGGCTGTTTGTACGGTCCACCGCTGGGACCGTGAGGTGAAAGGGGTGAGGGATTTTAGCAGCGAGATGGGGAGCTGTGGGCTTTCGGTTCTGGAGTAATTGGGCCAATGGGAGAGAAACCATAAACACACACACGTAAATTAAAAGCACAAAAACACACATGTCCACTTTGTTTCATTTATATTTAAAACAAAAATTCACCTATTTGCATGCACACAGCAAGCTTCTCAGCGCACCATTAATACCTGCAGATACACCCCTGTGTTTGTGTTTTGGAGCTGCAAATGGTGATTAATTATTCCTTTAATGAGAAAATTAACATTTTTCACGTTAGAAATGTCACAAATCATTGTGCTCTAGTGTTTCTTTTTCCTCTCTCTCGTCCAGACACATTCAGATAAGAACAAAGACATGGAGCAAATAATCACATTTGACATGCAAGAATCCAGGTCTGTATGTTTATTTCTGGTTAATAAATTAACAATTAGTTAATTAGCCGCAATTAATTATGCGAAGGCGTCCACATTATTATCTCCACTATGCATACAAGGACCCACGCATGTTGCCAGCACTCCAGTCAGATACACTGAGGCACAAAAGCGGACAGCAAATTAAAGTGGTAATTACTTTTAAGCCCGGAAAGGTGAGGGATTGTATGGCAGGGAGCAATGGGCCACTGTTGAATGGAGAATAGCAGCGCAGACAGACAGTGTGAGAGACAGATATGCATCTCAATGAAATATGGAGGAGCACACTCAACAAAAGGGGAAATGGCTCCATAATGGCCACATGCCCTCAAAGAGTTATTGTCTGATAGATTTTGGAGTATTATCTGCCACCCCTGGCAGATATCTTTAAACAACCTTTTATGCTTATCGTTCATGTGAGCCACTGTAGGGCTGGATGCAGAAAATGCAAGTTGATAATGTCTTTCAGGTCCCAACAAATGCTTTTCAACAGCGGTGCTCAGGTCTTCATAAGCAGAACAGACAGAGATTTACTGCAACAAGGACCAGTTATCAAAAAAAAAAAAAAAAAAAAAAAACCCTCCTGATTAAGGCGTCTTGCAAAAATATTCATAGCTTGTTACCTTGAGTCACATTACAGCCAAAAAGCTCAATGCGTTTTATTGGACATTTTGGTGGTACACCAACAAAAGCATATAATTGAGAATAGAAGCACCTCTATGGCTGTATGTCCTACTACACGAAAAGGTTAGAGTTCAAACTCCTGCATTGCTTTGCATTTATCTCCATCCAGTTTCCCTCTGAAGGATTTAAAAAGCTTCACACATAGCTACTTTAGGTAAGAGTCCTTGAATGTTTGGATATTCAGGAGAACATGCTATTTTGAAAAATGTTAATCCTTCAATCTGGAGCTGGATAATTAGTTACATTTACTTGAGTAACATTTTGAAAAAAAAAAAAAAAAAAAAGGACTTCAAGGAGTGGTTTTACTGAACCGTACATTTTACTTTTTCACTTCAGTGATACTATTATGCTCTAATTGAGTAAAATTTCTGGCTACTCTACTGAAAGTGATGCCATTCATTAAGGAGCAAACATGTTTTAGCTGAAAATGCAAAAAGAGACACATGCAGTTGATGTTAAAGTGACATTTCTCATTTTTAAGGAAAGCTTCATTGATGGTGCATCTTCTTTGCCTGCTTTGTCATTCAAAGATCAAGTGTATATAGGGCAGCGTATATACTGGTCCTCAAAGTACTTTACTCTGTTTTAACCTCCTGCAAGTACCTGAAAATTAGTTTCTTTTGCCTCGATTTATTTTGTACTGTTATTTAAAGATATATCTTGAAATCCTTTAAATACCAGATATTTTCATCTGTTGAAGTCATTTTTAAATATTAAAATAGTTGTTCTGGCAAAAGTTACTTGGTGTTTAAGAAGCTTCAGTTTTTTGTGTTGAAGTTGTGCTGCTTTTAATTGAGGGCAAGTTTTGGCTACCCACCTCTGTTTAAATCCCACATTTCTGCAACACACCATCACCCCTCAAAGTCAGCTTGTTGTTTTTAAAATCTACTGCTGCAGTACTTTCAGTAGCTTATTTGGTGCATCTGCATCATTTTAAACCCTCCCAACATCGCTTCCCGTTTAAATGGCAACGGTTCAGTAGCAGGTGTGCTGGAGCCTGTGGAGAGATTTTTTTACGTCCTGCCACCCAGAGGCCTGGAAATCAAGCATCCAGCGCTGGTTTTCAGCATTTCCTTTTGCGTAGCAATTTTGATTATTTCCTTATTTCATTCTTTTAACCTCTTGAACTATTTAAGAAAAGCTCCATGTATGTTGGCCAAAGCTGCTTCAAAAATGACGCCCTCATGAAGCTGCAGCCCTTCACCCTCAGCAATACGCACAGGCTGAATAAAGGCGACTCATTACCGCATCGGTGTGTGCTTACACACAGCAACCCTGTGTAGAGAAGGCAATAAAAAGACAACAGCTGTGCTGGTTGGAATTGCTTGGGACCCCACTCCTCTCTGTTCACACACTGATGCCAGTTCGGCTCTGTGTATGCTTGTGTTGCTGGCTCAGAGGCACATCAAACAGAGATCAACTTTAATCTGTAATTTTGCCTCTGGACTCTCAGATGCTCTGTTTTTATTTATTTATTTATTTATTTTGCTTCTGACTCGTATTCAATTAACCTTCCCAGTTGTGAACTATTTATGTTAATTTGCGGTATTCTCCTACGGTTTTGCTGATGTTTTCCAATGGGTTATAGTCAGGGTAAATACAAAAAGCAGTTTCAGTTTTCAAATGATGTTTTAATTTATTAAGAGAAAATAAGCAATTCACACCATGCAAAAAGCAGTTGCCTCTGGTTGTTCCTCTTTTGGCAAAAGAAAACTCGCACCATGCATTCGTGATCACTGTCTGTTAGTCTTTTTCAGGACTGTGGAGGAATTTTGACCTGCTCTTCCTTTCATAATAGCAGGAATTCAGTCCCATTTCAGGAATTTCTAGCACAAATACCCAGTTTAAGGACATGCCACAGCATCACAACTGGATTTAAGTCCAGACTTGTATATAGCACTTTAAAATCTATTTTTATTTAGCAGTGGAGTTACTGCACTGCCTAGGTTCATTGTCCTGCTATATAAACCATGTGCATTTGAGCTTAAGGTCACAAGCTATTGAAGGATTTTCTCTTTTAGGATTTTCTGATGTAGAACAACATTTGTGTTTTTCTCTCCTCAGGTTTTAGCTTTATGCTTCATGTAACTTGATGTGCACTTTCCCAAAAAAAATGTCCACTATTGTCTTATTGATCCATTGAATATTTCCTGAAAAAAATATTTCCTTATCAAATGTGATAAGGGCCTTTGTGTTCTTTTTCCAGAGCACTAACCTTAACTAAATAAAGTGAGGCCAGTATGGTTTTAGATGTAGATCTGACAGTGACCATCCAGATGTGTCCTCAATGCACTTTTGGGGTAATTGCAATAGACAGTCACTCTTGGGAAGGTTCACCACTGTTCCATGTTTTCTCCAGTTGTGGATAACATTTAAGACTGACAAAAAAAAAAACTAACTGAAGAAATTTGTCAGGAAGCAAATACCATTTCACAGCACTATGCTTCCCATGTAGACGTGATGTCTTTCTATAGTTAACAGAGCAACTTAATTTTCATTCACTGCACAAACACTTTTGGTTTTAACTGTAAAAATTCTGGCATTTTCATTGTGTTTACTTCCCACACAAGATGTGGTGGGTCAGAGGACACATTATAAATTGAATCAGTCTTAAACATAAAACTGCCAGATGCTTTCCCCCTTTGCTCAGTGACTTGTGCCTAAAACGGCTCCTATAAATTATCAGCTTTTTTGTCTTTGAGTAAATAGTCGTCCCCTGTGATCTCAGAGTGAACTTAACTTCAAATGCATGCAGGTCCGGCTGTTGATCTCTCGCTCGGCATTTCTGTTGCGACTGGTGCATGAACTGTGAGGTACGCTCCGTCTGTCAGCCATGTGTTTCTCCTTGCCTTGATGCCAAGACTTTGCATAAGACTTGTTTCATATGGTAGTGTTTTGAACAGATAGCACTGTTTTTGGTGGCTAAGAGGCGCACTCTTTCAACTCTCAAACTGCTGTTGCACAGACATCTCCTATGCTAAAGGCCAGTGGATGCTCACTACGTCCTTTAATGTCTTGATGCAGTAAGTAGCTAAGCATCTAGTTTTAGATTATCTTTTAAGAAAGGCATCAGGCATTTGTGATCACTGTCAATCAGTATTTAGCATAACTGTGGAGGTATTTGGACCTGCTCTTCCTTGCAGAATTGCTGGACCTCAGACCCATTGGAGCATTTTCGAGCACAAACACCCAGTTTAAGGCCACAACATCACTTAGCTCATAGCATTAGTTTTAGCTATCTCGGGTCGAGTCAAGCCAAATTCCTGAGCATACTCTCTTGAGAGTTTTATTGAATTTACACCTCCTTTGTTCCTGAACTTGTCTCTTGCTTTTGGTGCCTCTCAGGTTGGATTTTGCTGGTTTCTGCACCTCACTAGGTCCAGTCCTCCAAGCCTTACCTCTCTCTGGATTTCCTCTGGATTCTCTGTGTTCGTCGATTGTTCTCCTCACCTTCGCTGCCTTCAGCTATCTTCCACCTGTCTCCTCTCTGACATTCACTGTTCAGGAAAGAAAAGAGTCACACACCTATCAACCCTCTCCAGCCACTTACCTGATCCACACCAAAGTCTCACTGTCGAAGTGTGAGACCATAGCACTCGTCCAAAGTTCTGCATCCCCTTCATAACATTACCATTTCTAATTGTTTCTGTCTTCCCCTCCAGGCAATGCTGAAATAATTAGAATCCTAGTCTCTTTGTCATTCGGACATTTTTGTTTTGCTCTGTAAATAAACCCTTTTACCTTTAAAGAAGTGCCTCCAACATTTACTCCGCATGCAGGTCAAGAAAATTCCTGAAATCATGACGCCATCAGGATTTCCTGCTACAGAACAGAATTCATGTTTCCATCAACTGCTGAAAGTCGTCCAAATATTTATGCATCAAAATCATCACAAAACTCTTCCACTGTATGGCTTTGGTGTCTTTGCTACTTACTGCAGTAAGTAGCGAAACATCTGTTTAAAAAAAGTCAAAAAGTGTTATTGCATTCTTGGTATGTTATTATTTACAGGCTTTATCACATTTAAAATGACTGGCATTACTTTACCTGCAGTTATTTTCTGCCACAAGGGGTTTGTGATAAATTGCACAAGATTTCAAATAGTCATAACGAATATTTCAGGGATGGTGTTCAAATCCAGATAAGCCTTATGTTCCAAGACGTATGCAGCCTCAAACTTATTCAACCTTTTGAATAGATTTCTTAAGAGCAGACATTTGCAAATCAGGTGTGGTCTTACGCAAACCTGATGTAACTGATCCAGGGCTTCATTAACTGCACTAGGTGTCCTTGAGGTAGAGCACCTCGAATATCTGGACCGTTGACTGTAACGCTGTTCTGCATGTTAGAAATGCCACTAACGTGACTCCTCAGGAGCGCTGCCAGAAGCCTGTGTCTCGCGACGAATCACGTTTTGTAGCAGGCAGCTGATCTGCTTTGACAAACAACGCTAAGGTCAATTATGATTTACACTTTGAATTTCTATAGGTTTTACGGCCCTAAAGTACGCTCGCTGCCTAAGGATGAGGATGTTTCTTCTTCCTCCGGTGTGTTTGCATCGCTCCTCGAGGAGCGCAGCGTCCTGTCACGACATCGGACTGACCACAGTCGATAGCATGTGTAGACAGGCGGAGAAACAAGGTCAGACATGGGTGTGACTATCCTGCTGACTGCAACAGACAGTTACGAGCAACTTCAGGAGAGAGTGTATGCACACACACACACACACACACACTCGCACGCGTAGAAATAAACTGACTCATGATTTTATCTAACCATTGGATTTAATTACATTACTTATTCATTAAGCTGGGTGATTTTTTATTTATTTTTTCCAGCTCTGTGGTTTTTTGTTACTTGAGGAGCGCCGTGGCTTGTGAAGGAAACACCTGTAGTACAGCTCCGCGAGGCAAGCCTCGGGTACTGAAATGAGCCTGCGAGAGCTCAAACAATGTCTCACACACACACACACACACGCACGCAAAGAAGCACACGTGGAGTCAAATATTCTCCGTAAGTCTCCTTCAAGGACGCCTGGGGAAGACTTGGAGGACAAAATCACACACTCCCTCTCCCAGCGTCTCAGACGTGCTGCACTTCTATTGTAGGCAGAAAGCCTTCTCCAAAGAGACTATAGTCACACACACTTACTCACACTTAAATACACAAACAACAAAAAAAGACCCTGCCACCTTTCCATCTGTGTGAGGAAAGTGAGGCGTTTTTTTTTTTTGTTGTTTTTTTTTTTTTTGCTTGTGTCGTTTCTCTCGTTTCCGCTCACTCCTGCTCTCAAACATTGTTTGTGGGGTTTATTCAGTGTGTGCGTGCGTAAGTGTGTGTAAAGTAAAAGGGGGCTCACTGGGATTCTTTGACAACCTCATTCACTTCCTTCTCACCCCCAACCCCACCCCCGTCCGTGCCAATGGCTAACAATGGGGCGGGAGGGTGGAAATCGGACCAAAAAAAAAGAAAAAAAAAACAGTGACTGTGTCTTCATTTGCCTCCACTTTTCACACATCGTTTCCCTTTTTGTCGCTGGCTGCCAGTTCACCACAGCGCTACAAGCACTTCGGCCAGTTTCCGCTGGCAAGACTTTTCCCTCCTCCCTACTCTGTCGCCCCCTCTCCCCCCGCCTCCATTCCCTCCTTTCCACAATGTTAAGCCCATTTTTAGCTTGACATAATCTGAAATGGTACTTAAGTGAATTTATGTCTACCTCAGTGCATTAACTTCTGCTATTTATTCCTTTATGTTGCTGGGGCTTTTTTTTCCCTGTGTGTATAGCGAGTGTAGCGTCACAGGGAGCAAAGAGGGAGGGAGAGATTTGAAACTCAGACCACGAAGTAGACAGCCTATCAGTATTCAGTAGAGAAAGTGAGTGATGGAGGGAGAGAGAGACGGAGACAGGAGAGAGAAAGGAGGAGGGGGTGATGTATCAATATTCTGAGTAGTGTTTGAGGGCAAGGGGAACGAATAGAGGAGAGGGGGGATGGAGGGAGGGAGAGAGTACTTGAGTGAGTCTCTGAGTGTGATTATTTGTTCACGTATAAGCCAGCATGTGTGTGCATCCTTGATCCCGTCCATGCGTTACATTTCATACTTTTGGCTGTGGAAAATGCCAAAGCGCATTTATTTAAGTTCATGCACAACCGGAACGCCTTTAAAACCAATTTAAAGTGGGAAGGCTGCAGCTCCTGAAGGGTCTCCAGCAGAAGTCATTTCGTCTTAAAAAGCTGCGCCATAAATTGAATCACCTCGTTAACAGGAGTAAAACCATTTTGTTGTTTCCAGAAGCCAGAGACACCTAAAAGGAAAACTCAGTTTTGCTCACGTTTCACCGTAGACCAATGGTGTGTTCAGTGCTTCTTTTTTTTTTTTTTTGTCTTTTTCTTTTTAATCTATTTTTTCCCCCATTATAAATCTGTTTGGTTGCAGATTCTTTTTCTAAACCTTCAAATTCAGCATTAAACCAGTAAAAAGCGACTGCTGGATTATGTGCCTGAATGGCAGGTGCAGGCCCTCTCAGCGAGAGCCTCTCAATTGCAATCCCTCTGGTGGCTGGTGGACAAAATGCAGACTTCAGTCACTTCTGTACCGGCGTCAGAGAGCGAAGGGAAACGTCATCCTGTACACGATGTAGCAGATATCAACTGCTTCAAATGATATTACTGTTCATAACTCGATCAGCCTCATAACTCCGTCTGTAGCCTAAATTACATCTGTCCATTGACGTAGCAGCTACACTTACAAACAGGAAGAAATGAATTTTACTGTCTATTAAAACAGAAACAGATGAATTAAAAGATAAGAAGGAGGAGACACAAATAAAGTGAGTTTTTTTCCTACCAGACAAACAATTCTGCTTTTCAGCTGCGTGCAACCTGTATTGGAAATGAATCAAAAAAAGAGTATTTAGAACGAAAAGACAATAATTTCTGTAGGTCTCACAAGTATTCAAACTAATGAATCTAATTCAGACTTTTATGACCTCTTTCAGTCGTAGAAAAAGAGACCAGGTAGCTCAGGCTACCTCAGGAGCCTCTAGACTTTTTCTCTGGAAAGATTATTCACAGTAATTTTGCTATCAGAAACACACCAATCATCAACCAAATAAGGACCAAATTTGCTGATAAGTTTTTTTTTTTATCTTACCTAATTGAAATGTAAGTTTTAATAAAAAAAATTATGTGTGTGTGTGTGTGTGTGTGTGTGTGTGTGTGTGTGTGTGTGTGTGTGTGTGTGTGTGTAATGTGCTTCAGTTTAATCAAAGTATATCAGAACATCTTCTCTGTAGATTAGCAGGGCAATGCTGTTCTTGCTTCAAATTTCACAAAAAAAACCTCTTCGACCATGAAAATGTTATTGAATGCCCTTGGTTGCGTCCTGTTAGCACATGAGCTAACATCAAAATGTGAAACTGCATGTCTGCTGAGCTTACCATGCAAACTACTTCTCAGTCCAGCGCTCCTAAGAACTTTTTAATGAGAAGCATTGTTGAGATGACGTTCTGAAGGCGGCGTGTCGAAAAGAGTAGGAGTCATTTAACGCCAGTACCCAGACCTTGAATTACAAAGTCTAATTTCTTTTAAGTCATGATTAATATTCAGCATTTTTATAACAACTGAAGGTAACATCGTTACTTGACTGTGCTATAAAATGGCATTATGTGAAAATACATAAACAATTTGTTTGCTGCTTTGCTTTTCATACATTTGTTCACTAGAAACTTTTCTCGCTGTGTACCATAAGACTGAGAGTTGTTTTGGCAAAAGAGATCCCAAATCCTATTTGAATGTAATGAATAATTCAGCTATTTAAAGCACTGATCTTAAGTTTTTTTTTTTCTTCTACTTGTTAAAGTTGATTACTTTTTGAGCGTTTCTGTGAAACTCGCATTACACCTGGCAGTGGTGTGCTCTGCAGGCTGTGCAGGTTCCCTCAGACATGACACTTTATAATTTCTAATTTCTGGGAACCTAAGTTAGCTCAGCTCTGAACTGTGTTCTTGTCTGACCGCATGAATATCCATTTTGGCCACAGTCCCCTGTCTGGGCATGATTGGCTGGTCGCAGACTTTGCGGACACAGATTGCTCAGAGCTATGGGCATTAATGTGATTGGCAGCGGAGGAGCACGGTGAATTACAAACAGCAGAACCAATCAACAGCAGTTAAAAAGTTGGCCACATAATGAAACTGTTTGACAGGGATGCTACCTTTCTGTCCCTGGAGATAACAAAATTACTTAGATTTTCAACGTGAGGGTTTAACACTAAAACGAAATATACAGAGCCCTGCCGAGTTCCCATTGAACATTTCCACAGTGATTAGCCGTAAACTCTGAAGTATTTTCTTGGGATTTTATGTGATAGAACAACACAAAGTAGAACATAATTGTGAAGTGTAAGAAAAAATATATACATAATCCATTCAGCTTCAGTCAGATTGGATAGAAAGTGTACATTTAGTTTCAGGCCTTGCTTCACATTCGACTGCGCCATTGCAACTCATGGAGATATTTTTATCTAAGCTGTATGCTTTGTGTCGCCAGTCCTAAGACTTTTGCAGCCTCTGACCGATTTTCTTTTGAGATTTATTCCCATTCATTATCCCATCAAGTCATCCCCACGTCATGATACTTCCACCACCATGTTTCACAGTGGGGATGTTGTGTTCAAGGGACAGTGCAGAGTAAGTTTTCCCTCACATGTAGCTTTTTGCTCTAAAATGTTTTATTTTTGTCTCATAAGCCTTGCATACTTTTTCAGATTTGTATTTGAGCCGTTCCCTGCCTAAAAAATGTAAATCATTTAGTTTTGGCTGTAGTTTTGCCATAAGATGTGGAAAAATGTGAAGAACGTATGAACATTTTTCAAGTCAGTGTATTTGGATTGGTAATCGTTACTTTGATTGAATTTTTTGTTCACGTAAATTTGGAGCTGGGATCAAAACTCAGAAAACAAATGATCCATTCTCATTTCTTGAATTTTAAAGTGGTCAAAACCAATAGCAGGCCCTAAGCCAAAGTTTTAGATGAGAAGATTTTGACACTGGAAAATGTTGAAATAAAATAAAGTCATTTTAATTCAGAATATTTTCGATGTTTGATTGAAATGTTGGATACAGATAAGTTTCCAAAGAGAGAGAATCTTACATTTTCAGAGTAAAATGTCCTTGTAATTCATTTTGATGCTCTAGCAAGTGTCCAGTCAGTGTGGAAGCCCCCTACAGTGACAAAAACAAGTGTTTACAGAACGCCAGTCACATTGTGCAATCTGTTTGAATGTGATGGAATCTCCCACTTGTTTCAGGCATCTCTCTCCTTCCTTGTGTGTGTCTCTCTCTCTCTTTTTTTTTGCTGCTAATCAGCATTTGAAAGGCAGCTTTGACAGTGAGAAAGAAACTGAGAAAGGGGAAAAGGAGTGGGGGGGGAGCTTGTGGAGGTGGGGGTAAACGAAAGCATGAGACACAGCGAGTTAGGGAGGGAGAGTCAGAGGGAAGCCGAGGCGAGGGGCTGTACAAGCATGCCTTTTATATTTACTAGTGACTGAGAGGGAGGGAGGCAGGGAGCAGCTGAAGGCAGAGACAACTGGTGTGCACGGCTTTCCCAAGAGGAAATGAAAAGAAAGAAGCTCAGCGAGGAGAGTGAATGAGTGAGCGGCGGAGAGGAAGGGTGGGAGGGAGCGCGCCGGCTGGAAGAAGGGAGGCTGGGAGGGAGTTAGACAGAGAGAAAGAGATTCTCACACTGGCTGTGTCCTAATCCGAGTCCATCTCCAAGACGCAGCGGAGCAGAGTGTTAGTGAAGTGATTCCGAGAGCCGGGGAGAGCCGCATCAGCTCGTCACACACACACACACACACGCATCCACACAGTCTCCTTCCTCCGCTGTCACAGGCACACACTCTTGCAACAGGATGCGTCCGGCTGCGCGGCCACGGCTTTTGTGAAAGTGAGGGGATTGACGGTGCCCACCCCTTCCTGACTGTCCCAGCCGGCCCCCCTTTGGCTCACACACACCGCGTCTGTTTGCTGTGTCTAAGCTCGGGGCGCTGCTGCTGCTTCTGCTGCTGGAGGAGGAGGAGGAGGAGGCGGTGGCGGCGGTGGTGGTGTCGGAGGTGGGGTGGGCACTGCCAGGGCAGAGAAGGGGGCACCTTAGAGGAGAGGAGGAGGGGGAGGAGGAGGAGAAAGAGGAAGACAACAAAGTGGATCAGATCAACCGCACGCGGACTGGAAATGCCCGTCAGGTGAGTAGATAATGGATCTAACAACTTACAGTCCACACACACACGCACACACGCAAGCACACACACACACACACGCAGGCAGGCAGGCGTGCGGCCGTGCGCTCACCGATGCCGGATGCGCGCAGTTGGACACACACTTGCAAAGTTATTCTCATCCTTAAACTTTCAGTTTCAGTCAGAAATGTGTTTTGATCGACTGATTTTTGTTTCATGCAACTGGATAAAGGTTTGTGAAAACTTTCGGGCGTCAACAAAGTTCGTTTTTCTTCTCAAATGAGAAAA
This sequence comes from Poecilia mexicana, assembly GCF_051168715.1. Taxonomy (NCBI): domain Eukaryota; kingdom Metazoa; phylum Chordata; class Actinopteri; order Cyprinodontiformes; family Poeciliidae; genus Poecilia; species Poecilia mexicana. The sequence goes on along the minus strand of NW_028263382.1, from coordinate 26,368,954 downwards.
ACCTGTGAGCACAGAACTTTTTTACGGATTTTATGAATAAAATGTAGAAATTTTAACAACTATGACCTCCATGTTAAAAAAGTTTGATATTCTCTCCATATAATTGAGTGAGAGGATGACCCTTATTGGGTAAACGTGTAATCAGAAAAAAAAGCATGTAAATATAAACTAATAAATTAACATTAACGCATCATTTTGTCCCTTGGAGGCACAACATCCACTTTTCTTTCTTTACTCTCTATTTTTATTTTATTTTATTTTTTTCACATAAACTTCTTTGTGTGTTCCATCAGTTTAAACTAGCAAACCAAATTCATTGCTGTCCAGATAAGCCAAATAATCGTGTACGTTTATGTTCGGCGTGCTTGTTTGAATGCGTCTGCTGTTTGGAGATAGGAAGGCAGAGAGTGAACGGCATGTGTGCCCGTCTCCACCTGCAGAGGCTGAATTGGTCACAGCTTACTGGCTCGGTAGCATTCGCTGCCTTCGGGGTGTTTTGCAGCAGGTGGTCCAAATTGGCAGAATGACTGTGACAAACAGGCAGCATTTCACTGCTGCTGTAAAGTAAATAACAGCATCAAACCATCACATAGGAAACCCATGTTTTCATTTCCCCCCGCTCCCCACCTGTCTGTATGTCTTTTTAAATATTATTTCTCTTTGACAAGTGAAGCAAAAGTCAAACTCGTTTACATTTAGGCGACGCTTTCAGTCCGATTCTGTTTATAAGCCTGTGCGTCGATCTAAATGTAAATATGTGCACGCCCATCCGAAAATTTATGTTGTGGGTTTTTGTGTAAATTGTGCTCTGTTTCAAGCGCCGCCGACAAGTTCATTTGCATCCACACCTGCTGAGGATGCAGGTGCCTTGCATTCCCTCCACAGCACGAACTCGCTGCGATGTATGTGGATGAGGTGTCAAAAAATGTTTGGAGAAATAAAAAGGAATTTCAGAACAAGTTTCCTTTTTTTTTCTTTTTTTTTTTTTCTGCAGAACCTAACCCCATCGTAGAAATATGTACTTTAAAATTCATTACACCGTGAATGTTTCCACTTTAAGGATTGTAATTGCTTGAGCACAGATTGGCTCCAAAAGGAGCCGGAGTCCAAAGCGAATCATTGCACGGTACGGTTTATACCCCAGCCTCCTGAGCCGCTGAGCCTCTCCATCCGTTTCAGAAACTGCATGTGCAGGATGTTTTGCTTGCGACCTCTCTTTAGGCCCTTTTTATGAGAGCCAGACACAAGTCTATTTCCTTAGCTTTTTTCTTTTTGTTTTGTATTTAAGGAGGTGCAGGTTTGTGCCAAAGGCAGAAGAAGTGAACTCGGGTTAAGCTCGCAAAAGATAAAATATATCCTGACTACGCATGGAGTATGAGAATCACATGGGATGATGCCCTTGAATAAAAACACCAATGCCTGACGGTACGAAACTGGAAAAACCAGGATGTTTGACATGATGTGTTCCTGCTGCTTTATCATAGGTACAATAATGCTATCCATTACATTATCCAGAGTGATGGATTGCACTCCTTTAGTTTCAATATCATGACTGTTATTCTTGTAAGCAAGAGAAATGTGCAAAAGTATTCTTTTAGCCAGCTGACCAGCAGTGTGCAGCAACAGGTGAAGGAGGGGCAGGACTGTTCTCCACCCTCTTTTTCTGGCTTTCGATTAAAAGGACTTTAACAAGAAGAAGGGAAAGGGCTGTGATGGAAGCTTGCAGCTGTTTTAGAAAAGTAACTTTCTTTTGTTTGTGGTAATTGGTCTTCAGCGGTCACCTGCTGCGGCCGTTACGAGACAAAATGGGATTTCATGTTATTTGTGAGCTCGTTTCTTTCTTTTCTGGCCTAATTTTTTCAAACACTCGCTTTTTGTGACTTATAATGACCGTCTTTAGCTCGGCAGGTAAACACCCCGTCTCCTGCTCTCCTTCTGTTTCTTTTATCTCTTGATTTTTTCTCCTCTCTCTGCTGCTCTCTTAGAAACACACACCCTGAGGTGGTCAGTGTGTTGACAGACAGTCGCTCGCACACTTCTTTGCTCTTGCCGTGCAAGCGATTGTGTGCGTGTGTGTGTGTGTGCGTGTGTGTGTGTGTGTGTGTGTGTGTGAGAAGAGCGCTGACAGACAGTGTGTGGGTCTGTGACAGAGGGTGTCAGCGCGGTGTCAGGGAGATGTGTTTAGTGTCACACTCTGCTGACCTGATCTCCGGTTGGACTGTCCACTCCGGCCCCGCTGTGGCTCCTTACATAACCCCCGCTGTCATTCACACAGACGCCTGAAGGGATCTGTGCACGCTCAAACACACGCATGCATTTGGAGATTACAGGAAATGTAACGGCATGCAGATCCCCCCCCCACCCCCCAACGCCCTCCTTTAAAGTCCAATATCAGTTTTTTGCGGCTTGTTTGAGTTTTCAACATTTCCGCGATTCCGCAGCTTAAAGCAGAAATTAAAATATTCAAACAAAGCAACAAGTTTCAAACACTTTTCTTTCAAAGACAGTTTTGCTTTCCAAAAGTGAAGAACACCCACACAGCTTGTGCAACTATTATCAGGCTTTCTGACATGTTTACCACACTCATCAGCATGTTCGCTTAAGCATGTGTGTTTTTCACAGTGTGTACTTTTACTCCTGAGTCAGTGGCCCTGTGTGCCGTTCTTTGGCCTGTGGTTATTTAGAGGTCAGCGCTGATATAGTGAAGCCTTGCAAGAGTGGATTTACAATCTGCTGCCATGGATAGAGGGTTGAATCCATTTGGCTGACTCCTCCACAGTCAGAAAGGAGGCTTTTCTGTCAACTTTCTTATTTTTTTTCCATGTTTGTTTGCTTTTACAGAAGCTCTAAAATGTTCTTGACCTCTTTATTGTCACTTGTCATGACAACCTCCACATGCTCATCTTCTCATTTTCTTTTATGGCTGAGTCAGTTTGGCCAGACATCATCACAACAAAAACATGTTGGAGATTGGATTTTTTTTTTAAAATCAGTCCTATCCAAATGTGTCTTAAGCAAAGACACATTTGGATGTTTTGGAGTAAAATTATTATTTTTATGTCTGTGCAATGAAATATTTGTGAATTACACTTCTGGGTTGATGTCATCTTTTACATGTGTTCTCCTTTAACAATGCAGCCTTTTCATTAGTAAGCAAAGAGCTCTCAGACGCTACTTGAACTCACGATGAAATATTTAGCTGAGCAGCTCTTCATAATGTTTAACCCACATCCTTAAAAAGTTTAAATTCACGTTTCTAAAATTAAGCCCCTAAAAACGTTCGCCTTAAATATGTTAATCACAGATCTTAAATTTTATTGTGGCAGAACAATTCAGTCTCATATTTTCTGTAAGTTTTTTTTTTTTTCTTTTTTCTCGCAGGGCTTTTCTGTCATGCAAATCTTTGAATTGCAAACACACGTCTTCATTGCTTTCTCTGACTTGAGCCTACCGGTAACTCATTCCTAACATACCTTTGCTAGCTGGTTAGATTTTTTTTGTGTGTATAGTGGTTAAGTGCAAATTTATCTCCAGTTGGCTGGATGAAATTTGTACATTTCTGTGGAGATGCAGGTGTTAAATTTCAGTCATAATAGTTTTAAAAGTTTTAAATTTGAGTTGGTAAAACCTCCAGAATCCCTGTTAACTGTATCAAACCCTTAATCATTAAATATTGACAAACAGCCTAATTCATGTTTTTGTAAGTTGAATGTTTAGAGGTTTTTGCAGCCAGCTGACTGGCAGTGTATGACAACAGGTAAGAGGGGTTGGGGGGGGAGGCAGCACTGCATTCCTTCATACCACCAAAGAAAACTTTTGTCTCTGTTAGTCACACCATTATTAATAACTGGACAACTCTTATTTCCCTCAAACATCCATCGTGAGACAAAGTCCACCCTCTTTTAGTCAGCCTCTTGAAGTTTTGAAACACATGAGGCATTTTTTGAGATTAATCAAGACAAAAAAAAAAAAAAAAAAAAACTATTCTTCACGCTTATTGTTTCGGCATCGTAGTTTATGTGTGCAGGTACAGCCGGGGATTTCTTATGTGTGTCCTGGGCTGTGGAGGACGATAATTATGACATTCTGTGTTGCCGCACGCCTGCGAGGAGCGGACATCAAAGCACGCACACCAAAGCTCTCCGTAATAAAAGAAGAGGCGGGAATAGATATTGATTACAGAAGGTGAACATTAGCAAATCTCCTTCTCTCTTCTTATTTGCCAGCGTCCTCATCTGTTCATCATTTCCTTTCCTGTGTTTCTTATTTCTGCTTATGCTTTCCCCGTCCCCTGTGTGCTCTCCGTCCACCCCTCTATCCCTCTTTAATCATTTATTTATTTGCTGATCTCTTTATTTTGCGCTCCTTCAGTTTTAGGGATGCTGCTCCCCGTGCTGGCTGTTATCATCATTCCTTCACACCCAGCCCAGAGCAGCTCCTCCTTTGCTCATCACTGCAGAGATACCTGGGGGCGGGCGGGGTCACGCTGGTCAAATCTAACGGCGTATTGATTCCATTAGATAATTAATGACCCAAGCAAGGGCCGCGGAGGAGCAAAAAAAAAGGGGGGGGCAGGGGGAGTTGAGGGCGAAGGATGGTGTGGGGCGGGGATGCGGATTGTAGATGATGGGAGTGCGAGACGTTCTTCTGGGGAGGGGGTGGCGGACGCCGGGGCCCCTGAGAGTTTAAGAGAACCTTGGGTTGGGAATCAACCAGAACTGTCAAGGTCAAGAGCAGCCGTAGCTTCGCTACGGAAGCGGAATGCCGAGCGAGTCGGAATAGCGGGAGGGAAGGTGGAAGGGGAGTGGGGGGTAGATCTTCATGTCCAGCAGCTGTCGATTGATCAGCGGCTGAAAAATTGTACATTAAAAAGTGTTTTGACTTCCAAATCCTCAGGTCCAACCGCGGCCGTAATGCATGATAAGTAGTTTTCAAGCCCTCCAACCAGAATACCAAACTTCATCTCCCCGGACGCTCCAGACACTCATTTACAAGCACTCAACAACATGAAAGGCAAAGATAGAAAACTAAGTACATCAAATATTCTGCTCATGTTACAGCCTACCATGTTTTCAACATCTTCCATGATATTGAGCGCTCTGTATTTGATAAGAAATTATTCAAAGGAATATCTCACACTGCTGTTGCATGCGTGTGCCGTTTTTTTTTTTACCTTTTACGTTTGATGTAATTAAAGAGGAATGGTCTGCAGAGAACGAGGGGAGAGCTGTCTGCAAATGTTTCTATAATGATGAGAATTTGAACAATGCAATTTTTTTTATTTATTTATGCTGGTGCAGAAACAGAGAAAAAGTGAAAAGTTGAAGGAATTAGGGTTCAGGATTGGAACAACATGTTACAAATTTTACACAAATCCACCTTTACATGATCGACATGGACATGCTAATTATTTTAAGACTCTTACAATGCAGCTTCCTTACTGTGCAAGTTTTCATGGTTGTCTTGTTATTTCTGTAAATTTCTGGCTGTTTTGTAGTTTATGCAGCACTTTGGTCAACCGTTGTTTTAAATCTGCCTTAGAAATAAATGCTGACATGAAAGCCATATGAATCATTTTTCTAAAATTTGTGGACGACTACCTGAAATTGCAACTGCAATGTTACACATTTGGTGAAATGGAGCCAATCCAAAGGTGCTCAGCATCGGATAAAACAGCCTTAAAAGGAACAAAGGAAACAACATACCTCATTTTAGTAAGCAAAGCTTCAGGGAAACAATATTCACATTGATTAAACTGGGATTGATGTTGTTTGCAAAACCCCAAAACTATAAGTATGTTTTTCATCGTCATATTTTCCTGTTTAAAGAACTTAATCCACTGCTGGTACTAGGAGAGATGTTTCTGTTTATTTTAAATAAAAATAAACTCATTTATTGTGGGCTTCTGAGCAGTACAACTACGCTTAATGTAAACGGTGTTATAACTTTTACTGACAAAAAGATAAATTTATCATCACTGCAATAAATAACCATGGAAATATAAACCACATTGCCCAGTACTAACAGATAAAACATTTGCAACAACTTTTAACATTTGTCCTATTTTTTTTTTTTTTTTTTTTGGTTAAATTTGCAGATGAAACAAACTACCACATAACTATTAAAATCAATAAAAATAGAACAAGTAGCTCAAGTACAGATATAATATTCTGCTCAGTGGACATAAAAACCAAACATAATTACCAGTTGTTGAGAGTCAGTGATAAATTCCTGGACATTTACGACAGTTTTCCTCTCCTAGACCTTATTACTTCAGCTGCTAACTTGTTTTCTGTTTTCAATTCACCAGAAAGTAAGAACCTGAAATTCTTAATTTTGAGACACAGAAAAGCAAAGAAACAGAAATAAGATGCAGGTGTTTGTGTTTTTTTTTTCTTTTGAGGTCTAACTCTATACAAGGCCAAATGTATATGTATGTATATGTTTTTTTTTAAAGTTTACCACTATATCAACAATAACCCACTGTTTTGAAAAGAAAATTGAAGTTCAGATCACTCATACCTATACAGCATGCAATAAATGGATTAAAAAAAAAGTTGAATAGAATATTTTTGATGAATAATTCTGCAGAATTTTGACAAAAAAAATTAGAAACAAAAAACCTTCAGAAGCGAAGTCCTTGTTGTTTTCTGCAAACTACTGGCTTGCACAGACTTGTTTCTGCTCTTCACCTTCGCATGACTGCAGTGTGCATGTAATCTCTAGTGGGCAATGAGAGCTCCTGTGCCTCTGCATTCGCAGTCTTGGCCAGACTCTGTATTGGGCCCCAGGGGTTGTGGAGATGAGGCATAAAACAACCATGCCCCTACCTAGGGGAGCTGGTGGCAAGGCGGCGGGGCTGTTGTCTGTCGGCGTGCTGTTTGACTTAAATGTGTTCATTTGCCTTAACTCCTGACTCCCTACGGGGAGGGGCAGCTTGGGGAGGAGGAGGGGCTCGCTAACGAACCTCTGACAGCTGGAGGCCCTAATTAAACGTCCCCGCTGAAAATAAACAGAGCCGGAGCCAAGCGGGCAGCAAAGAGCGGCTTGCGAACGAGCGTTCGCTCGCGGTGCCCTCCTCTCTGTTGCTGTTGACACATTGCCAAGAGAGCATGAATGACTTTATAGGGCGGGGGTCTCAAAGGCACCCTCACATATACACACATACACAACACTAGCGAGTATATAGCGCAGCCGCAAACACATTTCGAGTACCTGCGGTCACACTTGATGGGAGTCGATCTCCACAGCTGTGAACGCAGTATATTTTTTTACTCCTGGTGCTTACAGGAATCGTACCTTGCTTGTCCTATATGTTTCCCGCTGCGCAGCGGCAGAATAAAGCAGCCCGGCTCCATTGGGGGGATAGGGGGGTTTCACACTCCGTCTAGCTGGATGACATGTCTGACATTCAGCCTGTTGTGCTGCAACGGCTAGCCCGAGCATTAGCAGTCAATGTGGCGGGGTCCATTTGAGCGAGTGCATTAATGGGCCGCCCAACCTGCGACAAGGTTATGAGGCTGATTGAATAATTACTGTGGAGGCTCCTGTCCATTACGGCCCCGTGTCCGCTCAGATGGAGGCAGACTCAGTGAGAGATGCAGAGATAGTTTGAGACAGAAAGATGGGGAGGGCAGATTAGATAAGCACAGATAGGGTCAATTAAGAGATAAACACACAGGTATGGGCTGGAGGCTGGCTGTGCGTGTGTGTGTGTGTGTGTGTGTGTGTGTGTGTGTGTGTGTGAGCGTGAGGCTGTGAAAACGGTTTCCTGTCTGTGTCTCCTTTTGATCCCTCCGTCCAGCCCCACACAGCCTAATTTGGCATGAAGAGCATTTATCCAGGTGAGGCAGAAAAGGTGACAAAGGTGAAGTTGTTAGACAGAGGTGCTCTGCCCTCCGCTTGACCCTGTCGACTCGCCCAGATTCCCAAGGAAGGGATCTGTCGGCGTTCCACTTATGGGATTAAAATATATAGGTTCACTGTAGGTGAATGAAAATGATGGCAGTGGGAATACTTTAGAAAGAGCTTAACGTAAGGCTGGAAAATTAACCACGTTTATCAAACAGTTGTACCAACATGACACGGGCCGTTGTGAAATCGTTTCTGTACAATAGCATTGGTTTATACTACGTTTTATGCCTTAGGAAAAATCAAAAATGTAGGATGAAACACCAAATAAGTCGAGCAGTTAATTTCCAGTGTTTATTGTGCAGAACGTTTCATTTTATTTTCTAAAGCTCTGCAAGTATACCAAGGTGATATTAATTGAGATATCTGCCCGTTTAGCCAGTCTGGAGTCCGTTTGCTGAAACAGTGTTGTTCTAATAGGAGTGATTGGTTTCACTGCTTTAGTTTCCAGACCATGTCTATCTCTGTTTTTATCATTGTTACATTTTTTTTTTCAAACAGCAAAATTTAGTTTTTCTTGTAAGCGAGGGGATAGTGAAGCACTGGCAGGACCGAGCAGCAGCTTCCTCGCTGTAAGCTGTAGAAAACTTGATCTGGTCGGTCTGGCTCTCCGTTTGGAAACTCATTGAAAGGCATTTAAGTCGACTTTTTAAAACCTTCGTATACCTCGGTTCTGAAACTGACGCGATTGGATTTTTTTTCACAAGATATTAAATGTAATTTCAAAGAGAAGAAGTACAAACACAAATAATTTATAATTCAACTTTAAAAATATCTAAAGAATATTGCGATTACTTTGCAGAGCGTTTTCATCATTTTCAAAACTAGGATTAATTGTAAAAGTTTAAATTACGACCCGGTACGAACCGTTATGAGATTTTCATAAATCTAATGGTGAAATTAAAAGTTTCATATTATTTACAAAAAAAAAAAAAGCAAAAATGTAGAATACTGATCAGCTTAATTTACCGTTTAGTAATTCTGCTCTTCACAGAGTAACTTAGCTGCAATTAGCTGGTTAATTGGTTGAGCTATCTGCTGTGGTAGTCAGCCTGCAGTCACTCCACCAACCAGTTGGAGTGATTGGTGGTGGAGCCAGAAACATTTGCAAACAACTAAATCTTTCTTTCTTGCAAGGAGCTAAAAGTGTAAGATTGCTGTTTCTGCCAGCTGAGTGCCAGTGCACAGCAACAAATGGTGGAGGGGCGTGCCACCCAAATGAACTCCAGAACTTTCTTCGTTATCTCACACGGGAGACGTTGCCACTTCTTTTTGTCTTACATGTAGTCGTGTACCACAGAGATCCAGGTTTGATTGTAAACGACTCGGCTGGTCTCTCCATTGTAAAATAACCAAACTAAGGTCAGGAAAAACTGACCACCTCGCTCAGGTAGTCAACTTCTCTCTGTATTTTGTGGATTATTAAGCTCTGTTACTGTATGCCGTTCGTACGCTGAAGTTTTTAAATATTTATGCGAATGCATACAACATCTGTGCCCACAAAGGCCAGCTTTTACATGGCTGACCTCGGATCATGTCAGAAGTAGACATCCTACTTTTCTGCTGTTCCCTTTAGCTGCTTAAAGACAGAATAAAACAATGAAAGATGACCCGATCTCTCTCTTCCTTTGTGAAACTGATTATTGACTTGTCTGCCTTTGAAATCTGTCCAAGAAGATTTCTCGCTTGCATTTAATGTTGGCTGTTTAAGGTCAGATTTGCGAAATGATATCTGCCAAACCTGCCCGGCTTCTGCTGACCCCTCTTAGCCGAGGTCAGCATAGCCATGCTCGAACTCGAGACATAATCCATTTTCCTTTGCCCTGGCAAAGCTCTACTGACATGATTGTGCTGACCCAGCCAGCCTGAAGGAAGAGGGAGATAGAGACGGAGAGGCAGAGAGAGAGAGAGAAAGAGAGGGGGCATGTGAGGCCCAAGGGCATGACACCGAGGTGCTGGGGGCCACAGCAGCCCTTTAAATGTCAACACAGCACAGAGGGGAGGCAAACTGTTGAGGAGCAGAGCGGTGTTTGAGGGCCACGAAGAAAACTGGCAGATTCTATGACAGGAGTTTTGAACGTTGGCACAATACAGCAAACAGAGGAAGTGGACAATGTGTTTTGTCCGTAGAGATATTTGGTTGAAACCACAGTCACTAGTTTGGAAACTTTTTTCCCGTGAATGGGGCATTTAGTGAGGTCATTCTTTTGCATATTTGTGAACGCTTTTGTCCCTTTGGAAATGTATACATTTTCTATTTTACTTTAGAGTTGATAAATCAACACAAAGTAGTGCGTAAGTGTGAGGTGGAAGGAAAATTATGCTTTGTTGGTGAAGTTTTTTTTTTACAATTAAAACTCTGGAAAAGGGTTGAAGACAAAATCCATTGTTGAAAGAAAGACAATAAGTCCAATTTTCACTTTGTCATAAGCCAGGAAAAACAGCAAACACATGGAAGAGGGTGCTCTGGTCAGATAAGAGTGTTTTGGCCTACATGCAAAATGCTACATGTAGCAGAAAACCAACTTTACCCTGAACGCACCATAATGACGGGAAACATGGTGGCGGTAGCATCCTAGTGTAGAGATAAGTTTTCTTGAGCATAGACAGGAACGTCGTTTGTAGTTGATGCAATGTGCAACCGTTACACTTATTTCTCTCTCTCTTTTCTCTTTTTGTGTCTCGTTCTCTCTTTCTTCTCCCAGATCAGCCCCATCTATCATTTCCATCATATGACCATACCCTTTATCCGATGTTTATGAAATTCAAAACACCAAGAACATTCTGCATGAAGACCCAAACACAGTTCAAATAAAGTACATAACACTTTTCCAATTGCATTTGATGAAAATGCAGAAAATACATGTTTATTTTATTATTGCACTTCCAGAACGACAGCTAGAACTGATGAGAGTAAAACCCATCTCTAATCACAGATCAATTGATTGGTGCATCTTATTACAAACTGTAATAAGTTTTGTTGACCAGCTGTCCATAATCTTCAGATGTTTATTAGCTGATAAGTCACAAGCATGTGTACATAAAAAATGTGTCGCTTCATGTAGATGTAGCCACGGTACTTTTTGAGAAGCAGTGAAGACCCAAATGAAAGTAATGCAAAAATGAAAATTTTGCATAAGAGGTCCCCTTTAAAATAATTACTGCAAACACGAAGAATCTTGGGAGATCTTGCATTAACTCCCTGGAAACATAACCAAAAAAAAAAAAAAAGAAAAGAAAGGAAAAGAAAAAGGGAAAAATATCAGGCCTAGAAAAGACTGTCTGCAGCAGACGAACTGTATTTTAAAGAGATTTCCCTAAGGAATAGCAGGGAAAAAATATAGTGAAGACCTGAGACAGGACCTTAGAGATGCACCTGGCTCTTCACTTCATCCATCTACTGTATGCCAAGTTTCCAGCAAAGAGTCCTTCGGGAATCACCTTGTAGGTGCAAAAATCCAACCTCCACGTCTGTCAAACTGTTATTTGGGGAATTTCTATAGACTCAGCAATAAAAATTAGGACAAAATGTACGTTTTTGTTATTAGTAGCATGCCAAAAGATCCAAGTAAAGTGTCAGTTCTTCTCGTACTATACAGAAACATCAAATGCATTTTAGACAAAAACACGGAAGCTTACAGTACGTAATAAATTTCAGATCCTCAAACTGGAATGTGGGCTCTCTGCTCATAAACTTTAAGTAGATCATGAGGATTTCATGGCAAATATTGATGACTGAACCAAGGTCACTTGGTTAATTTACTTCTTACATTTTACCCGTTTCTCGTGAATTTCCAGGTCTGAGTCTGTCGCTATCCGAACCGACCGCAGCCTTCGTTAAGGAGCGGCGCCCGGCGCTGGATTGGAGCAAGCATGGCGAGCATGCCGTTTGTCAGCGAGGGGAAATGTGTGAGTGTGGAGTGGGATTTCCTTCAAGGACTTCTCGCCAAACCTCCTACACTACCCTGGTAAGACCCTGCAACCCACACATACACACACACACATACACACACACATAGTGTATCTATCTATATATCTATATATTTCTGTCTTCACTCTCTGCAAAAGCACAAGATCTTACCAAGTGTTTTAGTTTCTAGTGCAGTTATCTTTGTCGATTTAAAATTAGACAAAACTAATTTAGAAGTAACTTTTCAGAAGGTTTATGGGAGCTTCTGAAGTCAATATTTTTTTAATATAGATGAAAAAGTATACAGTTATATGTTCCACTTTTTCATCTTTATTAAGGAATTATTGACTAAAAACAAGCCCCTGTATTTTGCTGAAAAGTTACTTGTTAGTTAGTTTTGTCTTATTTTAAGTGTCCTAAGATATTTGTCCACCAGAAACTGGATCAAAAGAACTCAGTAAGATTTTGTGTCTTTGCAGTGAAGGACTTTGCATTGACTTCCACAAATTTCTAATTAATTTCTGTAGCCCAACCCTGACCCTGGCCCCAAACCCAACAATTACAAGTACATGTCTAACTCTAAACATCGCCTAAACTTAATTTGCACGCGAGTCATAAACCTAACCCCCAACCCAAAAACAGCACCTCACAATGTAAGTATTTGTCGGACAAATGGGCTTTGCAAGATGAGAAATGCTAACACACACACACACACACACACCCACACAGACCAATATAAGCCTGGGAGCATGCCCATGAATTAATCTCCACAAGGTGAAATCCATGGGTTGACACCCTTGCACATACTGACAGCCTGATAAAGAGTTCCCCTTCAGTGAAACACAATACAGAAGACGTAAGTCTGTTCTGCTCAGCGCTACATTTCACCTGCGCCGGTGCTCACCTGCCAGTCCTGTCAGACACGGGACCCCCTGCACCTTCCCCTTAAAGGAGATTAAGTAAATTTGGCAGGAATTATTAATGGGCAGTCATTTACAGGCGGATATAAAAACTAAGCAGAATCAATGTGTGCGTATTGATTGTTCTCGGTGGCTGGGGTCGAGGCAGTATAATAATGAGATGTTACACGGGCTGGCAGCATGAGTCCACACACACTCGCAGGGAGGCACACCGATTACACTTGTTAGGGGGGCGAAAAATACAGCAGCTGTGCCACCTGATTAAGATATAACCATATCTGCACACACGAATTTAACACACCTTTTATTGCACGCGCACGCTGGAAATCTCGGCGCGAAAACCCCGTAGACACAAGAGAGAATGTCACGCCCGTGTACACACAAACACTTTATTCCAGCGCTGCACTGACACAAATTGTGAAGTGGCTGTGACAACATAATTCCACCACTCAGGCCCCATTGAGGAGAGTCAATACCCAATCACAGAGACAGGCTACCTGAGCCCCGGCTCCCTCCACCCAGCCCCCCGCTCTCTGTCACTCTGCCCCTCCCTCCACTATTGATCCCTCAATCACAGCTACAGCTCACTAGCCCGGGACCAGATGAGGGAGAGGCAGAGGATTTAGATGGAGGGAGGGAAGGGAAAGGAGCGATAGGCAGGGGAGAAATTGTGTGCACAGGTTCACATATGGATTTTAGAGCAAATAGTATTATTAGGACTCTGGTCGAGTGGATAAAAGAAGAGGAGAGTTTGTAATTATCAGGCTTGTATTCAGGTGATTGTTTCTCTGCAGCAGCTGGATCCAATAAAACTATGTATTCATTTTTTTTCTTTTGAGTACAAATGCGGACATTCGTCATACAGATTCATTCATTCATCAAACTTGTGCCAGTACGAAACCGAAACCGATGCTACTTTACGGTTTATTTGGAAAAGTCTTTGTACGTTTTTAAGATTTTTCAAAAATTATTTACAGCTAATGATGTAAAAATCTGATTCATCACATCCTTTTAAAAAATCCAATGTGTTTTGTTAGCTAAAACTCTTTTTGCAGAGAGCTATTTCAGGTTTAAAATGAATACTGTACAACCAGGCTGGAAGTGTTGTTGAATGATTCATATTAATCACATTATGTGCCATAAAACAACTGCTCTAAATAAACACTGACACAGACTGGAAGACATCACATACACACACAAAAGAAATCCTGCACAAAAAACAACTTTTTCATTTGTTGCTACGTTTTGTTACTGAAAGTCTTTTAGGTTTAAAATAAATTCTGTACAAGGTTCAATAGAAATAGAAATCAAAGACTGACTAAAAAATAGCAGCACAGAGATTAGAAGAAAAGCCATAATTTCACAAAGATGAACAAATCACTTTCCACCAAATGACTCAGTTTTTTTAGGTTGTATTGAACACTTCATAGACAGGAGGGAGAAGGGTAAGACATGCAGCTAATGAGACCAGGAATCGAACCCAGGACAACCGAGTCCAGGACTACAGCCCCTCAACATGGTGCACACACACTATCAGCTGAGCCGCCCAGCACCAAATCTTAGTCAATCTTTGACAAAGACTGCAAAGTAAAAGTTCATCCTCCTTTTGTCCGCTTGTCAGCTAAATTGTAGCTTTCACAAACCCAGTTTTGATATCACAATATCTGATCCATAATGACTTTAAGCTAAAAGTTAATTTCATACAATACCTCTTTGTTTTCTAATCATTGTGGCTTGATTGTCAATTTATGGCACATCAATTTGACATCAATTTCCTGCGCTGTTTTAGAATTGTAGTCCCGTCTGTAGTTTCAGCAATAGAAGTGGAAGAAGTGAACAAAGCCGTTGAGTCGATATCGAATTTACATTAACAGTGAGCATCTTGGCCTCAAGCGCATTAGATGCATCACAGGCAAACATTAGTGATTGGGTAAAATTTAAACCCTCAACACAGTCCACGCCATGAGGAAGCAATCATTTCTCAGACCCTCTGGACGAAGCAAAGTGTAGTACAAGGAGGCTGGTCATTACCAGGCTACTGTTGGGTCCATCATCCAAACATTAAAGCAACAACTCCCATAATCCTTACATGATTCTGCAAACAGGGAAGAAGTTTTGAACGTCTCCAGATTACGTGTGAAGCACTTATATGTGATGAAAACATTAGCATAAAGTGGTCTGTACGGCCCACCCCGTCGGTGAAAGATTGCTGTAGCCGCATTATGCTGGAGGGATACTTTTCTTCATCAGGGGACACAGAAGCCAGTCAGAGCTAATGGGAAGCTAAATACAAGACAATTCTTGAAGAAAGCCTTTGAAAGTGGTCAAACAGATTGAGGTTGAAGTTCATTTTCCTGCTGGAGAACAACCCTAGACACATGACAGATTAAAGCAAACGTGAGTGTCAGAATGGCTGCCCAAAGTCCTGACCTAAAACCAAGTGGGATTCTGCAGGAAGACTTGTTCACAGATACTCTGCATGCAATGTACTGAGCTTAGGCTATTTTCCAAAGAAGAATTGGTAATAATTTCAGTCTCGCTACAGTATGTGTGCAGCTGGTGTAGACATATCGCTAAACACTTGCAGCTGTATTTGCAGAAAAAGGGAGTTTTCTAAATTATTGACTTTGAGAGGCTGACAAAATGCATACCACACTTATTAGCTTTTGTGTACAATGATACCAAACTAAGTGTTATCTTACTAAATAATGGAGTACGAGTTGAAAAGCCTTATGCTACCAGATCTAGAACTCAAACCATGTGGTTGGAAAACCATATCAATGGCCAAAAAGAGATATCCATGCTAGTTGCTCTGATTTTGAACATCAGTTTATAAATTTTTATGTTTTTTTTTCTTTCTTGATGCATTTATTTGTCCATTAAGTTTCCTTTAGTCTCTTGCTCAATCTACTTGTAATACACTTGTGTTTGTTTCTCAGTCTCCAGAACCTGCGTAAAGAGAAATCTCGCAATGCAGCTCGTTCTCGACGGGGGAAGGAGAACTTTGAGTTCTTTGAGCTGGCTAAGATGCTGCCTTTGCCAGGGGCCATCACGAGTCAGCTCGACAAAGCGTCAGTCATTCGGCTGACTATCAGCTATCTACACATGCGCACCTTTGCAAGCCAAGGAGACCCACCGTGGAGCCCTCTGCTGGAGGGAGACAACAACTGCAGCAAAGGTAAGTTAGAAACCAAGAAACCTAGATTAATCCCAGACTCAGTCGTGTTACAGTTGCAAGTTTTGAAACTGAAAGGATTTACCAAAGGATGAAAGGATTTAGTGCCACCATCCGGCAACTTTTGGATGTGTCTCCAACACACCTGAATCAAATGAATGGTTGATGACCAGGGCCTTTGCAAAACTTGCTGACATGCTGCAGTTCAGCCCTGTGATCCATGCTTAGAGCAGGAAAAGTTACAGGACACTTTGAGTTTCCATCAGTGTTTATTTTATGTGCATTTCAGGAACAGTTGATGGCCATGGCAAAATTTTAAATATCTTCCTCAATTTTGCAAAAAAATATTTGGTAACACTTTATTTGAAGGGGTGTGCATAAGACTGACATGACACTGTCATGAACATGAAGAAGTCTTTATGAATGTCTGTCTTGCCATGAAGTGTCATTCGGTAAATCATGACACTTTTAATGCAAAGTTGCTCTAAAAGTTGCATTGAAAGTCTATTAAAAATGCCAACTTTGCATTAAATTATCATTATTTACAAAATCAGGCAAAGTTGGCATTTTTAATGGACTTATTCGCATTTTCCTTTTTGTTCTTTTTTGTGACATTTGAAAAGTTTGCATGACAATCTGACGGAAACAAAACTGAAAGGCATATGAAGGCTGGAGTTGCAGACCCTGGCCCAGAAAACACAAACTCAAGAACAAAACATGCAATTTTACTCCTTTGTTTCAGATTTGATGTATTCTTTGTGTAGGGATAAAGATGAGTCAAAGTTGAGTTGATGTGCTGCATTTCGCAGTCAAGGCAGTAAAAAGGTCAAAGCGGCTTTTGCTTGTGTGTAAGACAGAGACACGGTCCAAAACATGCAGCTCCAACCAGAAACCGTGTTGCTGCAACTCTTGCTGTTAGGAAGGAGACTCCTTTGTTTACAGAAGAGGTCAAAGATTCCTGGTACTGATCATTTAAACATGTTTTGACTGGACCCCCTAAGAAGATGCTTGGGATCGAATCTAGACTTTTACCGTTTTCATTTTACCATACTGAATTAGTACAAATCTGTTAGTTAATTTGTTTGTGACTGTTGTGAAGTCGCTGTAATCAAATCTGATTGCTTATTTTTTTTTGCTAAGTTCCTTGCAAGAACTTTCTCATCAGAATTAAATCAATAATAATAAGCAGAGCAATAATGAGAACAGCAGTCTGGCCTTCCAGATGTGTAACCTGGGGAGACTTTGTACCTTGGATGAATTCTCCTTGGTTCCAACCAAAGAAATTAAATAATTTGCAAGCTTTTTTTTTTTTTTTTTTTTTTTTTAAAGAAATGAATAAATTAATTTATCAGTGAGCAGTTGTTAATTTTGCTTCCTAAAATAATAAAGCAGAGATAATTGTGCTAACAAAGAATGCAAACCCTTTGAAATATGTTTTCTCTGGCTCGAGTCTCTCTCTTGGTCAGCTGGTCATTTATTCAGTTTAGTCATTTTAATTACATCGGATGTATAAGAGCACACAAACATGCTCCTTTTCATGGCTTTAAATGCACCACATGTGCATGTGAAAATGCATAGTTTTCAAAGCAGTGCATGAGTATCAATCTAATTTATGGGTTGCGTGTTTGAATGGGGAAAAAAGAGGGAAGCAGATGACACACAGAAAGGGAGGATACGATTGGTGCAAATTGTAATTACAGAAATTAACTACATAACGAGGACAGTGTAATTATACAGCCCATTTAATTGCTGCCATTACTGAGGGGAAACGATGTAGCTACAATACAATTAGAAATGTGTGTTTGTGTGTGTTTGAGTGTGCGTCCTCGCCTGATCAAAATTAATTGGAGTATTTGAACAAACGCTATCCATGTTAGTTTAAGACTTTTTTTTTGTAGAGGCATGTAGGATGTCGTTCGACAATATGTACTGCAATTTTTTAGTACAGTAGGTAGAACAATAACAACCAGAACAGTAGTTGGTTCACATTCGGGAGCAGCTTGTAGAAAACACAGATTTTTAACATAATTCAATTAATTCTTTTTATAAAATTCATCTATGTACAAAACAAGTATGTACAAATTCTCTATATCTGCACTAACATTTTGAAAAAGAAAAACATTTTTCTGCTCAAATATAAAAGAGTAAATGTTCTTAATTTGTGCTTCTCCTTTGCTCCTCGGACGTTTGACCAGACATGCCTGAGGCAGTTTCTACATAGTGCAGTTTTCTAGATTAGCATTAATACTAATCAGGTTCTTCGTTGGACCGTAGTCCACTCCATCTACACCCAGTTAATGGGCAGTAGAGCAGAAAGTGGCTGCTGCTGCAAACCTCATCTGTTGTGACCATTTTATCTTTAATTTCTTGATTTAGTTTTTTATTTACCCTATGCATGTATGGGACTTTGCGTAAAGTTGCTGTTTTTTAAAATATGCCTTATAAAGTCTCTGGACTTGTCCTCGCTGAAGGACAAACCAACCTACTGATGCATTGATATTCTACTTTAAAATAAATAAATATATTAACATAAACAAATGAGCCTCATAATCTTTCAAAAATCAGCCTGAGGGATAAATCCTGTCTTTGTGCCATTGAAGAATCTCCATCACAACTATTTACAGCAAAAATACAGAGCAATAACTAACAAGCTCTGATGTTTAGTAACATTTTATTTTGATGTTAATAATTATTACTATCCCACAACAGGTATTCTTGTTAGCTTTTGCCGGCTTTGTAAGTATGTTTTGTGAGTTTGTGGGTTTGTGAGTAGGGGTGCGCCAGGCGTCGTTTACCTCTTTGACATCTCAAGATGTAAATAATAAATAAAATTTACTATTATTGTTATTATTACCCAGGGCACCATTCATGCAAGGGCCACTACTGCATCTTGTCGTAATAAAAAATACATTTATGATAATTGTCACGTGTACATTTACTGTCAAATGTCCCACATGCACATGTAGCTCATGTCTGAAAAATGTGTTTAATCTGTTAATCATGTTTTAGGAGGGGCTGTGGGAAGAATCGTTGCCTTACAATCACAAAGTTGATGGTCTGATTCCAGCTTCCTCCTCTGCCATATGTCTCTGTGCCCCTGGGCAAGGCAGTTAGCACCACGTTGCCCACTGCTCTGCAGATCTCTGTGCTGCTATTCTGCACAAAATGGCAACGCAGTGAAAGTCAGTTAGAGCCAAGTGCGCGAGCGCGTCAGTATTTACTTTGAAGGTCAAATCTGATTCGAGTCAGAACTGTTGGGGGAAAAAAATATTTTTCTTGATTTGTTTTTTTGTTTTTGTTTTTTCTTTATAGACTTTCAACATGGTAACATCAATAAGAGGCATTAATAACCTGTCCCTGCAAAAAAAAAAAAAGTTTGAAATACAATGAACATAAAGTGAGACCATGTCTATGTCTAAAGTATTTGGGAAACAGCTGAGGGATCTGGAGGGATTTATTTATGCCTAGTCATCCATGCTGTGTGCAATGTTTGCTTTATTTCCATATGCAGCACACTTTAGCTGTAGCCTCAGGACTCTGCTCTATGTCTTTGTTCATAAGCTGCTGTTCAAAAAAGGAGAAAGAAACTCCTTAAACAAAGTTGAACAATTTTATTTAGAGTGGTAGATGTGGTAGATGCATATTGCATCTACCACATGAAAGTTACTGGTTATACGGGAACTTCTGCAAACAAGATTCCCACTCAGAGTTTCTCTAACATCCGCTGTCTACGCGGCCAGGATCTGATATCTGAAATATGTTTTTTTAATGTTTAAGGAGTATTTCAAGCAGGCTGCCGTGCCGTGAGGTCAGCACTAAAAATGGAAAGCTAATTTGGACATCAGTTCCAACAAGTCTACCCAGGATGCATTGGCAGGGTTTTAAGTGTGATGCATGACTTTAATTCCGTTAGTGGAATGTGGTCGGAGATGTGGCTGAAAGGGAAGCGAGGCCGGAGAGGAGGGGAAGGGACAAATGTGGAGGGAATAAAGACAGAAAGAGGCTGGAGGAAAGAGGGGCGGAGGGCGGCGGTGGGGGTTGTGAGAATGGAGGTGGCGCAGGAGGGGGGTCGCATTCCTCCACATTCCCTTTCGGATGGATTCTGGATGGACGAGGGCCAGCGGAGAGGGAAGTAAGGTGGAAGGCTGGAGGAGAGAAGAGGGATGGAGTGGGCAGGAGAGGAGGGGCCAGAGTGGCTTTTGTCTGCTTCCCACGTTTCAAAGCCAGTCTTGAAAAATGAATAGACAGAGGAAAATCAATTGCATGACCTTCACAGAGAGGAAAGACAGAAGGAGAGATTGAGAGAGCGACGGAGGAAGAAAGATGGAGGAGAAGCAGAGTATGGAAGGAGTAAACAAAAAGGAAAGGCTAAAGGCAGGAAAAGTAAAATGACCCTTGATGTACATTCCTGTTGTGTGTGTCTGTGTGTGTGTAGGTGTGTGTGTGTGCGTGTGCGCGCATGTGCGTGTGTGTGTGTGTGTGTGTGTGAGTCTGTGTGCATGTCTGCGTGCGCATTCAAGGACTTGTTGAAATCATTTATATTTCAATAACACTTTATTGAATAAATTTTGCTTTGGGGGACACTTTTCCTCTATTTCCTGCTTTTTATAAATGTCCCATTGTAACGTAAGCCAGATTTATTTCAACCAAAACCTTTTCTAATATTTCTGGGGTTATTGAGAGCACAGAAAAGCATCAGCATCAATAACCCATTAGTGGTTCCTACAGAGATCTAAGATTAAAATTAAAGTTTCATTTTCATCCATTTTCCCCTTTGACTTTATGTTCAGAAAAAATGTTTTCTAAAAGAGAAACAATCTGGAAAGAAAAACGGCTTCTAAGATATTTTTAAATAATTTCTTCAAATTCAGTAAGTTACATGGACTAAGATTATTATGTGTTTAAACAATTTGATGATATTGTAATGACTTTCTATGGTTAATATGGTACACTTTGTGGTGTATCTGAAGGAAAACATCTTAAACACACTGCTTCCCTTTGTGATGTCACGGAGAAATCTTTAAAAAATCATCCAAGAAATCTGAAAGAGGATTAGCAATCTCCAGACGTTTCTAATCCTGCGACACGATGTCCAGGTACCTGAAGGTGCAAAGTTCATCAGTTCAAACAATAAACAGCGTGAGGACGTCACACCATTATCATGTTCAGGAGGAAAATGGGGATCGATTATTTTAGTAATTGACTATTCTGACGACTAATCGATTTGCAGGATAAGAAAAATGGGATTAATGTGTTTTGGTTCAAAATATGTTCTTCAGCCCTGGAACAAAAACAAACCAGTGCAAAGAATTGCTTGAAACTGGTAAGAGAGTTTCATTATCCACAGTGAAACTGATGTGAGCTGCATCAGAGAGGAAGATTTCATTACTCCAAAATGAGCATAAAAAGCCCGACTGGAGTTTGTAAAGGAAGAAGTGTCCTGCGATCTGATGAAATCAAAATGTTTGTGTTTGGCTGTGATGGCCGCTGTTAAATTTGGAGGGCTGACTAAGTATTAAATAACAATTAAAAATAATTAATTATTGTTGACACTTAACAATAATTCACAATTTATTGTGAGAGATGTATAGAAAGGTACCCAAAACATTTGAACCACATCATGTGGCTTAAAGGCCAAATCCTGATGTGAATTTCTGACGTAGAAGAGAGTGAAGGCAAAACAACTTCCTTCAGATGCTTTGGAAACCTCTTCGCAGTTCTAGTTGAAAAACGAACATGTCTATGTGACTAGACAAATTATATATTTCCATTTATAAATCAGATCTGTTGGTTCTCAAAAGAGCCTTGAAACTCCATTTGTTGATTTTCCCAAGATAAATAAACTGAAGTGAAGCTGAATCTGGAATGTGAACAGAAGCTTTGTGTCTTTTTTTATACAGTAAATGAAACGGTTTAGGTTGTCCAGTAATTTTAATGGTTTCAAACAGCTTATTAGATAAATGTTGATTTGAATATAACTTATATATATAACTGCATAATTTGAAGGAGTTTTGTGTGTTTTTGGTGTGTGTGTGCGTGTGTGTGTGTGTGCATGATGAAATAATTTGGCGTTGGATTGAAATCTTCAATTAAAAGTAAAAATTCTGTAGAGAAATCAAACTTCAGCTTCAGGCTACATATTTCCATCTGTGTAACATGTCTCATTAAGAAGCTTCCCAGGCAAATTAAAATAAAATAATTCTACTTTTAGGACTATTTGTCCCTTTTACTTTACCGACATAACATTTCTAAGAGAACGGATTCATAACAAGTTCTATAATAAGCCCAAATCAGGCTGAAATGAAGAACCACCCACAGCATTAAAAAATGGAGATGAATAAAAGTAAAACTGCATATCTTGTTTTGACACCAGATGTACAAGGTGACAGTCATTCAGTTTACTTTTTTCTTCTTTTAAACAATTTAGACACTTAAGCATTCAAATACGGTTATAAAAGATGAGATGTGAGGTTCAGATGCTGAATCACATAGAAAACAAGAATTGTGGTGGTTAATTCGTTTGATTACTCCCTACACTCTTTTCTATTGACTCATAATAGTGTTACTATTATATAAAAAACAGAAATGACAAACTAGAAACAGATGTGATTCAGTGCAAATCACCCAAATGTGGTGATTGAAAAAGATATACTTAGTTAGTCTGCAACTAACGGTTGGTTATTCTGACGGTTCATCGATTTGTAGGATAAAGAAATTGGGCACTTAAGCCATTTTTACTAGAAAGGCACTCACAGATGCAAATGAGCAAATAATTTAATTATTCTTTTTAAATAAGAAAATTAAAATTTAATAATATAGCTTTCTTGTAGTGTCCTTTAGTGCCTCCCTTAGCAAAGGATATATCTGCTTACTAATCTGTTGATTATTTTTTTGGATTGATAAATGAATAGCAAGAGGTACTTAATAGGAGATGTTTAAATTAATAGCATTTGAATTAAGTGAAGATAAAAAATTCAATTTGAGGAGTTTTAGGTTGAACATATTTACAAAGATTTTTCATCTTAATTGCAAAATGTATTTTTTTTATACAGTTTTGACATAATTATTGCTCTGATTGTGCTGTCCTTTCAGCATATGGCCTTTTTTGAGTTTGTGTACTCCTGGTAACAATCAACTACTAACTTCCTTGGCAATTATTTCTATAACCGATAAAACACGATTACTTACATCGTTTCAGCCAAATTTGTGTGTAAAATAATTCTTAGATTGTCTGACCCATAAACGCTGATACCGATGCATTGACGCTGGGCAAATAAAGGCATTCACTGATATCCGTAGAAGGACAACTTGGTGAAAACTCGAGAGTAAAGCACAGGTTTTCACAGTTTGCACGTCTTAAATGAAGCAGAAAAAGAAAACAACAGCGCAGCAGCTGGAGAATCCCCTCATCTTTACAAGGTGCAGTACAGTGACAACTCACTGGCAGCAACAGGGCCGGCTGAAGTGCTTTACTGTCTCCACCAGTGAGGTCAAACACACCTCTCTGTTGCCCACACTGACGACATTGACTTTCATGCCGTCTCCTCTTACCTCCCTGCGTCTCCCCCAGCCTCTTCAAGATGTCCCTGCGTCTGCCTCCCCCCTAATTCACAGTGTTTAAAGCAGCCGGGGCTTTTAAGGGAAGTTAATTGCACTCAAATTATGTTCGACCGCAAACGGAGCGAGGGAGTGATTGAGAAGGGACCGAGAGATAGAGGGGAAGGAGGGAGGAATGGATGGCGGAGTGAGAAGATAATTGTGCCAGAGAAAGACGCCACGATTAGGGTCACTTTCTCTCACTCGCTCTGTCAGGCGGCCCGGAACGTCACATTCGGGTTGCAGTAAACAGCGAGACATGTGATCAGAACTATTCGCCTCCGGAGAAAAAAGACGAGGAAGGAGACGGAGAGAAAATGAAAGATTAGATCAGTGTTTGCTGTGTGCTTTGTTCCAGTAGTAACTTCGTAACCTGGTTGGAAACGGTTTACGTTACGACAGAAGGAAGCAAAAAACAACGGTGTGTACATGTGTTCACGTTGGTCGAGTGTGTGGTCAGGCGCATGCGCTGCCGATCCTCGTGGACTTAACTGGGACTAAATTATGTATTAGACAGCGATCTAATGAAAATCCTTCAAATTTTTCTTTCAGTCATTCAAATCTTCTTCTCGTGGAGCACCGGGGAGACCCCGAGAATTGACCTGCGAGTCAGACTATAATTAACGTGTCCAATCACACCCCGACCCTTTCTGTCTCCTATTCCCACAATGAAATTAAACCTCAGAGCCGAGTCCTGGGGAGCTAATGAAAGGGGAGTGTGACAGAACGATCAAAGATCCCGGCTGTACTCGCCGGTCTACGTCCAGATCTGCACACAAAGGTGTTTCCTGTAGATTTACATAGCCAGAAGTACAAAACGTATAAAAGGGAGCCACCTTAAGACATTTATTATGATTTAAGCTCTAATTTCTTAAAGTAATTTGACTATTATACCAATTCCTTTGATTGCTTGGACAGAGTTGGACAAAAGATGTTCTTAAGACATCAGTTTCTGCATTTCAGCTGTGGGAACCTTTTCCACGACTGAATCCTGGACTAAATCACACATAAGCAGATATAAATCTGCCTTGAAAACAGCCCTGCTAAGCAGGTGCAACTGTTTAGGTGAACCCTGAATAAAAGTGGGAGGTTCGCTGTGGGAGAATGTCTAACCTTTGTCATTGGTTGACGAGATGAGATTCTCATCCAGTACCTGAAGAGAACCCACATATACACACATGCAAAACTCCACGGAGCATTAAAATAACAAACTTTAAATGTGGGCTTTTATTAAGCCCACATTTTATACATACAGACTAATTCTTGAAAGAATTAGTCTGTATGTACTTAATCTACAATATGTAAAATGTTTCATTTATTGAACAAGTTACTGAAATTATTGAACATTTCCTCTCTGGTAAACAACGGTAGAGGCCTGAATGGTATCCACATGAACTTCCAAAAAGACACTTTGGTTTAGTAGTTTTAAATTCATCTTATCTGTTTGAGTTTGAGCTTATTTTGTTCCTAGACAATCATAAACGTGGCCATAACTTTTCACACAGAAGTCTGATTGAAGTCACGTTTAGTTTGTATTATGAATGGCCATGCCAAAAAATCAGATCTCAGCAAAAAATTGAAGTTGAGCATCACGACCTGCTGAATGAAAGTAGGCTAAGGTTGTTTTCGCACCTGATAATTTGGTAGACTCGTTTCAATTGGGGACCAAATCGAAACAGCTGGTACGGTTCGCTTTCACACTGCACTCAAACAGACCAAACCCTTTGAGACACCTGTTCACCCCTTCATCTGTGGTGGCACTGAAGGAAACGGCAAGAAAACATCTGAAGAAGACACTGAGCACATCTTCCTTCTTCACCAGATGTGAACAAAAATGAAGTGGCGTGAGATTTCAGTGGTTGTATGATTTCTCTTTTGGCTTTGGTATCAGACCAGGAGCCATTTCTCCTGATAGTGCTGAACTCACGCATTTGTTGTTTGTATTTATTTGTTGTTTGTATTTATGCAGAATATCTGTTGTTATTGTGCGCTTGTTGCGCACAATAACACAATAATATGGCTTAGGGTATTTAAGCCATAACGCCATAAATACCCTGATTAACGTTTTTAGCAAGCTTTATCTCTTATTTTACATCAAAAAGTGTCTGTAACCGTTTTTTCCTGTTTGTTTTTATTTGAACTGAATTTAATCATATTTTGTTGATTAAATATGATTAATCCTCCGGTCTCCGGTCCGCTTGGCGCTCACATATGATTCGAACTGCAGCAGAGGCCTAGGTTTTTAGGAGGACCAGAGTTCACTTGTTTGGTCTGCATCAGAGTTTGATTGCTTGTTCACAGCTGTTCTCTAAGACTACATTTTAGAGCTCAGTAATAAAAAATCAGCTTGAAACTTCTCATGAAAAGGAGCCCAATACATCTGTTCGAATGGGTTCATGTTCAAGGGTTCCACTCAACATGTTGGTGGCATGCAAACGATGAAAAAAGTTTAATTTACTAAAGACTTGGACTACATATTTTCTTCATGTATTGGGTTTTTCTCAATTTTAATTCCTGCTGGCTTGATATTTGAGTTCAAGGTCAGACGTTTTTTCATTGACTTCTAGCTCTATGATAAAATACAGTGTAAACAACCAAGCATGTCTTTGCTCCTGACCTGATGCGAGGGGATAAGAAAACGGATCAATAAATACTATAAGTACTATCTACTCATTAACTGAGAATATAAACAGTAAAAAAATATAATTGTAAAAAAACAAGCTGGAGTTGGTCTTTTACCGTTTCACCGTTTTGTACTTTTTTCACATTTGTATCTGGCTTTTTGGGAATAACAAGAATAAGTCTGCTGAGGAATATTTTGTATGAAACATGTATCAGCTCATACCTGCCTGCAGCGCTGTGCACCTGGCTACTGAACTCCGCCGATTCTCAGCTTGAACCGACCTGAGTGATGACAGTCAGAAACTCAAAGAGCAAATATTTTTTCAATCAGTGAACGCGCCCGTAATTTACCACTATCAGATTGAGCTAACGACAGCCAACACTCTTTAGTGCGGAAGTTTTTATTGGGGGAAGGAGACTCTTTATCGGCAAGGGGCTTATTTGTAAGAATACACAGAGAGTCGGACAAATCCCCTGTGCACAGACGTATAGGTTCACAGCACCACTACAGAAGGATCTTTGTTCTCGGGGTGAGATACCAAGACTGCTGTGAGTTCACACATGTGTGCAAGGACACACACACCAGGTCCAGTGTTTTGGTTTCCTGGCCAGCCCTATTGTGCCATGGCAGTCTGTAATAAATGGTCCTCTGTGTATTTGTCCGCAAGCGTGAGTATGTGTGTGTGTGTGTGTGTGTATGGGTGTAACTCATCTGTCAGCCCTGCTGGCCTCTTGTCACTTCCAACGTTTCCTTCTCCCCGCTGACGCTACTCAGCGCAACTGATCACCCACCATCACCTTCATCCCTTCAGGGATCTGTGGCCTCAAAGTCACACACTCGCACCATTCCAAGCATTTTATGCTTCGACTCAGATCAGGAAGCGTATGTCTGTGTGATGCATTGTTTGAATCTATTCTTATATAGTCACGAATAACCCAGCGCTGCAGCTCCAGCTCTGCCCCAAATGGGAGCCGGACAGGCGGGGAGGAGAGGCTCGATGGGCTCCTCCAAACACCCCCTCTCTGTCCTCGAAGCAACTGACTAGGCTGAAGGGTCCCAGCACCCAGACCCCCTTTCACAGGCCTGAATGGACTTGCCTTATTTATATTCACACTATGTTACACAGAGGGGACCCCAATCTCACAATGCCACAGTGGCTTTGTCCAGCAACTCTGTATTTATGTGTGTGAGAGATTTTGCGTGCGTGCGTGCGTGCGTGCGTGTGTGCGTGTGTGTAGGGGGCTATTTGTGTTGTTTAATCGCAGATCATGCTGTGTGTATTCCTGAAATGTGTGTGTGTGGTTGTGTGGTTGTGTTTCTGCTACATATCTGTGTGTGTTTATGTGTTCTGAGTCTCCCTCTGTGTTCAGTTGTAACCCAGAGCAGTACTTTCATTTTCCTGTCATAACGCTTATTGATTTCTCTCAGCCTTGCAGCAACACACACACACGCACACACACACACACACACGCATACAGTTATCCGATGATCCTTAAAGCCATGCATACATACACTCTCACACACACACACACACACACACATGCATATAGACTCACGTGTACACAATCATATGCACACTCACATTCACAGTTTGTCTCTTCTACGTAGGGAATGTTGTGTTCTAAAGCATCCCTGTTGGAGTGAGATTAGTTTTCACATATGGTTCCCACCCTGTGAGGATGTGAGTGTGTGTGTGTGTGTGTGTGCGCGTGTGCGTGTGTGTGTGTGTGTGTGTGTGTGTGTGCACCCTCGCAGGTGCTCACATACCCGATCCTCCTGCCACACACTCTTTCTGACATAAAACAATAAAGATGCCTGATTGCTAAATTAATCTTCCACGTCACCACAGCCTTCCCCGTCACCACGTTTGCTTTGGAGAAAGTGATCACTCTCGCCTTATTTAGTGTTTTCTCATTTTCCCTCCCCTCTCACTGCTCTTCTTACACCTATACCTCCCCCCCACTCCACTCCTCCACCTAACCACCTCCAACTCTATTTGTATTGTAATTGCCTTGGTAAACAGCACCACTTTGGCACTGAAGCAGCTCTGATAGCTTGTATTTGGGATGCATTAAGAGTTGTGATGCAGACACTATATGTGTGTGTGTGTGTGTGTGTGTGTGTGTGTGCGTGTGTGTGTGTGTGTGTGTGTGTGTGTGTGTGTGTGTGTGTCTGGCAGAGATCGAGTGGTGTGCCTCACACACCACTTTCGCCACATTTGTTTTCAGGGTTGATTCCTCTCTAGTCAGATGGAAATTATTTTTTACAAATTGCAGGTTTTTACAATTGCAGGTGAACCAATTCTTACATTCATCTGTAAGAGAAAACTTTAAGTTAAGACGTCTGTGCTTGGATATAAAAATAAATGTTTCTTTGTTTTTATTTGCTTTTACACATACATCCTGTGTAATGTCTAACAAATTCACAAGGATTTCATGCGTTCTGACAGAAGACCAACTAGAGAGCATGCTGGGAAATTTTAAAGATATCACTCTTCAGATTTCCAGAAAACAACTAAGAAAAGGTCTGACTTGAGAGTTATTTATAAAGTATTCAGTTAGGTTAAGGCATTAAAGCACAGTTCTATGCTTTTTGGTTTTACTGATATTTTAACAGAATACATGAAACAGTCTCTGCAGTGGAATCATGTGGTTTGAACTTGGTTTTATTCACAGCTTTTCACTCGCTTAGACTAAATTTGTGATCATAACAGAGAAATGGATCTCTGGCAAAAGACGGGATGAAAGTAGTTGTTGGACTTTCTGCTGTTTTGATCAGAAGTTCACAAGAGTTCTTGACGATTATAAAAGAAGTTTAGAAATTGCGTAGCTGTATAGTCTCAATAAAGTTACCCACCACTCGCTTTTTGTGATAGAACAGAAACTTGCCAATGTTTTTATCTTTCGGCATCACGTTTTAAAATACTGTTTACAACAGTCCAAACATGACGAGATGATTCTCAGGCATTTGTGAACCGATTCTTATCATTAACATGTATTTTGTTTTTTACACTGAGCGGTCACATATTCATTTGTTTGTTAACATAGTCACTCACATGCAACCCGATCCACAGTCTACGTGGTGAAGACGACTTTGCTGAAGTTCAAAGTGAGCATAAAATTAAGGATGAAAGGAGATTTAAGTGACTTTGAATGTAAGGTGGTTGTTGGTGCCGGACAGCCTGGACAGAGTATTTATAAATACTGCTGATCGTCCAGGATTTCCACGCAGTGTCATCTCTCTGTAGATGGGCTGGTGTCTTAAGAAGGAATGGTTGGAAAAGAGAACATATCCATTGGGTTGATGTTGTGTAGATGGTCATGCCAGAGTTCAGAGGAGCAGTGCAGGTAGCTAGCTGCACTCTAACTAATCACACTAGAGCCACATTCACCCATTAACACTGACTGCTGCACACACATTCATGCACCAACCTGTGTATCGGCGTATAAGTGTTTGCCACTTCAAGCGTCAAGCATGCAGATGTGAGTGAATCTCCATCAGCGCAAAGAGAGGGTTTTTATTGTGTCGCAAATTGCTGCAATATTTTTGCATCTTAAGTAACTTTTAAAGCAGTGCTGCACAGTTGACATGTACAGAAACTTTCAGGAAGGTTCATTTTGTCAGAGACCACAATCCGTACGCTTCAGGATCAAATGGCGATGCTGATGAAGTGATTTGCTCAAAGCTGTGCATCTTCATATACCACAGAAAGCGAAAAAGACATAAAACGGTCATCATGAAAAAAATATTTTTCCAGGCCTGCTTCATTAAACAACATGATGTGTCCAAGCATATTCAGCCACATTACTTCTTTGGTATTGCTTTATGTCTGCGGTTTATATTTTTAAACCACGGGATATACAGCATTATTTACTGCTTGTTAAAATGCAGTCTTCTTACAGTCACTGTAGGATTCATGCTGCCTGTCATTTTTACTCAGGAGTTTGCATTTTCAAGTTCTAAGTAAAAAAAAAACATATATATTTGGATACCCCAAATGTCAGATTTTCTGTCTTAAAACTTAAAGGTTTCTCACCAACCAATGCGGATAAAGAGCTCTTGTAACAAAGTGTTTATTCGCACTTCAGAAAATATCTGTCTCATCAA